>NW_027202715.1:15655989-15968489 GCF_024711535.1 Dipodomys merriami | reverse complement strand
AGTTGTGAGCCACTGGCACCTGGCTCCTGGGACCTCTTGTGAGACCCAGTGCCCAGGGCATGCCAGCAGAGAGGCTGGTCATCTCCATGATCCTCATCATGCCAGTTTCAGTATTCAGTCTCCCTCTGGCCAGAATGGCTACAGTGACATTCCCATTTTGTCTCTAAGAATGGGGCACTGGTTCAGCGAGATGTGAGGAGACACACTCCCCCTTTCTAGGTCCTATTGTTCACTTCCAGGAGGTGCCTTCTAGCCCTCCCTAGCTCAGTCCTAGTTTGCTTCTTTACCTTCACTATGAGCTTCAGGCTAGACTCCTATAGGACTGGCTGGCTGTCCTGGTATGGGACCAGTACCTGGTGTCTAAGAGTCACCCTGGGGTAGATAGGGAGGAAAAGTGCATGGATTATGTGGTGTCTGTCCCCAAATGGTTCTCCTTTTTAAACTTTTGTGTTGGTCTTGGGGCTTGAACTCAGTGCCTGGGTGCCATCCTTGAGCTCTTTTGCTCAAGGCTAGCACTCTAACATTTTGAACTACAGCATCACTTCCAATTTTCTGGTGGTTTATTGGAGGTAAGAGTCTTATAGGCTTTCCTGACTGGGCTGGCTTCAAATTGTGATCCTCAGATCTCAGCCTCCTGAGTAGCTAGGATGACAGGCATGAGCCACTGGCACCTGGTAGGTCTCTGTCTACTGCTGAATAACAAACCATTTGTAATTTGAGTGTCTTAAAGCAAAGCCAATATTTCCTTTGCACCTAGATGAGCAGTTTGAACAGCAGGACCAGCCTGTCTCTACTCTGACTTATTTAGGACAGTGACTTGATGGCCAAGCCTGAAGTTGTGAGTGTCCCTTATCCACCAAGGTAGCTGGTGTGCAGTGCTTCTGTTTGCTGACCTTCACTGGAGCTGTGACTGGGACATCAGCTCTGGGCCGCCTAGCAGGTCCTGGAGTTCCTTACAACATGGCAGCCATCATGAGTGTGAGTCTTGGGTGTGAGCCCCAGAAACCACCCAGCCCAGCCCATTGAGGGAGCCACAGAGAATGTCCAACTTCAAGAAGGTACCCTTTGCTGGGCACTGGTGGCTCACACTTGTAATCTTAGTTAGTCAGCAGGCTGATATCTGAGGACTAAGGTTTGAAACAAGCTTGGGCAGGAAAGTCCATGAGATTCTTCTCTCCAATGAATCAGCAAAAAGCCAGAAGTGGAGCTGTGGCTCAAGTGGTAGAATGCCAGCCTTGAGTAAGAAAGCTCAGAGACAGTGGCCAGGCCCTGAGTTCAAGCCCCAGGACTAGCATGTGCATGCGAATACACACAGGCTTTCTCATTGTACTGAAGTGTGACTCACCCACAAGCACACTGATGTCCTCTCTGGCCCCAGGGGCTAAGCAGGGGTCGTGGTCACAATCAGGGATCCCTGATTGATCCTAGCCTCTGACCTCCAAGGCCCTTTGATATTAGGCCTCTCCTCTCCAAGCGGTGAGGCAGCCCTGGGTTGTCCTTCAGGATCTCCCACTCACGCGGAAAGTCCATCATGCCCAGGACATTTTCTAACTATTGTCAAGCTGCCCAGAAAGCTGTAATTGTGTGAATGATGATGTGGCTAGCATGAGATGATGGCGCACCACGAGCCATGGAGCGGAGGAACTTCCCGCCTGGGCATGAGCCCCTGCCTCCGGGATCCCCGATGAGCAGCCCCATCAGCCAGGCCATTCACTCAGAGGTGGGGCAGGATCTGAGTGCTAAACTGGCTTGCACTTCTACACCTGTGATACCATGTTCAAATCACAAACCCCATGAACTGGAGTCCCTTTGCCTTTCTTTCTTTCTTTTTTTTTTTTAGGTCAGATGACCTAGCCAACCTTGAGGTAAATAGTGAAGGAGATGGAGGAACTGCAATTTGGGGTCTTTTAGAGGGTGGCTATAGGGGATGCCAGGGTAACCACAGGAAGAAGTTGAGGTGATCAGGGTCCTGGTGCTCACGCCTGTAATCCTAGCTACTCAGGAGGCTGAGATCTGAGGATCATGGTTAAAGCCAGCCTGGGAAGGAAAGTCTGTGAGCCTCCTAAGAGGCTCCAAGAGCCAGCTGTAGTTCAAGTGATAGACTGTGAGCCTTAAGCAAAAAGCTAAGGGACACATAGAGCTCCCCTAGGACCCAGCAATCCCACTTTTGGGCATTTGCCCAAATGATCACAAACAAGACCATACTAAAGCTACCAGCACGACTATGTTTATTGCAGCATTATTTACCACAGCTAAGATATGGAACCAACCCAGATGCCCCTCGGTAGATGAATGGACCAAGAAAATGCAGTATATATACACAATGGAATTCTATGCCTCCATCAGAAAGAATGACATTGCCCTATTTGTTAGGAAATGGAAAGACTTGGAAAAAATTATATTATGTGAAGTAAGTCAGGCGCAAAGAAACATAGGTCCCATGGTTTCCCTTATTTGCAATAACTAGTATATGTCTGAGACAAGCAGAAAAGGTCAGATAAGTTGATGTTGGGTGAAATAAACCCCAAGATAAGTATTCAAATGTTTTTTCTTTCTTGCTATTGTTTCTAACATATTTATAAGATGATTTCTTTGTTGCTTTGTATGTCCCTCCCCCATGGTATAACCTCTGCTTTCACTATATTTGATGTTGGTATAATTTGTGTAGGGGAAGGGCAAAAACAAATCGTTTAAATAGGGATAAAGGTGGACCCATTGCAACAATGAGATGTACAAGTCGTTATGTTGAAAAATGAACTTTACAACTTTGGCCAGGGGTGGGGGGGTGGGTGATGGGAAAGGATGGGAAGGGGAAACAAAGGAGGAGGCAACAATGCTTGATAAGAAATGTACTCATTACCTTGCCCATGTAATTGTAACCCCTCTGTACGGTATTTTCACAATTGAAAAAAAAAAGCTAAGGGACAATGCCCAGGCCCTAGGTTCAAGTCACAGAACTGTAACACACACACACACACACACACACACACACACAAGTGATTGGACACAACATTGTAGAATCTTGGCACCATGATTGGTAAGCCAAGGACTCTAACCCCACCCTCACCCCCGACTGTGTTCAGAGAAAGAATCGCGCCCAGAAAGGGCACCAAGCCTGCTCTCCAATTCCAATACCCCTTCTCATTTCTGGGAAGCAGAGAGGAATTTCAGCCAGGACTTGGTACCCAGCCAGAGGTTAGTATTTGTTAAAAGAAATTTAAAAAGTGACGCTGTTATCAAGAGAGACAATCTGGGGTCTGAGTTCACCGAGGGGTCTCAGGAACTAGATAGCATCAGCCTGGCTGCTCTCTGATGGGGAAGGAAGCAGCCCTGCACGCTTGGGAGCCCTCTAACTGCCCACCGGCTGTCCAGCATGCCGGGAGCCTGGAATGGAAAACAGATTGGACAATCCAGGTGGAAATGACCAGAGGTGCCCTTGCTGCCAGGGCCTAGTCCAGCAAGCCGCTGGAGGTTGGATCCTGGTTTGCCTGCCTTGGATTTCTATTGAGATGAATCCCAAGAATAGCTGAAGGGCATGGGCACTTTCTCATGGCTGAGAAACATTTGGCGAACTCTACCATCCAATCTCAAGTCACTGAAACACCAGCCAAGGGATTTTCTTCTCCCTCCCTCACTTCCTTCCCTTTCTTCCTCTCTCCCACTCACTTGCCTTTTTTCTTTCACTTTCCTTCTTTCCTTTCTTCTCTTTCTTTCTTTCTTTCTTTCTTTCTTTCTTTCTTTCTTTCTTTCTTTCTTTCTTTCTTTCTTTCTTTCTTTTTCTCTCTCTCTCTCTCTCTCTCTCTCTTTTTTGCCAGTACTGGGGCTTGAACTCAGGTCCTGGGTGCTGTCCCTTAGCTTTTTGTTGTTGTTGTTCAAGGCCTACCATTTGAGCCACACCTCCACTTTTGGCTTTTTAGTGGTTCATTGGAAAGAAGTCTCATGGATTTTCCTGCCTAGAATGTTTTCATACCTCAGTTTTCAGATCTCAGCCTCCTGAGTTGCTAGGATTATAGGTTCTAGTACACAGCTCTAGTTGTTACTCTTAAGTTTTGAGTACACATATTGAAACCATTTTTTTAACAATAAATTGGATCATCGACTGCATTTTCCTCTTTCACAAGATCATAGGTTGGAGGCATGGCTCAGGTAGTAAAGCAGCAGCTAATGAGCAAAATCAAGCATCAAGAAGTGAGGCTGAGTCTCAGTCTCAGACCAAAAAAAAAAAAAAAAAAAAAAGAAGAAAGAAAAACAACTGACCGTCTACCTCCTTTCTTTTTACCAACTCTCTGTCCTCTCTCATTGCAATAACTTGGGATTTTAATTTAATCTTGTATTGATTTTTTTCTTCCTCATTTTATCCAACCAATATTTATAGAACATCTACTAAATTTATGGGGATTTTTTTTATCAATTAAAGATGATTTAAACCTTGTTCTACATCATGTCAAGACTGTGTGTTACACAGGAATACTCATTTATCAAAATTGCACAGCTAATATTTGCACATCTCCATTGAGAGCCTGGATATATAAACAGACAATGGCCAGTGTGTATATAAAAATGGAACTTTGACCCACAAGCCATAGCAATCAGCCCAGGAAACCAACCTCCATGTAAGTCAGATTTACTGGAAGCCAGGCTGCTGTCCCTAGCGACAATCTAGGTAGAAAACTCCTTTAACAACTGGCCTCCAAAGGCTGGGCCCTGGTGAATAACTGCTAGCTTTTCTCAGTTTTGCCTTTGCTTCCTATTTGCCACCAATCAGAAGTCAAATTGGTCCCTTTGACCAATCACCTAAGGCAGCTGCTTGCAGCCAGGTGTCTCCGGATCCCCAAGGCCAACAGCTATCCACTAGGGCGCACCTGCAGTGCCCTGTCCACCTTCCCAAGCTTTCTGTCTGCTCTTTCTGCCTTTACTACTTGCCAAAAAACAGACAACACAGGCTGTCTGCTTTGCAGCAGCAAACACTGAGTAAGTAGGCTTTGCTTTTTCTCTTTTAGTTGGTCTTCACACATACACATGTGTATGTGTGCTGCTGTGGATGCAACACAAGCAAATGTTTTACCATTGAAGTATACCCTCAGCCCAGGATATGTAAATGTTATCCATAGGAATTATGTAAACCAATGCCCTAAGTAGCTATAATCCCAGCTACTCAGGAGGCTGAGATCTGAGAACTGTAATTTGAAGCCAGCCCAAGCAGGAAAGTACCTGACTCTTATCTCCAATGAAACAGTAAAAAGCCAGAAGTGGAGCTGTGTTCAAGTGGTAGAGTGCCATCCTTGAGTGAAAAAGCCTGAGTTCAAGCCCTAGTACCAGCACAATTAGAAGAACCCTGCAATAAGTGAATAGAGGAGCAAAGGTTGGTGGTTGGGGTTTTTTTGTTTGTTTGTTTGCTGGTCCTGGGGCTTGAACTCAGGGCTTGGGTGCTGTCCCTGAGCCTCTTTGTGCTCAAGATTAGTGCTCTATCACTTGAGCCACATCTTTACATCTGTTTTTTTCTGAGTAGTTTATTGGAGATAAGAGTCTCATGAACTTTCTTGCCCAAGTTGGTTTTGAACCACAATCCTCAGATCTCAGCCTCCTGGGTAGCTAGGGTTATAGGCATGAGCCACCAGTGCCTGGCTTAGGTATATAGGTTTTCAAGCTGGTCATAGTACATGGGGATTATTGAACTGTCCTGTGTGCTGTCTAAATCTCTGATTACTTTTTATAATGATGTTTAAAAATTATATAAACAGCTGGGTGCCAGTGGTTCACGCTTGTAATCCTAGCTACTAAGGAGGCTGAGATATGAGGATCGCGGTTCAAAGCCAGCCTGGGCAGGAAAGTTGTGAAACTCTTCTCTCCAAAAAACCACTAGAAAACCGGAAATGACGCTGTAGCTCAAGTGGTGGAGTGCTCGCCTTGAGCTGAAGAGCTGAGGGACAGCGCCCAGGCCCAGAGTTCAAGCCCCACAAAAAAAAAAAAAAAAAAAAAAAATAAATATAAACATAGCCACCATTGTTTCTTTTATTGTACATTTTCCTTTGGACTTATTTTTCATTTTGCTGGAATTAAATCCTTTTTTCTCCTTCAAAAGTTAAGTACTGTTGGGCACTATGACTCATGCCTGTAATCCTAGCTACTCAGGAGGCTGAGATTTGAGGATCACCATTTGAAGCCAGCCCCAGCAGGAAAGTCCCAAACCCTTTTATCTCAAATTAATTACCAAAATGCTGGTAGTAGAGGTCTGGCTCAAGTGCTAGAGTGCCAGCCTTGAGCGAAAAAGAGCATGAAACCCTTAGTTTAAGTCTCATTTCTGGCATGTGCACATATATGCATGTGCATGTGCATACACCTACACACATGTGTACATGAACAGAGAACATTCATAAAATAAAAATACAGGGAAGTAGCCGGGCATTTGTGGCTCATGCCTGCAATCTTAGCTACTCAGGAGACTGAGATCTGAGGATCATGGTTTGAAGCCAGCCTGGTCAGGAAAGTCCATGAGAATTTTATCTTCAATTATCCACCAGAAAACAGGAAGTGGAGCTGTGGCTCAAAGTGCTAGCCTTAAACACAAAAGCTCAGGGACAGCATCCAGGCTCTGAGTTCAAGCTCCAGGACCAGTGCACACATGCACGCGTGGGGGGGGGGGTGCACGCACACACACACATACACAGACACACACACACAGAAGAAACTTTCATGAACAGATGAAAAGCACTTCTGAAAAAACCTCAGCTGACGTTATTACACTCAATGGTAAAAGACTGAAAGCTTTTACCCATTAAGCCAAAACAAGAAAACTTGATTTCGCTATTGTTTCAACATTGTAGTGTTGTTACCAGATTGGTGATGTGCTAGGGAGGAGGGCTCTTAGTACCATATTCTGTGTGTGTGTGTGTGTGCGCGCGCGCGTGCACACGTGCACGCATGTGCTTGGGTGAGCCAATCCTGGGGCTTAAATTCAGGCCCTAGACACTATCCTTGAGCTTCTTTTGTTCAGAGCTAGTGCTCTACCCCTTGAGCCATAACTCTACTCTCAGTTTTTTGGTGGTTAGAGATGAGTCTCAGAATTTCTTGCCTGGGTTGGCACCGAATCATAACTTTCAGCCTCCTAAATAGCTAGGATTACCGCCCCAGCTAGATACCACATTCTTGATGATGACACAGAAATGAATTTAAGGACACGTGGATGGGGCTGGAGGCATGGCTCAGGTGATAGAGCATCAGCCAATGAGTGAAAGCTATGGCTTGAGCCATACCTCCCTCCACTTTTAGCTTTTTTTTGGTGTTAATTGGAGATAAGAATCTTATGACTTTGATCAAGATGTACTGCATTCATAAACTGCTTAGGTGAATGGCAACTCTCTGTACAACTACTTAAAGATAATAAACTATCTCTGTTCCCCTCCACTCCTGACAAAAGAATCTCACCTTCCTGCCTGGGCTGGCTTTGAACTGGGATCCTCAGATCTCAGCCTTGCTTATTTTCCATAGCACACAATTGGGCAAAGCAGGCAGGTCAGAGAGAGAGAAAGAGAGAAAGAGAGAGAGAGAGAGAGAGGAAGAGGGAGGGAGGGAGAGAGAGAGAGAGAGAGAGAGAGAGAGAGAGAGAGAGAGAGAGAGAGAGAGGAAGAGGGAGGGAGGGAGGGAGGGAAGGGAAGGAGGGAGGGAGGGAGGAAAGGAAAGGAGGGAGGGAGGGAGAGAGACCTGCTCTTTTACTGTAGCTTTTGAGGGAGTGTAAGGCTCAAGGCAGAGATGGTGTTTTCTGTGTTTCCAATTGAGCTACTTACTAATGCAGTATCTGTCTCTGAATTCCTGACTGCTGTTTTCTATGCTTCGTGCATTTTCTCTGATCTACCCTGCCTCCGTAATAAAAGTTTAAGCTGTATGCTTGTTAGCAAACTAAACTTAAGTTGTCTTATTGGAAGAAAGAGCTATAGGGAATCTCAAAGAACGCACAAAACCTTCCCAAAGCACAAACCAATTTAGCAAAGTTTACATAATAAACATGACCATTTATGAGCTTAGCTCTGGTGGCTTGCACTTATAGTCCTATCTGCTCAGGAGGCTGAGATCTGAGGATTGTAGGCAAAAAGTTCGTGGGATTCTTAGCTCAAATGAACCACCAAAATCTGGAAGTGGAGCTGTGGCTCAAATGGTAGAGTGCTGGGCCTTGAGCAGAATAAGCTGTGAGCAGGAGGCCTTCAGTTCTAAACTCCAGGGCAGTGAATAAAACAGCAGGTCTTGAGCTAGTGGGTGATTTAACGAATCCCATAAGTAGACACAGTGTTAGGATGAGGGGAGTGCAGAGATGGGGCTGGTTCCTTATTAGGCCTCAGGGACGGCTCTAGACAGGTGACTTTGAATCAGGAAAAGAGCTAGGAGTATGTCACTAGGGAAAGAAGAAAATTCCAGATCAGGCTCTGAGACAGGATGCAGACTGTAAAGACCTCTGGTGTCCCCTATGGCCCCTAGTCTACCTGTCTTCATGTTCAGCCATGGGACATGCTGTACGCTCCAGTTCATCTGCAGAGCCCCTTTCTGGGGTCGTCCTGGCACCTCTGCTTTCTGTCTGAGGGCCATCCTGAACTGGACAGGCTCAAGTACAGATGGAGGGTACAGCAAAGTGACTGGGAACCCTCTAGCCACATCCACCCAGTGGAAATGTCTGGAAACTTTTCAGGGAAGAGTCTCAGCAGCTTCCTGCTCCCTTGATGATCTCTATCTGCCTTAGTTTTGCTCCTCTTTCCAACTCTTGCCTCCTGGCATGGAGGGCTGGGTTGGAGAAGCAGCAATGTGGATACGATGTCTGGAGCTGGTGATAAGAGTAAGGCTGGGGAGATGAGGCCCAGGGTAGCCAAGTCTGGCTGGCTCTGTGGGTGCTGATGGCCCTGATCAGCATGGTAGTCCCTGGAAGTGACCACCATCATGACCTGCTTCAGCTTTCTCAGTATCACTGTGCTAGAAATATGGGCTGGAGACCACTGTCAGGAATAACTGTAGTAACCAAGATGGAGGATGCTGAGCTGGAACCCCAGTGAGGGGGTCTGGAGGATTGTTCAGTGATGGGGTGCGGTGCCAGTGATGGAAGGCAGGCCGCTGTGTGTATGCATTGGGGTAGTCAGGACACCTCATGTGCTTCTCAGAAGGTCATGGTCATTGCCATAGGTGGTGGCAGCAGGCATTTCTAGTATGGGGATCACCACAGAGACAGAGGGCAGAGGTCTCTGCGACCATCTGGATGGGCTCTTGTTGGCCTAGCCATTGCTTCCTGGACAAGAACCTTACCTCGTTAAAGAGCACTGCTTCCGTGTGGGCGTAGCCTCCCAGCCCACAGAGGAGTGGTCTGTGGCCTGATGGCAGTTGTCTAGCTTAAGTGTCCTGCTTCCTGTCCCATATCATTAAGGGAGAAGTGACTTGTTTTATCTGTATGGTTTTCTGTGTCTCAATTTTCTGTTATGAGCAGATTCTTTTTTTGGGGGGGGGGTTGAACTCTGGGCCTGGGCGCTGTCCCTCAGCTCTTCAGCTCAAGGCTAGCGCTCTACCACTTGAGCCACTTCCGGCTTTTTTCTTTTTGCTTATGTGGTGCTGAGGAATCGAACCCAGGGCCTCAAGCATGCAAGGCAAGCCCTTTACCACTGAGCCACCTTCCCAGCCCTGTTATGAGCAGATTCTTATACAAGGATAAAAAGTAAATTTAAGGAAGATATGGCACGGTACCTGTGGCTCATGCCTGTAATCCTAGTTGCTCAGGAGGCTGAAATCTGAGGATCATGGTTCAAAGCCAGCCCGAGCAAAAATGTCCATGACACTCATCTCCAATTAACCAGCCAAAGGCCAGAGGTGGAACAGTGGCTCAAGTAGTAGAGCACCAATCTTAAGCAAAAAAGATAAAGGACAGTACCCAGGCCCTGAGCTCAAGCCCTGTATAGGCATGAGAGAGAGGGGGCAGGGAAGAAAGAGGAAGGGAAAGAAGAGAAGGAGGAGGAAGAGGAGGAGGAGGTGAAGGAGGAGAAGGAGGAGGGGGAGGGGGAGGATTAGATTTCAGATATGTTCATAGATGGGAGGGGGCTTAGAATAACCCCTGACCCCAGGCTGTCTCATGTGGGACTCAGAGAGGAACCCAGTAGGGATGGAGGATCTACAGTTCTTCAAGTTTTGAGTGATTCTGAGAAGTGTCCCAGGTCAGAAGCAGGTTTTCCTGTAGCCTTGAGATGACATCTTCTTCCTCCTTTTCCCCTGCATTTGGTAGAGGCTACGCTAACCCCTCTATTGTTTTGTTAGATTTGCTTGTCTTTTCCAAATTGCAGGCAACAGATGAGTTACTTTTCTAACTTTAAATTCAATGCTTTTATTAAAATGCAAAGGGGTCAGAGTAATGGCTCACACCTGTAATCCTAGCTAAATAGGAGGCAGAGTTCAGAAGGATCTTAGGTTGAGGCCAGCTTGGTAAAAGTGATAGTGAGCCCCCATATAAATAAATAAACTGGGTTCAGTGGTACACACCTGTCCCAGCTACATTGGAGTCAATATGTAGGAGGACAATGTGGTCTGGGGCCAGCTCCTGGTTAAACAAAACAAAACAAAACAAAACAAAAAACTCTACTTGGTTGGGCATTGGTGGCTCACGATTGTAATCTTAGCTACTCAGGAGGCTGAAATCTAAGGATTGTGGTTCAAAGCCAGGATGGGAAGGAAAGTCTTAGGACACTTATCTCCAATTAACTACCAGAAAACTAGAAGTGGTGCTGTATCTTAAAGTGCTAGAGCACTAGCCTTGAGTAAAAGAGCTCAGGGACAGTGCCCAGGCCTTGAGTTCAAGCCTCATGACCAACAAAAAAAATTGAAGATAAAAAAAGCTCAGGGACAGCACCAAGACCCCGAGTTCAATCTCTAGGAACAGCACAAAACAAAAACAAACAAACAAAAAAGAAATAAAACGACCCCAAACCTCTAATTGGAAAATAAAATGCAATAATGAGCTGGGAGTGTGACTTAGTTGGTGGAGGGCCTGCTAAGCCAATGCAGGGCCCTGAGCACTAACCCCAGTACAGACAAAAAAAAATAGAATAAAAGCCAAGAAAAGGGCTGAGAGTGTAGGTAGTTTGGTATAAAGCACCTGCTAGCACAGTGACTATGCCCTGTGTTCCATCCCAGCCCTGCAAATAATTAAGCAAATTTAAAAAAAAAAAAAAAAAAAAAAGGCTAGGCCCTGGTAGCTCACACCTGTAATCCTAGCTACTTAGGAGTCTGAGATCTGAGAATCAAGGTTTGAAGTCAGCGGGGGAGGGGGGGGGTAAGCAAATCTGTAAGACTCTTATTTCCAGTTAACCACCCACAAGCCAGAAGTGGAGGTGTGGCTCAAGTGGTAGAGCACCCAGCCTTGAGTGAAAATGCCAGGTAAGAATCCAAGGCTCCGAGTTTGAATCCCAGTACCCATGCAAAGCAAAATAAACAAGTAAATGCATCCTCAATACATAAAACGCAAAGGAAAGTTTCCAGTGCGTGTTTAAAATGGCAGAAGCAGCCACTTGAGCAAGGATATCCCAGCTAGCAAAGCTCCCAGGGGCCCTGAGCAGCCAGTACTCCTGTCGGCCGGACAGACGCTGGGTGTCTAGTGAGGCACACGGCAAGTAGGATGGCCCATTAATTTAGTGCAGGGTTTTAATTTAGTGTGGGCCTGTAATCTTTCTGGCCTCTATGTCTCCTTCTTTTTTTTCATTCCTCTTCCCTCCCATTTTTTTTTCTCCCCCAAAATGACTAAAAGAAATACAACTTCCCATTTAGGTGAGGGAACAATTTTTTTTGTCTAAGTAGCCTTTTAATAAAAATAGAGGCTCTCCCCCATCGAAAAAAATCAATTAGGCAGCAGGGAATTTTATTAGTCAATCATGTAAGTAATTAAAAATATTGATTGATTGAGGGCAGCTGTGGCTGGGCTTGTCTCCCCCCCTGGCAGTGGTTGGTTAGTGGCTGGCACAGGCCGTTGGGAAGAGACCTGGAATGGGGGCTTTTAAATCATTCCCCAGTGGGCCTCCTCCAAGGTCAAAGGGAGACATTTGAAATGAGGGCCTCTACTGAGCCTGGAGCCGGTATCCTCACATAGAAACTACAGTCAGACAAGGTGCTGGTGACTCACACCTGTAATCCTAGCTATTCATGGAACTGAGACATGAGGATGGCAGTTCAAAGCCAGCCCAGGCCAGAAAGTCCATGAGACTCTAATCTCCAATTAACCAATTAAAAGCTACCACTTGAGCTGTGGCTCAAGTGGTAGAGCATTAGTCTTGAGTGAAAAAGCTCAGGGACAGTATGCTCAGGCTCTGTGTTCAAGTCCCAGCACTGGCACAAAAACAAAAACAAAACTGCAGTCAACCCCAGGGGATCTCATGTGTCTCCAACAAAGCAGGGTATACAGTTCATTCACAGCTCAGTGTGTGGGCCTCCCCCTTCTGAGCTGACCTTGGCTGAGTCAGCTCTTCTATATGTGATTATTTTTGTAAATTATTGAATATTTTATTGTTATTGTAAAGGTGATGTGCAGAGGGATTACAGTTATGTAGGTCAGGTCATGAGTGTAAGCATTATGCTCACCTTTGGTCCTCAGCTCCACCCAGACCTGAGCTCCTCCCTGCCCTGGAGCTCCTGCCACACAGCTGGCCCCTCCCTCTCTCTGCCCAGACCCACCTGAATTCCCATCTACCTCACTTCCTACCGCCAGCCCCTGATGCTACCTAGATAGTGGAAGCCGCCATGCGCTCTCTCCCTGGGAGAAATATGGCTCCTCTAATAAACCTTGTAATACTCTTTTTCCTGTGCCTGCCTGCCTCTGTGTGGTCCCCTGGGATGGATGTAATGCATCCTTTCAATGAGTATGTTACTCTTTGGACAATGTCACCCCTTCCCTCACTCTCTCTGTTTCCCCCCTCCATTCCCACCCACAGGTTGTACAGTGCATTTTCAACACTGCTGCATTTCTTCGCCCCATTGTCCCTCCATTTCTTGTCCCCACCTTACCCTTCCAAAGGCAGATAAACCAACAAACTGGACAAAAAGAAAAGAAAACAAAAATGGCAACAAAGCATTGTTTCCATTTCCTGGAGTTCATTTTGATAAATACTGTTTTATGTGATCACAGGCACATTTTGTGTTCCTCTCCTGGGAGTACCCTCGTTTGGTCTCACTGTGTATGAGTGCCTAGCGTCCTAAAATACATGTCCCCATGTATTTTAGATCTAGCTCTGCATATGACCTTGGCTTTGTATGTGATGCTTACCTGGACACGATTCGGGGAGGTTGGGCTCATGTAAGGCTGGGCTCACGGTGTCTCATTCAGATGCTTCCTTGGCTGTGGAGGCCTCTGATGTCCCCACCTCCCCATACTGTTGGGTAAATCAGCGCTGGCTATGGGCGCCCATAGCCTGCTGCTCCTGTAGTAGGACCTCAAGGGTTCACCCAAACCATGAGCCTTGGGGAGACTCAGGTGCCTGGACATTTGGGGTTCTGAACCGCAGAAATCTCAATCCCCAACAGCAAGAGGGCTCCAGCCATAATCAGGCAGGAAATTCTAAGTTCCCCCTCCCAGCCGGGCCTGGCAGACTCTCAGGGTCAGCCCCCAAGTCTGTTAAGGCCTTGTCTAACAGAAATGGTGGATCAGAAAGATGATGGAGTTCCAGGATGTGGCTTGGAGGAGGAGGAAATGGGGGACATCCTGAGTGGCATCTGCCGTCACCCCACTCTTTGCCCACAGGCTGCTCTGCTGATGGGACCTGGAGCAAACATGCCACACCAGGCCCGGGGCCCACTGACCCTTCTTTCTTGGGGACCCTCTGTACCCGGGTCTTGTCATTTTTGACCCTAAATGTCCTCTCTTGCCCCCCCCACCAGGGAGGGCTCTGATCTGGCTTCCTGATAGGGTTTCCCAAAGATACCTTGAAAAGTGAACCCTCAGGTGCTTGTAGGCTAGCTGCTCTGCTTCCATACAACTTTGTCTATTTGTTTAGGCTTGCTGACATTTCCACATCTTTTATTAAAGAAAATATCCTGGGGAGCCGGCAGGATGTTTGCATAGAGCTTATGGCTCCTGCCTCTAGGCCCCCAGTGTCCTGGAAAGGGTTGGTAGGGAGCTGAGACTCAGCAGAAGCTTCTAAAAGACTTCAGGACCTGTGTTCTGGCAGGGGGTGGGCTGGGGCCTCTGTCTGGCAAAGGGGATGGGGAGCAGCATTGTCCCACCAGCTTCAGAGAGGTGAGGTCTCTGGGCTCCTCAGGCTCCTGGAACTCTAGGTCCCTGCTTAGCCCTGCACTGAGTTCAAAGAGACAGGACAGAAAGAATAGGGATTTGTCCTGCCCTGTCTTCTGAAACAGCTGCAAGATGCTGGTGCCAGCTCTGTGCTCTGGGCCAGGTGTTAGTCTGGCTTAGTCTTTGGTGTGTGGGACCCAGTTTGTGTCAATCTCTGCCAGGTCCTGGCAGGCAGTGACTGCTGATAGATTTGCTGGTTGTATAGGCATTTGAACCCAAGGCTTGAACTTGATAAGTAGGGACTCTACCACTTGAACCACTCAACCAGTTCTTTTTATATTGGCCTTTTTAATTTGGTGTCTGTTCTGGGGCTTGAACTCAGGGCCTGTGTGCAATCTCTGAACATTTCCGTGCAAGGATAGTGCTCTACCACTTGAAACACAGCTCCATTTCAGCTTTTTTGGTACTTAACTGGAAATAAGAGATTCAATGACTTTCCTGCTCTGGTTGGCTTCAAATCTCAGCCTTCCTTCTGAGTAGGTAGGATTACAGGTGTGGCACCTGTTTCGTGCGCTCTCTCTCTCTCTCTCTCTCTCTCTCTCTCTCTCTCTCTCTCTCTCTCTCTCTCTCTCTCTCTCTCTCACAGGGTCTTATTTTATACCCAGCTAACCTGGACTTTGATCCTCCTATTTCTACTTCTTGTTGCTAGGATGATGGGCCTGTGTGTGCCACTGTGCCCAGCCATAGGTAGAGATGGAATCTCACAAACTTTTATTTTTATTTTTTTCCCTAGATTGGCCTTCTTAAACAGTGATCTTCCAATCTGTACCTCCCAAGTTGCTAGGATTACAGGCATCCCCCGCTGTGTTAAAATATTATTTGTTCTTTGAGGGGAGGGGTCCATCTCAACAATCACATCCTTCCTAAAGGAATTTTGTCCAGACTCACTGACAACTGAAAATGTCATCCTCCAGTCCTCCCAGGGCCTCCACTACCCCACTTTACCCTCCCAGGCCCTTGCCCCACACAGGCCTGGTGTCCAGCACTGGACCAGGTTATTAGCCTCATGGGGGAGGGGACCCAGCTCCACCATCGCAGTAAGTTGGACAGCCTTCAAACCTCTGCTAACTGTGGCTGGGCTGTGAAAAAACATCCCCTGTGCAGAAAGCCCCAGGGCAGCCCGTGTAAACTGAAGCTCTCAGAGCAGCCTTGCAGGTGTCTCCATCTCCCTGCCAGGCCTGGCAAGCAGTGGAGGCCAGGCCTGGTTACTGGGCCTGGCTGGCAGAGGCATCCAGGGAGTAGTCTGGCCCAGCGATGGTTCTGGAGGTGGGGGGATACTGTTTAGCCCCCTCTTTCATCAGAGGCGGCTCCAGCTCAGAAAACCAGAAATCTTGGCTGATTTCATTAAATCCCACCATAGGCCTAGCATAGTGCAGAGAGCAGTCACTGGCCAGTGGCCACATCCTTGTACGCTGTGCAAGTCACAAGCAAAGAACATCTTTATTTTCTTTTGCTGGTCCTGGGGCTTGAACTCAGAGCCTGGGTGCTGTCCCTGAGCTTTTTTTTTTTCTTCCAGGTTAGTGCTCTACTACTTGAGCCACAGCTCTCATTCTTTGCTGGTTAATTGGAGATAAGAGTCTCATAGACTTTCCTGACTGGGCTGGCTTTGAACTGTGATCCTCAGATCTCTGTCTTCTAAGTAGATAGGATTCCAGGCTGGAGCTATAGAAGCACCTCCATTTCAATTGGTGTGAGGCTCTTGTGGAGACTGCCTGCTGCCAGGATGCCTCAACACCACATTCCACCAAAAAATATATGACTGCTGATAAGGAGAGCCAGGGGCCATGACCACTTCCTTCCTGAGGGGCGGAAGGGAGCCCCGTGCCTGGGGAGGAGTATCTCAGGCTAGTGGGATAAGGGCCTGCAGCCTGGATGAACAGCCAAGACTCTACCCTGTCTTCTCCTTCTCTGGTCCCTTTTATGCAGAAGCTGAGAAACCAGGGAAGGAGGTGGGCAGAGGAGAGGGGAGTAGAACTTGAGCCTCTGTGCTATACTACCCAGCATGCACAAGGAGATGATGGCTCTTTCCCTTCCCCCTGGGTAAGGTGTGTGTAAAGGACCTAGATGGAGGCCAGACTGAGCCATCTATCTGGGTGCAGGCTTCTAGGCAGCTCGCAGGTGTGGAGAGAGACAGAGACTCTGGGTATGTTCAAGAGCAGAAGCAGAGGGGGACAAGGTACCTCTGAGCGGGGAGAACTTTGGATCGACACCCTGGAGTTTTCAGCCCCCCTGCCTTTTCTGGGGGCGTAACTGAGGCCCACATGGCTCACGATTGTGAAGCAGAGGCTGTTGGCTCCTGCCAAGGACCCCAGCTAGCACCATGAGCTGAGTGGACAGAGCTTGGAGTCGCCATTTCCTTTCTGAGGTGCACTTGTCATCCAAGGGGCTCATGGCAGGGCCAAGGGTCCTCCTGGCTGAGGCCTTGGCTAGCCAATTGGGGTCCCCTAAGAGCTAGCTGACATAGTCTGAGGGGGTCCTCTGTATCAGGAAGTCATCCACTTTCTGCCTCATTCAGGCTCCACTGGAGCCTGGATGAGGAGTTTCTGGGCTGGGCTGCCTTCCTGGTAGAAAAGAAGGTCCCTGCACCAAGGTGGCTGTAGCTACTCAGACATCCCTCCTGGATGAGGACTCTCAGATGACTTGGAATGGACAAGAGAGGTCATTTGACATCCACTACAAATGATGTCTTGGCCTTAAATGATTGTGCATTCAGAAGCTGGTGGCTCATGTGTATAATGCTAGCCACCCAGCAGATTAGATGATCAAGGTTAGAGTCCATCCCAGGGAAGGAAAGTTCCCGAGACTCTTATCTCCAATGAACCACCCAAAAACTGGTAATGGAGCTGTGGCTCAAGTGGTAGATGGTAGCCTTGAGCAGTAAATCTCAGAGACAGAGCCTGGGCCCTGAGTGCATGCACACACGCGCACTCGTGCATGCACACAATTGTACAGAAGGAAGAGAAATTGTAACTGAAGTCTTTTCTCAGGACAAAGGGAACCAATCCTGATGGCTCAGTTTCTGGTCATTTTCTCACCTGTCTGACTCACCTGGGCCCTGCTCTTGGTGACAGTGCCAAGGCTTGGTGGCTGGAGGACTCCAGCTTTCCTGGATTCCATGCAGTTGTCCTGTCTCTCTCTGAGGGTTGTGAGGGTTATAAGGGTTGGATGGGCCAAGCCAGGTGGCCGTAGTGCCCTGACAGAGCCTGGCAGATCCCAAACCATCTCTTGGATGCAAGGAAAGGCTGCCAGAGAAGAAAAGCACTGCTTCAAGACAGAGCTCATTCTTGCCAGATCCCCAGGAGTGCACCTGGGAAGGTACCAACCCATCTGCATAGGCCCAATCCTCTCTCTACTCTTCAAGAATTCTCATGGCTCAGGCCTGTTATTCTAGCTATTCAGGAAGCTGAGATCTGAGGACCAAGGTTCAAAGCCAACCCAGGCAGGAAAGTCTATGAGACTCTTATCTCCAATGAACCACCACAAAACCAGAAGTGGAGCTGTGGCTCAAGTGGTAGAGTACTAGCCTTGAGCACAAAAACTCAGGGATGGTACCCAAGCCCTGAGTTCAAGCCCCAGGACTGGCGCACGTGTGTGTGTGTGTGTGTGTGCGCGCACACACACACACACACACACACACACACACACACACAAATTCTCACCTAGTGATCCCAGGTGAGAATAGCTAGAATGTTCCCCACTTCCCCCAGGCTGCGGAAACATAGCTAAGACAGCAGGCTGGGATCCAATGTTCCAGTAGGAGCACCTTGAGAATGGGCAAAGTCTAGTGCTGGCCCCTGCCTCCTCAAGCTTGGAAAGTGACTGCAGGCTTCCAGGACGCATGACTGAGATATTAAGAAAAGGGCTTCCAGCACAGGCAAGTAGAAGTGACTGGACTGAGAGGTCACCTGGATGGATACCCCCCAACAGGCTCTCTTCAGTCCTCCCTGGCCCTGTGGAGACGCAGTAGGTAGCTGACAGGAGCTGGGAGAAAGGAAGGTGGAAGATGGGGTCTTAGGGGTGGTCCCAGGACTAGGCCTCAGTGACTCCTGCCTGGCTGAGGGCAGGGAGTCCTCCGTGGGTCACCCCATACTCTCAAGGTGTGCTCCCTGTACCCCAGTATTCTCCAGGGAGGTGCTGCAGGGGATGAACATAGAGTGAGGAATGTGGGGGTCCAATTTGGGCCTCTAATTGGACTTCAGCAGAGTGAACCCCACAAGATTCTTCTCCATGGGACATTAGCTTCTGGTCCTATCTTAAATCCCCCCTCCTTCCTCTTCCATCCGAACTTCCTGCTCTAAGCCATTCCTTTATACCCTGGGCCAGCAGGGTAGCCCAACACCTCTGCCCCAGTTTACCTTGCTTTACCCTTCCTCCCTGCTTTGGCACCCAGTACCCCTCATCTGTCACCCCTAGTGCAGCAGGCCTGCCCCCCAGCCTTCTGTCCTGGCCCCCCGCCCTCTACCCCCCCCCTTTCTCTCCATCTTTACTGTCATAGTGTTGGGCCCAGCTGTCTCCACCTTGTCTTGGGCTAGGGCTGTAATTCTTCTTTGGCGATCTTTCTTTCTGCTGCTAGAAGACAAAATCCTTCTTACTTTGGAAGCCTTGCCCTTTTGTCTTTGACCTCCAGGCCTCCAGCAGCACTTTCTCCTTGGAGCTGGCTGCACGCTCCCTTGCTGCTCCTTTCTCTCCCAGGCCCTGGGCAAAGTGTATCTATCTGGCTTCTCTCCCCTCAGCCTCAGAGGCCCTCCCTGCCACTGAGATGGCCCTGCCCATAATCAACAAGGAAGATGAAGCAAAAGGATCAGAAGTTTGAAACCAGCCTACACTACCCCTGTAAGCCAGATGTGGATGGCACATGCCTGTAATCCTAGCTACTCAGGAGGCTGAGGACTGAGGTTCAAAGTCAATACAGGCAGGAAAGTCCATGAGACTCTTATTCCTAATTAATTAGCAAAAAAGCTGGAAATGGAGGTGTGGTTCAAGTAGTAGAATGACAGCCTTAAGTGAAAAACCTAAGAAACAGTGCCTAGGCCCCAAGTTCGAGTCCCAATACCACCCCCCCCACACATACACCCTCCCTGAGAAAGGGCCTTCCCTGTATGCCAACCCGAGGCAGGAAGACCACTCCCTGGCCAGCTCCTTCCTTATGCTCCTTATCCTGCCTGCCTGCAGTGTGGATGCTGATGGTCATGCCGTACCCATGTGTCCTGAGCACTGCATGAAGCTGGCACTTCACACAATTGCCCTTAGAGAGGGCAGATGTGTTTAGGGTGAAGACCATATTCCCCATTGTCATGGATACCATTCATTCCCTGTGTCCTCAGATGCCTTTCCATGGGGGGTGGGGGGGGATTGGATCCCTCTTACAGAAGCCAGGCTGCCTCCTCCCAAGGCCAGGCACGGGAGGCACTGAGCCCTCAGCATGGAGGTTCCTCCCTGGAGGAACAGTCTGATCCGAGATGCCTGGCTGCCCTCCAGCTGTGGCTGACAGCTGTAGCAGCTGGGCCTGGCCTGCAACTTGGCCACATGTGCTCTGCCTCCAACTCTCCCCTGGGGCCATGGACAATGATGTGAGATTCACACCACCGCTTCCTGTGATGTCATTAGCTCCTGGGAGCCCAGGGAATGGCAAGCCTGCTGGGATGGGGGTGGGGAGCCCTGCAGGTGTGCACACAGGACTCTGCAGCTGCTCCTGAGGGGACCCAGGCTTCTGCCAGCACAGGAAGGCTTGTAGGGTTGGGTCTGCTGTGTTGTCTTTTGCTTTGTTTTTTTTGGGGGTGGGGGGGGTGGTACTAGGGCTTGAACTCAGGGCCTGGGAGCTGTTTCTTAGCTTTTGCTGCTCAAGGCTGGCGCTCTATCACTTGAGTCACATCCCCAGTTCTGGCTTTTTTTGGTGGTACATTGGAGATAAGAGTCTCACAGACTTTCCTGCTTGGGTTGGCTTTGAACCATGATTCTCAGATCCCAGCCTCTTGAATAGCTAGGATGACAGATGTGAGCCATGGATGCCTGGTGTGTCAGTTACTCTTGTGGTTAGTCGGATCTCTGCTGAGGCCTGAGCTGTCTGCCAGAGGTGTGCTTATTGGAGTCACTTGTCCTTTTCCCCAGGACTTGTGGCTAGGTGGCTGAAGGCACAGCCCCTAGAATCCTGAGGGGGCTCTTCGAAAATTAGAGAGGAGAAGAGCAGGAGCTTTGGACCCCTGCCCACCACTGCAGGCAATGGGTTCCAGCCCTCCCTCTGCAGCCTCCGAGTGGGGGGCAAGGAGGCTTTGGGGTGGGAGTGGGGCTGCTAAGAGCTAATAAGGGAGTAGCTGCTATCACCCATTGTCCTACTGGTCTCTGCTAAGCAAGATCTAGCTCATTGGCTTCCTCTTGCTCCTCGTCCTTCTCCTTCTGCTCCTCCTCCTTCTCCTCCTGCTCCTCTTCCTTCTTCTCCTCCTCTTCCTCTTCCTCCTCTTCCTCTTCTTCCTCCTCCTCCTCCTCAAAGCTCAGCAGAGAGGATGGGACAGCCACATTCCCAGGTGTCATGCTGGTGGTCCCCAGCAGCAGTGGGAAGGCTCAGCCTGCATCAGAAGTGCTGGTCCTTCAGTGACAGTGGGCCACTGCCTTCCTGGAGGAGAGGTCCTTAGGGGAGGGTTGCCCTCCATCTTTGGCCTCCTCTGTTACCCTGGAGCCTGGCCTGCCCTGCCTGTCCCTGAGCCACCAGAGGTCCCAGTGGCAGAATTATGTGAAAGGGTTAAAGCACTTAAATTGATAAAACAATAAAACCCAGAAAGCTCAGATTATTATTTTGCCCTCTATGTCCTTGTGTGTGCGTGTGTGCGTGTGCGTGTGTGTGTGTGTGTGTGTGTGTGTGTGTGTGTGTGTGTGTGTATGTGTGTGAGAAAGTGTGTACTGGGGCTTCTTGGTAGGTTTGAGATTATTTTTGAAATGTAAAGTTAAACAAAAGAAAGAAAAGTTTAAATAGTAAAGTGGCAAGGACAATATCAATTCCCTAATTTGCAAAGAGAAGGAAGGAAGGGGTGGAGGCTCAAGGCTGGAGACTCTGCCCCTCCCCCCAGGGAAAGGGGGGGGTGTCTTGCCCTCTGACCTTTGCCCTTCTGGCTTTCATGGGTGTCTAAGCATTTGCTCCAAAAGGTTTTCAGGACACCAGAGCTAGAGAGTGTTAAGTGGAAGGCGGAGGTCAATTGAAAATCGATTGAACAGGAGGGGTAAGAGCTGGACACAGGAGGCTGTCAGGGCTGGTGGCTTCTCTGGGGACAGGACTGATGCTCCACCCCTGCTGCCCCTGCTGCCCCTCCCTGCTGGGCCACCCAGGGCAATGGGGGAAGGGAAGGCCTCAGTACTGAGGGCCAGACTCAGCTCTCCAAAGTCCAATGTAGGGGGGAATGTCCTGTACAGAGAAGGGAAATGCAACAGGTAAGTTAGTTCTGCAAAGTTTGCTGAGTGTTTTTTGTGTGTGAGTGTGTGCTAGTACTAGGACCTGAACTCAGGACCTAGGTGTGCTGTCCTTCAATTTTTATGTTCTAGCTTGGCACTCTACCACCACTTGAGCCTCAGCTCCACTTCTGGCTTTTTGCTGATTCCTTAGAGATAAGAGACACCTGGACTTTCTGACCTGGACTGGCATTGAACAACAATCCTCAGATCTCAGCCTCCTGAGTAGCTAGGATTACAGGCATGACCACTGGCATCTGATTTGCATAGTTCAGATAACAAAATATACAAGCACTTACAAGTTATAGAATGTTTGGCATTCCAAAATGATGAAACTTTTGCTGATTAATTTTTTATATTAAAAATCATTATTATAAAGGTGATGAACAGAGGAGTTACAGACACATAAATTGGGTCATGAGTACCTTCCTTCCTTCCTTCCTTCCTTTCTTTCTTTCTTTCTTTCTTTCTTTCTTTCTTTCTTTCTTTCTTTCTTTCTTTCTTTCTTTCTTTCTTTCTTTCTTTCTTTCTTTCTTTCTTTCTTTTGAAGTGATACAGTGCCAGCCTTAAGTGAAGAAGCCAAGGGAGTGCTCAAGTTCTTAAGTTCAAGTCCCACTACTTGCACACACACACACACACACACACACACACACACACACACACACACACACACACACACACAGGATAGTAGTAGTAGTAGTAGTAGAAAATCCCATGATATGTGAGAGACCACAAAAGTTTTCTGTGAAGGAAAAGTTTTCCAGGAAGCGCCAGAGCTCCATAGGGGGTGATAGATGCACCTCTTCCTGTTTTGCAGAGTTGGGACTAAAGGCAGTGATTTGATCCCTGTCTCTAGCTGCCTATAGTCGCGTCTCCCTCATGCTACTCTGAGTCTCTGTTGTTTCTCCTTTCACTCATCAACCCTGCTGAGTATCCTGGTTGAGGGCTGAGGCCTCTCCCATGCCTTAAAGCACTGCCTCCTACTTGCAAATGGGATGACTGAAGACTAAGTAGGTGTTGATGAATGTGATCCATTAGCTCTGGGAAGCTGAGCCCACGGCTTCCTCTCTATCCATCCTCTTCTCCCTGCTCTCCAGGTCCTCCACAGGCCTCCTAACAGCTTTGCAAGAGAGAGGTAGCATTGCTGAAAACAAACAAACCAACCAACCTAGGCTGGTCCCAGGTATGAGGGACAGTGGAAATGCCGTCAGACTCCTTAGCGTCCCTTTGCAAAGTTGAATCCATCTTTTCCTGGTGGAGACAATAGAGTCCAAAGCTAAAGACAGTCAGACATTCATTCACATTGTTCTCACTATGTTGAGCCCAAAGCACTAAATAGGAAGACTTGGGGGGGGGGTAAACTATCCAGATATTCATCCATCCTCTACCCACCATCCTTTATCTACCATCCTTCATCCACCATCTTCCATCCTCTATACTCCATCCTCTACTCATCATCCTCCATCTTATATCCACATCATCATGTATTCATCCACTGCTAACCTACACACAACCATCAATCTGTTCCCTCACTCACTATTCATTCACCCACATACCCACCTATCCACTACCCACTGTCCATTCATCCATCCATCCATCCATCCATTCCCAGTCTATTTACCCATCCATCTATCTGTTCTCCCATTCATCATCCATCACCCACATATCCATCTTTTTCCACATGTATACTCATTCATTTATCTACCACCCATCATCTATCCAACCACTATCCACCATCCTCCATTTACTACCAATCCTTCTATCCAGCCATTATCTACCTACTTGTCCGTCCATCTGTTCCCTCATTCATTATCCACTCATACATCCACCCATCCTCCTACCCACCATCAATCCGTTTATCCATCCATTTATCATCCTTCCATTCATCCATATATCATCCATCTACCTATTCACCCACCATCTACCCATCCATCCACCATCATCATCTATCCACTTACCTACCATCTCTCCATCTATCCATCTACAATAATTTATCTATTTATCCATTCATCTACCACACAACCATCCATCTACCACCATCCATCCATCCACTACCTACCATTCATCTACCATCTATTCATCTATTAATTTCTCCATCCAACCATATACCTTCATCCATCCATCCACCATCCATCACTCATCCTACCATTTGTGAAACCACACTATGAGACTTCTGTGCAAATCAAATCAAAGTCAGAGAAGCTGGACACCAGTGGCTCATGCCTGTAATTCTAACTACTCAGGAGGCTGAGATCTGAGGATCACAGTCCAAAGCCAGCCTGGGCAGGAAAGGCCTTGAGACTCTTACTCTAACAAAGTACTCAGAAAAAATGAGAAGTGGAGCTGTGGCTCAAGTGGTAGAGTGCTAACCTTAAGCAAAAGAAGTTCAGGGACAGCACCCAGACCATGAGTTCAAGCCCTAGGACCAGCACACACAGACAAAAAAATTAAAATTGTTAACTGATCTGAAAAATCACCTTACTAAAGACTAGCTACCAATAATAGACATATAAAAATAGTCACCTTCCATTGTCCAAAAAGAAATGTACTCATTACCTGATTTATGTAACTGTAACTCCTCTGTATATAACCTATATAATAACAATAAAAAATTATAAAAAATAATCACCATCATTGTCATTAGGAAATTGTAAATAAAGCAATAATGAGATACCATGACATCCTTATTATCATTCCTAAAACTTAAAGCCTTAGCAGCTTTAGCTGCTGGTGAGGGTGCAGAGGAATAGCCTCTCCAACATTTCCGGAGGGCAGGAAGTGCACTTGTTGTGGAAGCCAGCTTGTTAGTCTCCTTCTCAGTCAGACCCAGTGTTGCCACATCATCTGGTCTACCAATCACACTTGTAGCTATTTGTTGGAATGATTGAAACCTTATGTCCACTAAAAATCCATGAGTGTTTATCACAGTTGTGCTAGCAGTTGTCAAAAATTAGAGGCATGCAAGATGTCTTTAATAAGATAGTGAGAAACAACACCCATATCATAAAATACTACACAGGGATTAAAAGAAAGAAACAAAACATCAAGTCACCAAAAGACCTGAATTAATCTTGAGTGGATGTATATTTCCAGTCTGGAAAAAACTATACCATATGACTCCTTTCTTTCTCTCTCTCTTTCTTTCTTTCCTTCCTTCTTTCTTTCCTTTCTTTCTTCCTTCCTTCCTTCCTTCCTGTCTTTCTTTCTTTCTTTCCTTTTTTCTTTCTTTCTTTCTTTCTTTCTTTCTTTCTTTCTTCTTTCTTTCTTTCTTTCTTTCTTTCTTTCTTTCTTTCTTTCTTTCTTTCTTTCTTTCTTTCTTTCTTTCTTTCTTTCTTTCTTTCTTTCTTTTTGTTGGTTGTGGGGCTTGAACTCTGGGCCTGGGCACTGTCCCTGAGCTCTTCAGCACAAGGCTAGCACTCTACCACTTGAGCCACAGTGCCACTTCCAGTTTTCTGGTGGTTAATTGGAGATAAGAGTTTCATGGACTTTCCTGCCCAGGCTGCCTTTGAATTGTGATCCTCAGATCTCAGCCTCCCTGAGTAGCTAGGATTACAGGTGTGAGCCACTGGCACCAGGCCACCTTATGATTTCAATTATGCATTCTGAAAAGAAAAAAAAAACTAGAGAGCCAGGTGCTGGTGGCTCACACCTATAATCCTAACAACTCAGGAGGCTGAGGTCTGAGGATCCAGGTTTAAAGTCAGCCTGAGCAGGAAACTCCATGAGACTCTTATCTCCAATTAACCAGCAAAAAGCTAGAAGTAGAGTAGTTGTTCAAGTGATAGAGTACTAGCCTTAATCAAAAAGCTCAGGGATAGCACCGAGGTTCTGAGTTCAAACCCCAGTGCCAACACACACACACACACACACACACACACACACACACACACACACACACACACACACACACACACACACACACACACACACACACACCAAAAATGAACAACTAGAAAGATGACCAGCAGATTGGTGATTTGGGCTTGGTGTGGGTGTTGAATAATTAATTAAAAGACAGGGAATTGTTTAAGTTAGGGAAACTATTCTATATGACGCTATACAAGTGAATACAAACAAGATTTTAAACATTTTTAACACCCTAATGGTGCAAATACATACTAATTTAAACAGTATTTTATACCTATATCTCAAGAAATTAAATTCCCCCCAAACAAACCCCCAAAGAAACAACCACCCCATTAAAAAGAGAGCTAAATAATTTAAGAGAGACTTCTCTAAAGAGGAAATACGAATGGCCAATAGACACATGAAGAAATGCTCAACTTCTCTGGCTATAAAAGAAATGCAAATCAAAACAACATTGAGATTCCACCTTACCCCAGTTAGAATGGCTATTACCAAGAAATCTCATAACAACAGATGCTGGTGGGGATGTGGCCAAAAGGGAATGCTGCTACACTGTTGGTAGGAATGCAAACTTTTCAAACCACTCTGGAAAGCAGTATGGAGTTTCCTCAAAAGACTAAACATAGAGCTCTCCTATTATCCAGTGATCACACTCCTGGCCATCTACCCAAATTACCACAAACAAGGCTCTATTAAAGCTACCACCACCACCATGTTCATTGCAGCATTATTTACCATAGCTAAGATATAGAACCAACCCAGATGCCCTTCAGTAGAAAAATGAATCAAGAAGATGTGGTATATATACACAATGGAGTTCTATGCTTCCATCCGAAAGAATGGCATTGCTCCATTTGTAAGGAGATAGAAAGACTTGAAGAAAACTATACTAAGTGAAGGGAGCAAGACCCAAAGAAAAGTAGGGTGCGTGATATCCCTCATTTGTAAGAACTAGAATATATGTACGACATTCTTCACAGGGGATCCCAATAACCCAATTGCTTTGTACATAGGACCATGTACAACATGAACTCCAATATATGGAAATAAGAGGTTATTACTGTGTCCTGTGTATAGTTTCTTTTTTTCTAGTTTCTCTTGGTTTTTGACCATATGTTTTGTATGTAAGATTGTTCAATATGTTGAAGGGAAAGGGAATCACAGAAACAGCAGGACAAAGGATGAACCAATGCAATATTGATACTCACTTGACACTAGGTGGGATAAGAACCTTACAACTTGTTGGAGATGGGAACAAGGAGTGGTAAGTGGGAGATAATGAGGGGGTGGGTAACAATGATTAAAAACAAATGTACTCATTACCTTAGTTATGCAACTGTAACCCCCTGCTTATCACCTTGTCAATTAAAAAGAGGGCAGGGAGAAAAAAAAAAAACAGTATTTTAGGAGGTTAGAGAATCCCTGGATATGATATTGAATGTGGCAAAAGACTCTTAACTGTGTTACAAATCTGTGAATCAGCTCTCTAATGGGGTTGGGGGAAAGGTGGTGATTGGAAGCAACTTTAGAAATAAATGGAAGTTTGTAAGACAAAAAGTGTGTATCATTCTGGGCACTGGTGGCTCATGCCTTGAGTAAAAATGCTATTCAGGAGGCTGAGATTTGAGGTTCAAGGTTTGAAGCCAGCCCGGCAGGAAAGTCCATGAGATTTTTCTCTTTAATTAACCAGCAGAAACGCAGAGTGTTAACTGTGGATCAAATGGTAAGCTCCAGCCTTGAGTGAAAACACCAAAGAAGAGTTTGAGGCCCTGAGTTCAAGCCTCAGTACCAGCATGTACACTAAAAAAAATGTACAGAAGCTTTACTTTCTAGTTGACACAGTAGCTGCTCACAGATGTATGGAACAACAATTAAACTACTGTACATGTGTGTTGGAGTTAATGATTGAATAAACGTGGACAGTGGATGATGGGAACCAGGCTTTTTTTTTTTTTTATTGTGAAAATACCATACAGAGGGGTTACAATTACATGGGCAAGAGATGAGTACATTTTGTATCAAGCATTGTTGCCTCTTCCTTTGTTTCCCTTTCCCAACCTTTCCCATCTCCCATCCCCTCACCCCACCCCACCCCCACCCCAGCCAAAGTTGTGAAGTTCTTTTTCGACATAACGACTTGTACATCTCATTGTTGCAATGGGTCCATCTGTATCCCTATTTAAACAATGTGTTTTTTTCCTTTCCCTCCACAAATTATACCAACACCAAATACAGTGAAAGCAGAGGTTATACCATGGGGGAGGGACATACAAAGCAACAAAACGATTGTGAGACTTGGTATCATAATTCTCACTTGTAATCCTTTGTTGAATTAATGAATTATTAAATGACTCAAAAACTTTGATTCAATAACTTTATGTCAGCAAATTGTAACTCAAGTATTAATTGATTTGGAATTACAGTCCATCTCAAACATACCAGCCATTCATATATTAATTGATCAAGATTTGACAATTCAGAGAGTATATCACAGTAATTAAAATATCAATTTAACTATTTGCATTTTCTCTTCTCCTATCTATTCAGTTCATTACCTGTTTGAGGATAACTGCATGTGGCTTCCTTTAAAAGGTGGAAGCTAAACTCTCCCACAGTGATCCTAAACAAATATTTTAAATCATGGTATGTGGGAAAAAATATTGTCTTTGTAACACATTGAGAAAACATTGTGCTTCTATAGGTGGCTACTCCCTTTGTCTTTGAAGTTTTTCTTCCAATTGTTACTTAGATAGTTGATAGATGATAGCTAGAAGTTAGAGTTAGAAGCCTGGAGATGATAGATGACAGAGATAAATAGATATAGAAGATCATTGGTGGATATATAGATTAGATAGATGATAGATAGATAGATAGATAGATAGATAGATAGATAGATAGATAGATAGATAGATAGATAGATAGAAAGATAGATAGATAGATAGTCTATAAAGGTAGATAGCCAACAAGAGGAGGAGTCTGCCTTACCTTCCTGGTATGGACCTTGCAGATAGATGGATACATATATAGATAGAGATAAACATTGATGACTAAGGAAAAGAGGTTAAAATCCTGCCAAACCACATTTTATCCTGGAACAGATTTTAATGGGAATACATGTGCCATAACAAAGTATGGCTCTATTCAAAGATGTTGAAGCAAGGGTAAGTTTTGGAAGGCCCAGTCAAGGAGGATTACATCAGGATTACATCACGACATTTTGAAACAATAACCTTGGCCATGATGATGAATGAAGTTGACGTCAGTCTCAGGTGGAACACAGTTGCTGGGCATTTGTCCTTCTTACTATGACTCATTTATTTACTTTTGTTTTGGCAATACCAGGATCAGGGACCCCCGCTCAGTTCTTCAGAAGTGCTTTCTGCAGGCATTGTGCTGGATAATCCTGGCAGAGTGTTTTTAGATAGTCACAATCAGGCTATTGTGGAATGGAAAGAACCTTTCTGTGATCACCACCAAGGTTTATTTATTTATTATTTGTTAGGATTGATGGAAGTGCTCCATCTTGGTCCTGACGCCTTTTACAAGATGATTGTGTGTGTGTGTGTGTGTGTGTGTGTGTGTGTGTGTGTGTGTGTGTGTGTGTGTGTGTGTAAGAAACAGAGACAGATTTTAAGTCATTGGCTGACCCTACCCTGTGTCATTACAGTTTGATAATTCAAACAGGAGTTACATCACAGCTTTGGGTTTGAAATTTTTAGGCTAGAAACTCAGGCAGGATTTTTTGTTGCTGTAGTTTTGTTAGCGTGTGGGTGTGTACGAATGACTAGCTGATGAAGCCAATACACACTACAGAGGGTAATCGCTTTATTCAAAGTCTACTAAGTGTTAAATGACCTAAAATTGACCTTCACAACTACATTCAGACTTGATTTAACCTTGACTATGCCACAGCATAGCCAAGGTGATATGCCAAATGAACCCTCGTGTATTCTGCATGGGCCAGCATACACATGCAATCCTTTGCTCTGCCCAAATGAAGGCCTAGAAACCATGGTGCCCAGTCACATCCATATCTTGGTTCTTTATTTTGTCCTGGAACTCAAGGTCTGGGCACTGTCCCTGAGCTTTATCATTCAAGGCTGGCACCTCTACCAATTAACACATCATTCCACTTCTGGATTTTTAATAAATAATTGGAGAAAAGAGCTTCACAGACTTTCCTGCACAGGCTCATTTTGAACTGGGATCATCAGCTCTCAGCCTCCTGAGTAACTAGGATTACAGGTGTGAGCCTGTACAGTTTTTCTAGGTAGAGGATTCTATTCTATAATAATGATAGTGTCATGAATGGCTAATACTGTGAATGCCTAATCATCAATTATTGTTGTTTTTGTTGTTGTTGCCAGTACAAGGACTTAACTCGACCTGGTCTTTGTCTCTTAGCATTTTTTCTTCCTCAAGCCTTGTTCTCTACCACTTGAATCATAACTCCATGTTCAGCTTTTTGCTGGTTAACTGGAGATTAAAGTCCCATGGACTTTTCTGCATAGGATGGTTTTGAACTAAGAGGGCCTTGAACTTTGATTCTCAGATCTCAGCCTCCTGAGGCATGAGCCACCAGCTCCTGGCAACAATGCTGTTTATTGTCACTATCAAGTATTGTATACTAGACTCAAGTGCTCTTGAAATACTGGCAGCGAACAGATACATTTCCACCAGCATTGTCTCAGACATGTGGGTACCATGTTACTCTAATGTTATAATGGCTAAAATGTCACCACTAGGGAAGGAACCTTCTACCTCCATTTATCATCTTATGTAATCAATGTCATTATCCATGGTCTATTGATGGAAATGCCATTATTACATCTCATGGCTGTAGTTTCATTGTAGGTTTCAGACTTCTGTATTTAATTTAATTGCTAGGATTTAGAGAGAATGAAAAGTAAGCAGAGGGTTCAGTTGGCTGGGCTTGATTGAGACTTTCAGTGATTTTTTTTCTACCATGCTTACACATCTTGCAGACAATCTAGAATATCTACTCCTTCATCCTAGGGCTTAGTATCACCCTGGAGGCTCCTGACAGACACAAACAGATCACAAAACAGGCAGCAAAGATGCAGGAGTTGAATGATCAAAGCCAGAATTTCAGTCTCTGCAAGGTTTCGGATTGCTCTAGAAGCCCATGATTCTGTGACTTCAACAGAAACAGGTGATGCAGATGAGTTGCTCTGAGGATTGTTCTGTCCCTCCTCCTTCATGTCTGACCTCTCTAGAGCTAAAGGGAATCTTGCAGTGTCCTCTCACCATCACAAAGCCAGTTAACCTAGTGTTCTGTCCTCAGTCAGCCCTGGGTAGGAGCTCTGGGATGAGCTCCTGGTCCCCTGGTGGCCCATTGGAATCAGAGGAGATGGGGGCTACCAAGAGCACCAGAGTCCTCTGACTGTTTGCAGTGAAGCTCTAAGGCTCACCCACTAAACATATAAAGTTGGAACCAATTGGGTATCTTATCACATTAAAAAAAAAAAAGTTGAATGCTATCCCACGTGCTGTGAAGATTCAGGAAAAATCCAGTGTGACCCAGGGTGGCTCCATCTTTGCTCCGCACAAGTCTTTTTCCTCATCCTAGACCCGAAAGAATGCTGTGTGGATTCTGCCCTCCATGCTGGCTCGCTGTTCCTGCCACCTCTGTAGACTCAAAGCAATATGTCACCAGAAGGAGGGGGCCTGGGTAGAGTCCCATTGCACAAAAGCCACTGAAAGGCAACATCTTCACTCTTGGGGACAGACTAAGTACTGGTGTTCAAGACGGCCTTCTGGTGACCATCCTGCATGTCCACAGCCTACGGTCGGAACACATTCATACAGGACACCAGGCCTCTCTTCTCTTCAGGGTCCTGCAAAAGTGGCCTAAGCCACACTGCTTCCCATTGGAGAAACTGAGGCTTCTGAATAAAACACCAGTGAGGGACATCCAGACCCAGGCCGATCTCCCCTGCATCTCTCCTGTTCCTGCCTCCTCAACCACTATGCCTTCTTGTTCACTCTCTAAGCGCTAAGAGGTAACCATAACACCGTTCTCCAGATCTGTAGCCTCGGGGTGCCCTATGGGTTGGAGAATTGTAGGCAGCACAAGGGGTACAGGGCACCAATGAGCATGTGAACACCTTGGCAGAGTATGCCCAATAGGAGTCTAGGAAGCCCACTCATGTCCTAATTGTTCTCAAGAGACTAAGGGGTCCTCTTGACCATTTGAGGAGTTTCAGGGACATATCTCTACACACTCCGGCTTTTTTTTCTTTTTGTTGCTGTAGAGCTTGAACTCAGGGCATGAGTGCTGTCGCTGAGCTTTTCTGCTCAAGGCTAGCACCCTACCACTTTGAGCCACAGCACCACTTCTAGTTTTCTGGTGGCTGATTGGAGGTAAGAGTCTCGTGAACTTTCTGCCCAGGCCAACTTTGAACCATGATCCTCAGATCTCAGCCTCCTGAGTAGCTAGGATTACAAGAGCCAACTTTCCTTGCCCACCTCCACCAGCTCTTCTAAGCCCAAGGACTGGCTGTAGTATGTCCACAGTGGCCTGGATGCCTTACGTTCTGACAGTGTGTTCAGTGGCCACACACTTCTGTTGAGGCCTCTCTATTCCCACACCAGCCCTGCCAGGCACCGTGGCTAGTCTCCCAGCCTCCCTGGGCTGACTGAGTTGGTACTCAGCCTCATGATGGCTGGCGGGCAGCACACCCTGTAAGGACATTCTTCTTCCCATCCTCCTCTTCTTGCTTCATTCCCACGCCTTCCCTCTCCCTTCTGGGTTTGCCAGGCACTGCCCTTGCCGGGAAGGGAAGAAGTCCAGAGCAGCAGGCGTGGGCCTTTGCAGAAAGAAAGGGTGGGGCATGAGCACTCATTGGACCCCTCCCCCAGAGCTGGAGCCTGGGCAGGCTGCAGGAGCATCTCCAGGAAGCCCTGCATCGCTACATGCTTGTGACAGCAGCCCTTGTTTATGTCAAGTTGTGCTCTCTGCTTATCAATAAGATCAATGGCCCAATTCCCACACCAGGACTGATCGAAAGATCTCTGCTGAGAAGCTCATACTTCTAATGTCCTCTCTTTTTATCATAGTTCTCTCTGTGGGAAAGGGAGGCACCCAGCGTGGTGGGGGGGGGGGGGGAGGGGGCTTGCTGCTGGGCCTCCTGAAGGCTTTGTCTTGTTTGTGCCCCAGGGAAGACCCAGTGGGGACCCTGTGCTTCAAGGATCCACACGCCAAAAGATCTCTGGTCAGGAGTGTCGGCAGGTGATTGTGGCCTGGGAGACATGGCTAGTTCTAGTACCCAGGTCCCTCCCATTCCCATCAAGTAGCCTTCTCTTCCTTGGCTGTGATTGGCTGAAAGGGAACATCCATATTGGTAGGGGCAACCCCAAGCCAGTCTCTCGCCTGGAGGCCAGTGCTGGGGTTGGGGTGGGCACTAAGCACTGCCCCTATGGAACCCTAGAGAACTCCCAGGTGGGCTTTGAGGCAGGACCACACCAGAGGTCCTGGATGGGTTCCAGAGCGTGCCTGGCCCTTCCAGGTACAGCAGAGGTGGGATCAGGCCTCAAGTCCTTGCCCTTCCTGAGGCTAGGATGAGATCTGTACATCTCAGGGAGACACCAGCTCCAAACTGGGCTCACAGATGTGGGGTCAGCACAGGGTCATGAGGGCCGGTGAGGAGAGGAAAACTGAAGGTTAAGGGTCTTGGGATCTGATGACTTTTTCCACCTATTTTCAGGGAGACTGCTTCAGAGCTTCCAGACTGCAAGAGGGCTGGTAGGACCCCTGGAGCTCTGGGTATCATCAGAACTCAGTTGGGAAGGGGGTACACCATGAAGGTTCCAGAAAGTTCCAACCTTCTGAGGAAGGGTGAGAAAATGCAGTCATAATATTCAATGTATATATGTAAAAAAAAAATGAACCAGAGAAATAGAGGAGACAGGCCGGGTTGGGAGAAATGGGGGAGAACCATGGAAGGGATGACATTGATCAAGATACCCTGTACTAGCTGAGCACTAGAGGCTCATGCCTGGAATCCTAGCAACTCAGGGGGCTGAGATCTGAGGATGGTAGTTTGAAGCTAGCCTGGTCAGGAAGTCCATGAGATTATTTTCTTTTTGCTGGTCGTGGGGCCTGAACTCTGGGCCTGGACACTGTCCCTCAGCTCTTCAGCTCAAGGCTAACACTCTACCACTTGAGCCACAGTGCCACTTCTGGCTTTTTCTGCTTATGTGGTGCTGAAGAATCAAACCCAGGGCCTCATGTATACAAGGCAAGCACTCTACCACTGAGCCACCTTCCCAGCCCCGTCCATGAGATTCTTAGTGCCAATTAACCAGCTAAAACCCAGAAGTAGAGCTGTGGCTAAAAGTGGTAGAGCACTAGTCTTGAGTGAAAATACTCAGGACAGTGTCCTGAGTTCAACCTCCATGAGAAGGAAGGAAGGAAAGAAGGAAGGAAGGAAGGAAGGAAGGAAGGAAGGAAGGAAGGAAGGAAGGAAGGAAGGAAGGAAAGAATGAAGGAAAGAATGAAGGAAAGAAGGAAGGAAGGAAGGAAGGAAGGAAGGAAGGAAGGAAGGAAAGAAGGAAGGAAGAAGATTCTCTGAGCAGTGAGGCAGGGGTGGCAAGGGTATGGCCAGCAAGAGGTTTGGATGTCACAGGCATCTGGGCCATGCGGCCTGAGACTGGCAGGGCCCACGGAGGACCCATTTGGAGACAACCTGGGCTATGATCAAGGATAACAGAACTGAGAAATTTTGGAAGGCACCTGAGATTGGCTAATCGGGAGACTAAGGTCTGGACAAGACACCACACGGTATTGGGGTTAAAAATTATGGTGCTGGGGTCAGCTGCTGAGCCAGCTGTGATATGACAGGCATGTTGATCATGGCTAGGGTTCTGAGAGACTCTGAGAACATGTCTTCCATGGATGTCAGTGGCCAGGCACAAATGAAGGCTCTGGGCCCATGTTCTAGGGCACCCCTAGAAGTGGGGGCACATAGGAAACTCTAGAGGTACATTCCTGTGTGTACTCAAGGCTTCTTAGGGAGGCACATCTGGACAATTGTGGGGTCCAGGGCCAGGGGCATGCTGTTTCTAGAATCTGGACTTTTTAGCTACAGACCAGGCATGGAACAATTTTGTTTTCTTTCGTAGACAGGATGGGACAGACTTAGCCCTTCTGTGGAAGGTCAGCTTCTGGCTTTTCTGCCACCAGCTAATTCTTAATTGGATGTGCCAGATCCTTTGCCGTAGCTCATAGAGGGGAAAGAACTCAACCCAGGCCACAGCAGCTTAGCACCTGAGTCAGATTTGCACTGACTGGAGTCAGGGCTGTTGTGTTTTGCACATGGGGCTCTGACTGCAAGCACAGGAGGGGAGCCTTCCTGCAAGTGATGGGCCCAGCTATGCCCTGACCTAGCTGTCTAACTAATAGGGCTCTCCAGGGAAACAGAGTCAAGGGGACACACACACACACACACACACACACACACACACACACACACACACACACACACACAGATCTGTCTGTCTGTCTATCTATCTATCTATCTACATATCTATCTATCATCTCTATTTTTCTATCTCTATCTCCTTCTTTCTTTTTTTCCTTCTTTCCTCTTTCTCTTCCCCCCTTCTTTCCTTTCTTTTTCTTCCTTCCAGCCATCTATCTAGTATCTACCTACCCTATATACCTATGTAAGTATGTATGTATATATGTATGTATGCATGTATGTATCTATCTGTCTATTTACACAGGGAGAGACAGAGACAGAGAGAGCTTTATTACAAGAAATTGGCTCATGTTCTTGCAGAGGCTGAAAAGTGTCCTGGTGTGAATTATTTAAGCTAGATAGCAGACGAGGTGAAGTTCGGTATGAAGATGAGGAGCCAGAGACCCTAATGGAAGATCCTGTCTTTCAATTTAAGTTCAAAAGGTCAGAAAAGATGACTGCCCTAGCTGAAGGCAGAGGTCAGAATGAATTATCTCTTGGTTCTTTGTTCTACTCAGGTCATCAGTGAATTGGCTGGGGCCAGTGTGTGTGTGTGAGGGAGGTCAGTTTACCAATTCAAATATGAACTCACTCAGACACATTCCTGTAGACACAAACCCAGAAAAGCATTTGACCAAACACCTGAGTACCTTGTAGTCCAGTCAAGTTGGTATGAAATTACCCATCACGGGCTCCAGGGTTCCAGGTGCTCTAGCTTCCACCCACAATACCTAGAGGTCTTTGGAGAACAGACTGTGGCTGGGTGGCTGGAACTACAGGCTGGCTGGAAATGAGACTATATAGTAGTATATGTCCTAGATACATCCATTCTCCTCTCAGTAAGTGGACTGTGAGCCCAGGGAACTTTTGATAACCCCAGTAATGGAGGTGATAGAGGACTGTCCAGGTGCAGCCCATCAGGGTTGGGCCTGGGAGGGCTGACAGCCCAAAGTCCTGCCTTCAGGCCGAGGCAGCCCTGAGTCATGAACCCAGGTGGCCTGGCTCCAGAGGCTATGTACCCATTTCCATCTACCCCCTTCCCTGCTGCAGGTGGTGTGGATAACCCAATGGCTTCTGGAGGGTTTTAGATGGTAGAATGGCCAGCTAGCCTTGGCCCTCTGGGAGAGTCTAAGATGGGCAGTAGGAAACTGAGGCAGAGTAGAGTAAAATCTAAGAGAGAGAGAGAGAGAGAGAGAGAGAGATACACACGGAGAGATAGAGAAAGAGAAAGGAAAGGAGAGAGAGAGAGAGAGAGAGAGAGAGAGAGAGAGAGAGAGAGAGAGAGAGAGAGAGAGAGAGAGAGAGAGGACTTGCTCCCACTAAGCAGAAGCCCAGTAGGGAGCAGTACGCTCCTCCATGAGAGAAGAGATGGTCGCAGGAAGGCTGGAGAGCTGTGAATGAGGCAGCTGCCCAGGCCCAGGTGAGGTGCTCTCCTTGGAGACCCCTAGACTCAGCAAAAGGTCTCAGACAGTATGCTCTTCAGGGGATGCCTAAAAATGGCTCCTTCCGAAATCAATAGAGGCTCTTAGAACACTGAAATAGTTTGGGTGTATGCTGAGATTTGTGGGATGGATTCCAAGTCTTGGTTGTGTGTGTGTGTGTGTGTGTGTGTGTGTGTGTGTGTGTGTGTGTGTGTGTGTGTGTGTGTGTGTGCATGTGTGTATGAGTGTGGCAGGTTGAGGGTTGAGGGTGCTGGGGAGCCTGCAGAGAAGTTTCTGTCTTAGAAGGGAGACTGCATTCCATGTGCAGTTTGTTAGTCATAGAAAATGTAAGTTGGCCAAGCACCAGTGTTCATGCCTGTAATCTTAGCCACTCAGGAAGCTGAGATCCGAGGATTGCAGTTAAAAGCCAGTCTAGTCAGGAAAGTCTGTCAGACTTTTACCTCCAATTAAGCACTAAAAATAAGTAAATAAAATGGAAGTGGAGCTGTGACTTAAGTGGTAGAGTGTTAGCCTTGAGCAAAATAAAAGCTAAGGGGCAGAGCCCAGACCCGGAATTCAAGTCCAAGTACTAGCGCATACCTCACCCCCGCCCCCCACCGCCACAGAATCAACATGGTTACACCAGAGATACTATGTGTCTTCAAGTCAGCTTTTTCCAAGGATGCACACAGCCATACTTTTCTATTAGTCTTGACCAGGCTTCTTTTCCTCCATTCTCTTCTTCCTATTTGCCTTCCTGTATTCCACTGTGATTTTTTTTTTTTTCATTCTTGAGACAAAGTCTCAGTAGATAGGCCCTGCACCTGTGATCTTCCTGCTTCTTCCTCCTGAGTGTTGGGATTACAGGCATACACCCTACTGCCCAGGCTACTGTGACTTTTGTGTCACAGAATTTGGCTTAATTCTGCCATTCTCTCCAACCTGCTTCTGTTCGGGACATTTATGGCTGTTGTTTTTATTGATCTTTAAGATTCACTTTTGCCAGTATTTTTGTTTCCTGGATTTTTTTTTTAGACATCTCATGTCCCTTTCTTTTTTTGTTGTTTTTTTTTTGGGGGGGGGTACGGTCGTGGGGCCTGAACTCTGGGGCTGGGAACTGTCCCTCAGCTCTTCAGCTCAAGGCTAGCACTCTACCACTTGAGCCACAGTGCCACTTCCGGCTTTTTTCATTTTGCTTATGTGGTGCTGAGGAATCAAACCCAGGGCCTCATGCATGCAAGGCAAGTGCTCTACCACTGAGCCACCTTCCCAGCCCTCATGTCCCTTTCTTGTCATAATTTCATTCAAAGTAATAGAGCTTTCTGTATTGTTCTCTTCTCCATCTAATGGATTAAAAGTCACCATAGGCTGATAATGACTCTTAAAATGTCTATATTCTAAGCCAAGTACCAGTGGCTCATGCCTGTACTCCTAGCTACTCAGGAGGATGAGATGTGAAGATTGTAGTTCAAAGCCAGCCTGGGCAGACAAGTCTATGAGACTCTTAACTCCAATTAACCAGTAAAGCTGAAAGTAAATCTGTAGCTCAACTAAAGGCCCTGAGTTCAAGCACTAGTACTGGCACACACACAAAATGTCCATGTCCAAATCCCCAGAAATCATCCCTCTCAAATCAGATTGCTGAAGCATGACTAAGTTAAGAACCTTGAGAGAAGAGGAGCATTCTTGGTTATCTAGGTGGCCCTACTGCCATCACAGGTGTCCTTAGAAAGGGAACAGAAGGAGTTTTGAGCCAGGCCTCATGGGGGACAAAGCCCTGAATGGAATCAGGCACTGAGAGCCCTGGCCACAGCGGGGTGCAGGACAAATGGGAGGGGAAGGATAGATCTTCCCCTAAACCTCAGTGGAGGTCACAATCCTTCTTAAACTCCTTAGTTCTGGTATTGCCATAAACTAGCAGACTTACAGTAACTTGTCATAGGCCAAAGAAAACTAAGACAGAAGTTACATTTTCTCTTCTCTTTCTTTCTTTTTTTAGTTTTACTTTTGTGTGTATGTGACAATACTGGGGCTTGAACTCAGGGCCTTGGGCTCATTGGCCTCCAAGGGCCTAAGCCCTGGTATGGGGACAAGTATGGGGACATCTGAATGTGATGCCACACCATGGGGGGGGGGAGCACCATGTCCTGTGTACCCTGTGACCATAGTAGGGGTGAGGCCAAAGGGAAAGATTAGGGCAGATGGGGAGAGAGGGTGACCCCTATGGATATAGGTGGAGATGATGCCCCTGCATCTTCCTGGGGATGCTGGGAGGTGGAGCGTGCCCATGGAGATCACACCCCCTTCTCTTCCTAAAGACCTGGGAAGCCTAGATCATCTCTGACAAAAGCAACACTCCTGATGAATGTGCCTCTCCATGCCCCCAGCCCTGGACAGGCCACAGGGGACTGGCGCTTCTGGACCCAAGAAGGCCCACACAGGGATCTGGACCCCTATTCTTGATGGATGCAAGCCTAGCCCCCAGCAGGGCCACATAGGGGTGTGGCACCCTTCTTCTTGGGGTGAGGTAAAATGACCCAACCAAATTCCAGAACAGCTGAGACCCCTAAAAGGGCTGTCAGCAAGGGTCTCCATGAGCTTACATGGTGCTATTGATTTCTGGCCTTCTTTTTGCTTTCTTGAAACAAGAAGTCTGTACTCTCCTCCCTCTCCCCTTCCCATTCCCCTCCCTCTCCCCTTCCCATTCCCCTCCTCCCCCCTTACTCTCCCTCTTCCTTCTTTTCTTCCTCCTCCTCCTCTTCTTCTATTCCTTCTCTTTCTCATCCTCTTCCTCCTCCTCCTCTTTCTCTTCCTCATTTTCTCCCTCCTTGCCTGGAAAGCAGGTGGACAAACCCTCCTAAGGCATAGGGCAGAGTCCTCTTGGTTGGGAGTTTAGGTCAGGGGTTCATTATACCAACCTGCCAATAGCTAAGAGGCTTGTCCTCAGTTTCCCTAGCACCTTATTCAAACTTTCAAATCAACTTTGCCTCCATTCCCACTTTTTCTTGTCTCTACATTCTTTATTGGTAAGGAGAAAGAGCCCAAGATGGTCTCAGGGGCTTGGCTGGAAGGAGCCATTGCTCAGACCCCTGCTGGACACTTCTGCTGTGGTTACCTGGAGTTCTGTGTGGAGACACACTTGACCTCAGTCCACAGGGTGTTCAGAGCCCCCCACAAAGGAAGTGGGGGTGCCTGCCTCATGCCCACAGCGTGAAAGACGTGGCCCACAGGTGCTGCGGCAGCCCAGGCTCCTGCACGCAGCCCAGTCTCGGGGCTGTTCCAGGCCCCTTCCAAGCACGGCAGGTTGTGCAGCGGCGGCTCCGTGCATCCGTCCTGGGAGTGCCAGTTAATGTGCTATTACATATTGCATGAGGCAGCCTGCTGATAAAGCACACCACTGATTTTTGCTTACAGGCAACCTCGCCTCTGAACAAAAAGCCCAGAGGATCCCATTAGCTCGGCTGACAGGTCGATTGGTACCTGGGGGAACTGGAGGCACCAGTGAGCAGCTAAGGCTGAGAGGCTGCCCTGGATACTCTGTGCCCACTGAGCACAAAGCAATGGACACAGCCCAGTTCCAGGTTCCCTGGGTTAGCCGCATCCAGGCCTGGCAGATGTATGATGTTTCTCCTGCCAACTGTGGTGGGCACAACTTGACAGTTACTGCCTACTGTGACCTGTCTGGGTAGGGGATCTTTCTCTTGGCCCCTAGCCCTGCCTGGGACCTCAGCTCTCTGTGCCATTTCTTTTTCTTTTTCTCTTTTCTTTCTTTCCTTCCTTCCTTCCTTCCTTCCTTCCTTCCTTCCTTCCTTCCTTCCTTCCTTCCTTCCTTCCTTCCTTCCTCCCTCTCTCTCTTTCCTCTCTCTCTCTTTCTTTCTTTCTTTCTTTCTTTCTTTCTTTCTTTCTTTCTTTCTTTCTTTCTTTCTTTCTTTCTTTCTTTCTTTCTCATACTTGGTACCTGACACATGCTCTACCAGTGGAGCCACACCTCCAACCCCTCTGTTTGATTTTTTATTGTTATTATAAAGGTGATGTGTAAAGGGGTTACAGTTAGTCGGTTGTGGGGCTTGAACTCTGGGCCTGGGTGCTGTCCTTGAGCTCAAGGTGAGTGCTCTACCATTTAAGCCACAGAGAGACTTCTGGTTTTCCGGTGGTTAATTGGAGATAAGAGACTCACGGGCTTTCCTGCCTGGGCTGGGCTTTGAACTGGGACCCTCAAATCTCAGCCTATAAGTAGCTAGATCACAGGCATGAGCCACTGACACCCAGCTAAGAGTATATATATATTTTTGGACAATGTCACCCCTTCCCTTGCTCTCACCCAGTTTTTCCCTCCCACCCTTACCCACAAGTTGTATAGTTCATTTTGAACATAGTGTCTAATGAGTACCACTGCTGCATTTGTTCACCCTTTGTCTCTCCATTTCTGTGATCCCCCTTACCCTCTCAAAGACATCTAAATGAACAAACTAGACAAAAAGAAAAGAAAACAAAAAAAGCAACAAAGAAAAAAATTCTTGTTCCCATTTCCTGGGGTTTATTTCATAAATATTATTTTTATGATCAGATGCATAGGCATTGTGCCTTTGTGTTCTCCTATGAGTACCCTCCTATAGTCCCACTGTGAGTGGATGCTTGGAGTTCTGTATATCTAATTATGTCCCTGTGTATTTTAGATCTAGCTTACACATATGAAAGAAAACATCTGCTATTTGTCTCTCTGAGCTTGGCTTACCTCACTTAACATGATTTGTTGTAGGTTCATCCATTTCCCTGAAGATGACATAATATTCCTTCTAATTCTCTGTGCCATAAAAAATATATTTTACTATCTTTAGTTGTACAAAGGAGTTGCCATTCAATGAAACAAATTATGAATGCGTTATGTTTTGATCAATGTCACCCCGTTCAACATTTTCTGTGCCTCTTTTTTGTTGTTGTTGTTGTTGTTGTTGTTGTTGTTATGGAGCTAGAACTCAAGGCCTGGCCACTGTTCCTAAGCTTTTTTGCTCAAGACTAGTGGTCTACCACTTTTGACCAGAATTCTACTTGTAGTTGTTCATTTTTTTGTTTTTGTTTTTGTTTTTTTGTTCTTTTTTTTTTTTCGCCAGTCCTGGAACTTGAACTCTTAGAGTCTGTCCCTGAGTTGTTTTTCTCAAAGCTGGCACTCTACGACCTTGAGTCATGGCCCTACTTCTGGTTTTCTGGTGGTTAACTGGAGATAAGAGTCTCATGGACTTTCCTGCCTGGGCTGGCTTTGAAGAGCAATCCTCAGATCTCAGCCTCCTGAGTAGCTAGGATTTCAGGCATGAGCATCTGACATCTGGCATGAATGATATTCTTTAGTCTCTCAGCTTGGTCTACCTCTCTGTGTAGGATATAGGATTCCCAGCAGAAGTACAAGAGTTCTTGGGCCTTTGTCTTTTCTGGAGTCAGAGACTCAGAGGTCAGCTCCTGTCCCATCCCCATCCCCAAAGCATATGAGGTTTGGGTGCTGGTGGCTCACACTGCAATTCTAGCTACTTGAGTAGCTGAGGGCTGAGGATCATGGTTCAAAGTCAGCCCAGGCAGGAAAGCCCATGAGACTCTTGTCTCCAATTAACAAGCAAAAAGCAAAAAGCTTTGAGAAAAAAAAGAAGAAGACGAAAGCACATGAAGCTTCACTGATCAGCCTTCTGTCCTGTCCCCAGGGTCTATGAAGCTGTGACTGAGACCCTGGTCGGGCCTATAGAGAACAAGTGGAGCCTGGCCATTGTTCTCCTGTCCAGATAGAGTTATTGTCCATAAAAGTGTCTCTGCCTTCCACAGAAGTGAATTATGGAGAGGTCTGACCAGAGGCAATCAAGTGCTGGTATAGGATGGAAACTTCCCCAAGAGGGCAGAGCCTGCCCGGGGGTAGAGGCTGGCCTCAGGAAGGAACCAGGGACACCAGGTCAGAGTGGGGTGGTACCCACACCCTCATGCTCTGGAAAGGAGCACCCTGAGTCTGGAGCCAGCCATCTCTGTGCACTCAGCCTAGGCTGCACTTCCTCATCAGGGACCTGGTTAAATGGCATCTCATCCTGTGTCCTTGCAGATCCTGAGAGCTAAGAATGTTTGAAGGCAGGAATGAGATCTCTCCAGCTTCCCAAAGCCTGGAGGCAATGGACGTAGGTGCTAGGCTTCATAGTCCTTGAGGTTGGGCAGATTTCTAGATGTTATGTCAGCTGTGGCCTCTGGGGTAGTCACCATCTCCTGAGACTCAAGGAAAATGATGGTTAGAAACAGGGTACCCACCCCTCCCCACCCTGGGACCCTAGCTGCCCTAGCTTCAAAAAAATATCATTCACTAGGGGCTGGGAAGTTGGCTCAGTGGTAGAGCGCTTGCCTTGCATGCCTGAGGCCCTGGGTTCGATTCCTCAGCACCACATAAGCAAAAAGAAAAAAGCCGGAAGTGGCGCTGTGGCTCAAGTGGTAGAGCGCTAGCCTTGAGCTGAAGAGCTGAGGGACAGCACCCAGGCCCAGAGTTCAGGCCCCATGACCGGAAAAAAAAAAAAATATCATTCACTAGCTACTCAGGAGGCTGAGATGTGAGGATCAAGGTTTCAAGCCAGCCAAGGCAGGAAACTCTGCTCTCCAATAAACCAGAAGTGGAGCTGTGACTCAAGTGGTCTGGCACTAGCCTTGAACAATAAAGCTTAGGGAAAGTGCCCAGGGCCTGAGTTCAAGTCCCAGGACTGGCACAAAAAGAAAGGAAGGAAGGAAAGAAAAAAGAAAGTAAGTAAGAAGAAAGGAAGAAGGAAGGAAGGAAGGAAGGAAGAAGGAAGGAAGAAAGGAAGGAAAGAAGGAAAGATGGAAGAAAGAAAGGAAGGAAGAAAGGGGGAAAGAAAGAAAGGAAAAAGAAAGGGAAAAAAAGAAAAAAGAAAAGAAAAACACTCACCCCCTCTCAGGTCTGTAGCCTGACAAGACTGCCTGTCCTATGACCACTCTGCCACATGGTCTAATTTGTGAGCTCAGAGAGCTCCTCCCCCACCTAGCGCCCCCCCCCCCCCATCCTAACTACTCAGAGAAGGTTCTGAAATACCAGGAGGGCCCCAAAGAGAGGCCATCCCGCCAGTAGACAGGTGTAAACAATCCTGAATCCTTACCTTAGAAGCCTTCCCTTCTGGCTCTGGTCTTCTCCCTTCTGACCCCTGGGACTTGGGGTGGAGCTCCCCTTTCCTCATCTGCTGCCTCTCCTCCTGGCCCTCTGTGCTAATGGGACAAGTGTCCATTAGGGTTGATGACAGATCCTGTCACCCAGGAGATGTCCTTTGATCTCAAGGCAACAGGAAGCGGAGGGGTCAGGAAGATGGGGCGATCTCTTCCCACAGCTGGTATTGACTAGTTCTGAATCCCTGGACCAGGGTACCGCTAGGGAGAGACCTAGATAGTTAGAGAAGGCCATTCTGTGCACCCCAGTATGGCTTGGCCAATTTCAAAGCGGGAGGGCGGTACCTTATTTTTAGCAGTGGTGTTAGGAATTGGGCCGAAAGCTGAGCCCAGTTGGCTTGCGCCTGTAATCTCAGCTACTCAGGAGGCTGAGATCTGAGGATCAAGGTTCCAAGCCAGCCCTGGCAGGAAGTCTATGAGACTCTGTTCTCCTATGAATCAGCAAAAAGCTAAAAGTGGAACTGTGGCTCAAGTGGTAGAGCACTAGCCTTGAGAAAAAAAAACAACAAAGCTCAAGGACAGCAGCAAGGCTCTGAGTTCAAGCCTCAGCATTGGCACACACACACACACACACACACACACACACACACACACACACACATTGATCTGAAGTAACTTCTTTTTTTTTTTAATTGTGAGAATACCGTACAGAGGAGTTACAATTACATGGGCAAGATAACGAGTACATTTCTTATCAAGCATTATTACCTCCTCTTTGTTTCCCCTTCCCATCCCTTCCCATACTCCTCCCACCTCCCCCACCTGATCCTCCTACCTCCCACCAAAGTTGTAAAGTTTCTTTTTCTACATAACGACTTTTACATCTCATTGTTGCAATGGGTCCACTTGTATCCCTAGTTAAACGATTTGTTTTTGCCCTTCCCCTCTACAAATTATACCAACATCAAATACAGTGAAAGCAGGGGGTATACCGTGGGGGAGGGACATACAAAGCAACATAGAAATCATCTTATAAATATGTTAGAAACAATTGCATGAAAGAAAAAAAAAAAACATTTGCTTCGGCATGCCAAAGGACATAGCTAGCAAGAGCAATAGAAAGCCCACAGATTGGGAGATCTTCACTAGCCATACAACGGACAAGGGTCTCATATCTAAAATATACCTGGAACTTAAAAAATTAAATCCCCCAAAAACAAATCTTCAAAGAAACAACTGCCTAATAAATAAGTGGACTAAAGACTTAAAGAGAAACTTCTCTGAAGAGGAAAGAAGGATGGCCAATAGACACATGCAGAAATGCTCAACCTCTCTAGCCATAAAAGAAATGCAAATCAAAACAACACTGAGGTACCTTCTAAGGCCTGTCTTCTGCTACTGAGCTAGGAGCTTGGATCTGCAAGTCCCCTGGCCCTACCTCAGTTTCTTATAAATATGAGCCTTCTTTTCATCAGAGGCCCGCACATGATTCTAACCCAGCTTGCATCTGAGAAGGCCCTACAGGCACCAGGCAGGGCTGGGGACCCACACTCTGATGGTCATGGTACACAGGGACACAGCCCCCCTTCCCTCACAAGGAGGCCAGGCATGGAGGCTGCCCCTACCAAGCCAGCATGCTGCCAGCATGAGCTGGCGTCCCATGCTGTCTCCTCACCAAAGCTCATGCCAGTCATCCTGGCCATCAGAGCCAATCACCATAAGGCACTGAGCATTTGCAAAGGACAAACCTTGGCTTTGTTGCTGGGGCAGGGCTGGAGGGGCTTAGAGGCTGAGGCCTGAGTGCATCACAGAGGCAGCCCCTGGGACCAGATGCGGGGGAGGGGAAAGGGTTTCAAAGTTGGGGAAATGGCCTTCAAGAGGCCATAACCAGCAGGCTCTGTGCTGAGGGCAGCTGGGCAGACAACAGCTGGGTGATAGGCCGCTGGAGTGGAGCTCAGAGCCCTGTTTCAGGGAATGGAATTAACCTGTGCCACAAATGGTCTCTGTCACTCCCAGCTAGACATCACAGGGCTCCAATGATGAACATACCTTTACAGGTCCATGGACAAGTTGGCAGTTGGAAGGGAGCAAGGGTAAAAGTCATGCCAGGACTAATGGTGCTCTGGCCAACGTCTGTCTCACCTTGGCCTTCTGGGATGGCTGGGGCCAGGATGAAGCCTTTTTTTTTTTTTTTAATGATGGTACTGTAGCTTGAACTCAGGGGCTGGGTTCAATCCCTTAGCTTTTGTTGTTGTTGTTGTTCAAGGCTGGTGCTCTACTGCTTCAGCCACAGCACTACTTCCAGCTTTTGGCTGGTTAATGGGAGATAAGAGCCTTATGGACTTCCCCATTCAGGCTGGCCTTGAATGACAATGCTCAGATCTCAACCTCCAGAGCAGCCAGGATTATATAGGTGTGAGCTACTTGGTGCCTGGCTATTGGATTGGGCCCCTTTATGGACAAGCCCATCTCTAGAGCCCACAGTATTACAGGCAGCTGGCCTGACCTGCTTGTTATGGGCACTGCCAACCCCAACTCATGTTTCCAGAAAGCAAGTTGCTCAATCCATCAGCTGGATTCTGGCACTTGGCCCTCACCATCTGAGATTTGAGAGGGGTGATGGTTTTCTCCTTTTTTGAGGTGAAGCAGGGTGTGCCATCTCCTAGGGTGACTGGGAGGAGGAAGAGGTGCCTCAAATGTCTCCCCAGCTCTGATTTCATGGGAAATAAGTTTGCTGGAGTATATCCCAGGTAGCCTGAGCTTGGGCCCCAATAGAGTTTAGGAACCCAGCCTTGAGAGCACCTGCTTAGTGCATCCCAAATCCAATTGATATTCTGGATGCAGGGGGGGAGGGGGGAGGGGGGAGGCTCTGCAAACCTGGGTGGCTCAATCCCCACTGAGAAGCAGGAAGTACTGGGAAAGGGGGGCAGGGGAAGCACCAGGCCATAAACTGGGGTGGGGTGGGGGGGAGGGGGGAGCATCCAGCAAGAGGAGCTAATGGTCCTTCAGTGGGAGTGGCAGGCAGCTGGATTCACAGGAGGACTTCCAGATCAATACTTGTGTGCTGATTTGCTGAAGAGGCTTTTATGGAGTTTAAGCAGAGTTCATTGTTAAATACTCTTATGTTCAAAGGATGTGGGCGGCCGTATTAATTCTTTTTCTTTTACAGATCAATAATTACATTGCTGATTTGCTTAAAAGGCTCAGGTCGAGGCAGGGGTGAGGGGAAGGGAGACTGAAGAGTGTGTGGCTAAGGGTTCAGGAGATACTGGCTGTGTTTAACAGTGACAGGGGGCTGGAGGGGGGAGTCCCGTGCAACATCCTATTCAGGGTCCCCTCCAGCCCCAAGATTCTGAACTCTGCTTTCTTGCCTTGACTCTCATCTTACAGCTGAGCCTGGAGAGCTAAGACTCCTTCTGTGAGCCTGGAGAGCTAAGACTCCTATTGATGGCATTTCCCAGGAATGGGCCCTGGCTACCCACTGACCCAGCTTGGAGGAGCTGGAGGAGGAGCCAGGGCGGGGAAGATATAAGCAGGAAAGACAGGCAGAAAGGATTGGAAGTCTTGATAGCCTAGGTGGCACTTGCCCTCAGGACAAGAACAAAACTAGGGGATGGGAAATCTGTACTCCTAAAGTGGGTACCACACTTCCAGAGCAAAGACAGAGGGGCACAATCATGGCTCAGCTTTGATAATAGACAATTGGGGCATCAGCTTTGATATTAGATAATGTGAAACTGAAGACCATGACTGGTGTGTGGCTGTGTGGAGTCCACCTGGCCCATTTGGGACACTTCTAATGGCATGTTTGCTGCTGACTGCTGTAATCCCTGGATTTTTCTTTTTTCTTCTTTTCTTTCTTACTTCGTCTTTCTTTTTTCTTTCTTTCTTTCCTTCCTTCCTTCCTTCCTCCTTTTTCCCTCCCTCCCTCTCTCCTTCCCTCTCTCTCTTTTCTCTTCCTTCCTTCCTTCCTTCCTTTCTTTCTTCCTTTCTTTTTCTTTCTTTCTTTCTTTCCTTCTTTTCTTCCTTCCTTCCTTCCTTCCTTCCTTCCTTCCTTCCTTCCTTTCTTTCTTTCTTTCTTTCTTTCTTTCTTTCTTTCTTTCTTTCTTTCTTTCTTTCCTTCTCTTTCTTTCTTTCTTTCTTTCTTTCTTTCTTTCTTTCTTTCTTTCTTTCTTTCTTTCTTTCTTTCTTCCTTCCTTCCTTTCTTTCTTTCCTGCCAGTTCTGAGGTTTGAACTCAGAGCCTGAGTACTGTCCCTAAGCTTTTTTGCTCAGGGCTAGTGCTCTACTACTTGAGACACATCTCCATGTCCAGCTTTTTTGGGTAATTATTTGGAAATAAGAGTGTCATGGACTTTCCTGCCCAAGCTAGTTTTGAACCATGACCCTCAGATCTCAGCCTCCTGAGTAGCTAGGGTTACAGATGTGAGCACTAGCACCCAGAAATCCTTGGATTTTTTTCTAGCAAAGTTCATCAACTCACTGGGCCTGAGGGATGGGTAGCTGTAGGTTTGGACTGCAGGAATTGCATGTGGGCTGTGTTCACACGAATACTTGAACATATTTGAAGGGCATTCACCTGGGGGACTCTGTTTGGAAGCTACAGGACACATGTTCAAAAGGAAAAAAAAACCACATTAATCAAGATGCATTGTACTCATTAATTGGTATGTCAAATTGAAACCCCTTTGTACAAGTATTTAAAGATAATTTCTTTAAAATAAATAAATAAATTATAAATAAAAACAAAACAAAAATCTTTCGTATCAAATTGAGGCCTCAAATTTGGAATTTCTTGGCTGTTTTCCTTTCCATTTAATTTGACAATGGCCACTGTTTATTAAATACGATGGAATACAAAAATAATTGGATAGATACCTTAATTCATCTTTTTAATAAACTTGATTGGTAAAAAGAAAAGAAGAAGAGAGAGAGAAAGGTAAAGAAAGAAGAATTACAAGAAAGAAAGAAAGAAAGAAAGAAAGAAAGAAAGAAAGAAAGAAAGAAAGAAAGAAAGAAAGAAAGAGAAAGAAAGAAAAGGTTAGGAAAGAAAAAATAGAATAGTAAGAGGTGTTTCCTTCTCTTGTCTGGATGGTTGAGCATTTCCTTGTCTACGTTAGGATTTGTGTCATCTGCAGGGCAGCCATGTCATGTGTAATTGATTGATTATGTCTGTGGTGGGAATGGCTAAGGAAGTGGAGGAACACGCATTACCTATTTTCAGCTTTCCAGGACTTTAGAGCCTGTTCAAGCACTATTCTGCTTGAGGACTAGTTTGCAAAATTCTCTTGGAAAAAAAGACAAAAGATGTCTGGCCTTGTAGCTGCTGAGCTCTCCTCTGACCCTTACATGTACACAGGTGCAGAGATACTGTCCGGAGGCCATTATGAATTCTATTTCATCTAATAGCCTGGTCAGGAAGTAGAAAGGTATATTACAGATCATTAAGTGGGTAAAGGAATTCGACAACCTTTGATCTGAGTTGAGAAAATAGATGGAATAAATTAATTCACAGGCTTGTGGAGAGAGGAAAAAAAGTCATCTTTCAAAAGCTGTGACAGACAAGGAGTTCACCCCCACCCCCACCCCGTGGGTCTGGTTCTGAGGAAGGTATGCAGTAGCTCCCCTAGAAGAGAGGATGTGGGTGGGATGGGTGCACATGGGAATTGGGGGGCAGGTATCTGAGAGCTGTGGACTCCTGCTGTGCCCTCCTGCTCCAGTCAAAATACAGAAGGAGCTGGGTGCCAGTGCTCATGCCTGCAATCCCAGATACTCAGCAGGCTGAGATCTGAGGATTGTGGTTCAAAGCCATCCCAGGCAGGAAAGTCTGTGAGACTTTTTTTTCCAGTTAACCACACAATAGCTGAACTGGAGTTGTGGTTCAAGTGGTAGAGGGCTAGTCTTGAGCACAAAAGCTCAGGGATGATAGTGAGGCCCCAAGTTTCAAGCTTAGGACTGGCACACACGTGCGCACATACACACGTGCGCACATGCACACCTACACACACACACACACAGAGATATCACAAGAATCATGGCATGTTCCTTACTTCTCCCTGGCCAGAGACAGGGAAAGGCCAACTCTTAGAGACTGTCAGAAAGACAAAGGACAGCCATCAGGGACAGTGCATTTACCAGGTGTGTTTGAGGGTCAGGCCTATGGTTGGTACCTCGATCCCTAAGCCTGGTCTGTATCATTACACCATGCCAACTCTGCAAGGAGGGCCGGGGCAGGTAGCCAGGGCAGGAACATTGTGCCACATCCTCAGATCCAATGTACACTCTGGAAAATTCCAAGCTGAAATGTCCAGAATGGATACAAAAGCCACGTGTCCAGCTCTCACTCTCACCCCAGTGACAGTGCTCCATTTTTCCACTTTCTTTCTTTCTGCCTTGTGCAAGTCTTGGGACTTGAATTTAGAGCCTGCGTGCTGTTTCTTAGCTTTTCCACTCATGGTTGGTGCTCTACCACTTGAGCCACAGCTCTACTTCTGGGTTTTTGCTGGTTCATTGGAGATAAGTTTCAGACTTTCCTTCCCAGACTAGCTTCAAAACTCAAACCCTCAGAGCACAGAGTCCTGGGTAGCTAGGATTATAAGCAAAAGCCACCAACACCTTGCACAAGACTTTCCATCTTTGTTTTTTTTAGGCCACAGATTTTGGTGTCATCCTGGATGCTCTAACTTTCCCATCCCCCACACACTATGCACCCCCAGACCCTGAAGCCTGCAGCTGCCAAACACTCCACAGAAATGAGTCACCCCACAACTCCCTGGCTTTCACCTGTGCTACTAATAGTCTATCCTGTCCTGGAAGCTGAGTGACCTTCATGTGGCTTCAGTGTTGAGCCCAGTATGATGGCCACATCTCCTCCATGGCCAGGTCCTGCCCTCCTTCAGTGCTTCTGCTGATCCTCTGTCTGCCTTGTAGCCCCCAGCTGGGGCCTCAGCTCCAGCACTTCTGTGGGATGGCCCCCAGTGAGTACTTCACTCCGTTACCAATGTGTCCCAGTGCCTGTGCTATGGACTCAGTGTTTAACCCCTCCAGAGGAATTTTATTTAAATTTATTTTATTTTCTTTGTACCAGTCCTGGGACTTGAACTCAGGGCCTGGACCCTGTCCCTGAGGTGTTTGTTTTTCTCAGAGCTAGTGCTCTACCACTTGAACCACAGCTCTACTTCCAGCTTTCTGCTGATCAACTGGAGATAAAGAATCTCATGGGCTTTCCTGTGGAGGCTTGGCTTCAAACAGCAACTGTCAGATCTCAGCCTCCTGAGTAGCTAGGATCACAGGCATGAGCCACTGGTGCTCTATTCATTATTTATTTATTATCTTTAACTGGTTGTACAAAGGGGACACATATAATCTATATATAATCTATATGTGAAAATGGAACGTTGAGTGACTGAAAAAATATTTTTTCTCTCATGATGTATTTTTGTTATCTTCCAATAGGTGTCCAAAGGGTTGTCAACTTAATATGTCCATTTTTGTGCATAATGCATCTTGATCAGAGTCACCCCTTCCTTTATTCTCCCCACTTCCAACTATCCCTTCCCTAACCACTCTTAACACATTTCCTAGCTCTGTTTTCACACACACACACACACACACACACACACACACACACACACACTGAGTCTTATGACTATAGTGGCCCTCCATTTCTATTCCCATTCACCCACTCCTTCCCCTTAGCTTCTACCCCCCATCCCTGCAATCTAGGCACACTTAACTTCCCAATAGTCATTTTGTTAAGTACTCTATCCATTCATAGTTTAAAGTCCAGATCTCTAGTGTGATGTCATTCAGAGGTAGAACTTTTGGGAGGTGATGGGGTCATGAGGATTGAGCCTTCAGGAACAGGATTAGTGCTCTTAGAAAAAGAGACATGAAAGTGGTCCTAGCCGGGCCCCAGTGCTCCTGCCTGTAATCCTATGCCTGTAATCTTAGCTACTCAGGAGGCTGAGATCTGAGGATTGCAGTGTGAAGCCAGCCCAGGCAGACAAAGCTGTGAGACTCTTATTTCCACTTAATCACCAAAATAAGCCAGAAGGAGAGCTGTGGCTAAAATGGTAGAGTGCTACCTTAGACAAAAGGAACTCAGAGGTAGCACCCAGCCCTGAGTTCAAGACCCAGAACTGGAAAAAGAAAGGAAAGAGAAAAGAAAAAGGAAAGAAAAGAAAAGGAGTCTCTCTCTACCACATGAAGGCACACAGAAAGATGGCTGTCTACTAATCAGGAAGAGAGCCCTCCTCAGAGCCCACCCAGGCTGTCCCCTTGATCTTAGACTTCTAGCCTGTAGAACTGTAAGACGCATTTGTATGTAAGCTACTCAGTCCATATAGATAAAGACAGCCCAGGGCGAGGCCTAAAATGTAGCAAAGAAGCTTGAAAAAGGCTGGGCCAGCCATATGGGTGCTGTGGCAGGTGTGAGCCCATGGGCACTGTGCTTTATCCTCTCTGGTGGGGCCTGGACTTGAAGATGAAGGACTGGAAATTGCCATGGAGTGTGGCAGGCCCCATGTATGGGCATGAAGGGGAAGAGACGCCCAGGGACAGACATTTTCTTTTTTTTTTAGGATGGGGGGGTTCAATAATTATACTGTAGTTGAATGACTCCAGTCTCCTCAGTTTGGCATTTAAAATTCTTTCCATTCCAGAGCCAGCAACCTGTTAGCTAGTTCCTTAAAGCACACTCTCATTGTTTTTCATTTGTCTTTAAAAAGCTTGTTATTATAAAGGTGATATACAGAGGAATTACGGTTACATAAGTCAGGTAAAGAGTACATTTCATTCTGGACAATGAGGAATGGTCACTTCCTGAGCAAGATGTGGAAAAGTCCATCTAAGCAGACAGAACAGCCTGGATCCAGGCTGCCAAGCACGGAGTGTGTAAGTCTGAACAGGACTGGGTGGTCCCTGGCCTGAATCCCCAGAATACACTGTCCTGGCAGAGGACGCGGGTATGCAGAATAACTTCCCAGGCCCCCTGGGCCTACAAATATGCCAGGACAGAATGTCACAGAGGTTGGTGTAAGACAGACAGTGCCTGGCTTCCGGAGCAGAGGGATGTGTGGGTGAACAGCATCTTAGAGACCATTCCTTCTCAAAGGCCTTGGATACACAGAGATCCTTAGGTGCTTTTTTTTCTCTCAAGGCTGGTACCCTACCACTTGAGCCACACCTCTACTGTGGCTATTTGGTAATTCATTAGTAAGAGTCAAATGGACTTTCCTGCTTAGGCTGGCTTTGAACCCTGATCTTTAGGTCTCAGCCTCCTAAGTATCTAGGATTATAGGCATGAGCATCTGGCTCATAGTGAGGAATTTTAATGGAAGAAATATAATATCATCACATCCATTTTGAGAGTTCAGTTGATGGTAGGTGCAGTATGGATCAGAAGGGTGACAGGACATAGCAGTGAAGATCAAGGGCCATGGGCCAGGCAAGAAAGAGGAAACTGAGTCAGCAAAGGGAGATTGGGGGGGGGTGAGTAACTTTCTGGAGGATTCCCAGCTTCTCTGCTTACTAGTTGTGTGGGACTTAGGCATGTTCTTTGCCTTTCTCATTTTGTTGTTGTTGTTTGTATGTGTGCCAGTATTGTGACTTAACTCGGCCTAGGCACTATTCCTTAGCTTTTTCACACAAGGCTGGCACTTTTACCACTTAATCCACATCTCTACTTCCAGATTTTTGCTGGTTAGTTGGAGATAAAAGTCTCATACTTTTTTGCTTGGGCTGGCTTTGAATTGCTGTCCTCAGATCTCAGCCTCCTGCGTAGCTGGGATTGCAGGCATGACCACCAGTGCTTGGCTAACCTTTCCTATTCTTCATGTCCTTATCTAGAAAAGAAGCTCACAAGAAGAATCTCTCCAGAACAGATCAATGTTAGATGTGGACCCCATGTGCCTCATCTTGTCTCCTCCACCAATCAACACTCCTGTTTCTCTGCCTGATAATAGCTCTGAGAGGGCAGAGCTTGAATGGGTAAGGAGATCTTTCTCAAAGGACATGGGGTGATGGCTGGAACAGGTCTTAGATCCATTAGCTTCCAATGAGGTGTCATATGGCTGGAGCAACTGTTCCTCTAATCAAATTACTTTCCCCAATGATCCTGTGGAGACTGACCCTGGAAAATGGGTGAGCAGTGCCAGGAGGCCAGAGCCAAATCAAATCAGGGTCAGTCTCCTAGGAGATAGCTCTAGCACTGGGGTTCAGGGGGCGTGAGTGTCAGTTAGGACCCCATGGCCTGGCCTCAATGATCCTATTCCTGCTGCCCTTACAGGCCCCAGAGACTGAAGACCCAGAGAAAAGAGGTGGGTAATCCAGGTTGAGCCAGGGTGTGGCTGATTAAGGAGGGAGAGAGGCAGGCTCTTGAGAAACATGAGAAAGAGAGACTCTGTGCAAGGCTCTGCATAGCCCTGAACCTTGAGCCTTCTACCCTCCCTTACTTGCATGGCCTCAGATGCTCAACATGAATGGCATTCAGAACAACCACATCCATGTTCTCCCAAAAATCTACGTGTCTTCTCTCATCAGATTATTTTTTGTGTGCCAGTTCTGAGACTTGAACTCAGGGCCTGGCTGTTGTCTCTTAGCTTTTATACCACTTGGGTCACAGCTCCATTTCTGGCTTTCTTTTTCTTTTTTTGGTAGTTAATTGGAGATAAAGAGTCTCTTAGGTTTTCCTGCCCAGGCTGGCTTCAAACCACAATCCTCAGATCTCAGCTTCTTGAGTAGCTAGGCTTATAGGCGTGAGCCACTGGTGCCCTGCTTCCTTCATTGGATCTTTACATCAACACTGTTAGTGGGGACTATGATGGTTTCGTTTTACAGATGAGGAAACTGAGACAGAGAAAATCATTGTGTGGACATACTTGTTACATTGTTCAGGGCATGGTGTGTGTGTGTGGGGGGGGTATAAGGGTGAATGAGAGTCAGACTGGCCCATGGGGCAGAAGGAATGACAGCTATGGGCATCCAGACAGACACACAAGTCCAGTTAGTGGGGAGAGCCTTACAGAGAAAGGCTCTCTTCATGCCTGGCCAGAGAAGGGGAGACCCTTGGGGGAGTCTCTGAGCTGGACAGTGGTGGTTTCCAGAGATGTAAGACAAATAGTTCCCAGCAAAGGGGCCATGAGTTGCAAAGACCCTCGCTCTGCCTTGGAGTGAGCTAGTATGGTGAGGTTGAAAAGACAGTGTGAGCGGAGCACCTGTGACTCACGCTTGTAATGCTAATTATTCGGGAGGCTGAGCTCTGAGAACTGCAGTTCAAAGTCAGCTCAGGCAGGAAAGTCAGAGAGACTCATTTTCAATTAATCACAGGAAAAAGTTGAAAGTGGAGCTATGGCTTAAGTGGTAGAGCTCTAGCCTTGAGCTAAAAAACCCAGGGATCATGGGGCTGGGAAGGTGGCTCAGTGGTAGATCGCTTGCCTTGCATGCATGAGGCCCTGGGTTTGATTCCTCATCACCACATAAGCAAAAAGAAAAAGCCGGAAGTGGCGCTGTGGCTCAAGTGGTAGAGCGCTAGCCTTGAGCTGAAGAGCTGAGGGACAGCGCCCAGGTCCAGAGTTCAAGCCCCAGGACCGTACCCAAAAAAAAGAAAAGAAAAGAAAAGAAACAAAACCAGGGATCATGCCCAGGCCCTGAGTTCAAAAGGAAAAAAATAAAAAGGCCTGTGGGGGGATAAGGGTGAGGCAGAAGAGGAGGCAAGGAAGTGGAAGAACCCAGCGGGGGTTATGCATGGGGAGGGGAGGGAAGGATTGGTCTAGATGCAATAGATGGGAAGATTCTAGAAGATTCTGCTGCTATAGAAAATGAGGCAGAGATTGGGAGGCCAAGAAGAAGAGAGAGGACTTGAAACCAAGTTAGGGGGTTGGAGGCATAGTAGATTGCTAGCCAATGTACAAAATCATCAGGTACTAAGATCAAGTCCCAGTCTCCAACCAAAAAAGGAAAGAAAAGAAACCAGGTGTTTAAACTCCAGCCTAGGAGTCCCAAGTTAGGTCTTGACACTCACCCCCCACCCCTTATGCCAAATTAAAAGACATGGTGAAGGGCAGGAAGGGAGGTTTCTTACATGGCAGCCATGGGAAGACAGTACTTCAGCACATCTTCAGCCATCTCCAGGAGCACAGACATTGGCTTCAGGTTAGATAGGGAGAGTTGGGGGTAGAGGGTGAGAAGGTTTGCAGGTTTGCAAACAATCCCAGGTCACAGGTACAGCCTAGTTAACTGTGAGCTCAGTCTGTGTCCATGGAGAAGTTCTGAAGAAGCTATCACTTCACGACCAGAACAGAACTGGAAGAAGGTGATCTCCTGAATCTGGGGCCATTTCCTTTGAGATGATAAGAAGAAGCCATTGCTCTTTGAGGAGCGGTTTGCCTTCCACACAAGATTGATACCCATGAATTCATCTTTTCTTGGAGCCCAAGGTGCTTATGAAGGGGGAGAGCTACAGAGCATAGTTCAGATCAAAGGGCACAGATAGAAAATTGGGGGCTTTTTCTCTTACAAGCTGGTAAGGATGGCAACTGACGTGAGGGGAGGGAGGGAGGGACCCAGGTGAAATGGATGCATTTGTGCAGGTGAGAAGAAATCCAGGTGAGAACATGTTCCAGTATTCCAAGGATGGTCCTACCCTTAGCTGGATTGTCAGGGCATGGAAAGGGTAGTAGATACGGCGATCCTATGAGAGCAAAAGAGGGGGACATGACTCAGGAGGCTGAAATCTGGGGATCATAACTTGAAACCAGCCTGTGCAGGAAAACCCATAAGACTCTCATCTCTAATTAACCACCAAAAAGACAGAAGTGGAGCTGTGGCTCAAGTAAGTGGTAGAACACTAGAGACAGGAAAAAAAACAACAAAAAACTCAGGGATAGTGCCCAGGCTCTGAGTTCAAGCCCCAGGACCAACACATAAAAATAGGGGAGAGACAGGATGTCCTGAAGGAGGAGAGGAGGCCCCCAGTAGATACCCCAGCTTCAGCAAATGTGGATGCGCCCCAGCTTGTCCAGGTTCAATGTTTTGTCTAGGCACAGGGTTGCATATGGCACATGTCATATTGAGGCAGAATAGAATATTGAGGTAGAATAGATTGAGGCATGGTAAACAGCAGGCAGGAATTCAGAACCAACGCTGTATTTAATGAGTGGTTACATTAGAAACATATACTCCGTAAGTCACAGTAAAAGGAAAAAGAAGCTGGGCTCTTGTGGCTCAACCTGTAATCTTAGCTCCTCAGGAGGCTGAGATCTGAGAATCGTGACTCGAAGCCAGTCCAGGAAGAAAAGCCAAAGAGACTCTTATCTCCAGTTAACCTCTAAATAGCTGAAAGTGGGAGTTGTGGCTCAAGTGGTAAAATGCTGGCCTTGAGCTAAAAAGCTCAGGGACACCATCCAGCCTTGAGTTCAAACCCAGGTCTGACACCAAAAAATAAAAAATAAAAGGAGAAAGAAAATAAAGAAAGCAGCTTTCTCCATCTGACCTTGCCTTACTGGCCCCAAATGATGAGTGTGCCCTGAAACCTGAGCAAGGATATCATAAAGACATGTGTCCTGGAAAAGCAAATACTTGGGGAAGTGACTCCTCCTGGTACAAAGCACTCATCTCCAGAATGCACATTGTCATGAAGGTTTAATGGGAGAACGCATCTTTTCCTTGAAGGAAGGCCCAAACATCACAATCAAAGTTTAATGAGACCCTGAGGCCAGTGATAAAATAAGACTGAGGGATTCAGTGTGTCAGGTGTGCGAACAGGAGACACACTTACTCTATAATAACTTTAAGTCCAACCCTGCCTTTGATCATATACACCCCTGATGTCAAAGTGCTCTGGGTATCGTTGAGTACCTCTGAGTACCTCTGAGTACCCCACACCTATTAGAGTGTGTCTCTTTCTGCTTCTCTTTTACCTGCTTGTTCAATAAAGGTCTGCCAAGTTACCCCACTGTTGTCCCTTGTCCTGAAATTCTTGTTCTGTGAACAGGGCTTAAAACCCTAAATGGAAGGCCCCTACTTCTAGAGGGAAACCTCACAAACCCTCAGCTGTCACGGGTGACAATGTGACCCAAGGCCACATGGCCCCAGCAAGGTGTGAGGGACGGGTCTGGGCATGCGTGTCAGACTCTATCTCTTCGTCTCCGTATCCGCCATTGTGCTTGGTGGAAGCTCAGAGCGCCAGTTACATTAATTAGATTGAATCCAGGGCAGGCCATTTCCCTTATCTTGCTTCTGCTCCGAGGAGGCTCCCTTCCCCTGGCGTCTGGTCTCCATAATTCAGGGCATTCTCTCCTCCTCTCGCGGAGGCTACAGCATTTTAGATTAAGATCTCAGTCAGTATCTGTTTTATTGTCCATCCACACCAACAGAGCCGAGCGTGATGGATGTCCTCCAAAGGAGAAGCGGGCTCAGCTGGGTCAGACAGGGCCCCAGGCAGCCAGCAGGGTAGTAGTCCTCCCCAAGCTTAGAGAGCCAGTCCTCCCCACCCCCACTTAGACGCTGGCCATGCTCAGCAAGGAAGCACAAGCAGTTCTTTGTGCAACCCTGGGTGAGCCTTGACACCCCTGGGGGCCAGTCTGGGGGTGAGGTTGAAACCAGGTTTTTATAGACCCCCAAGCCCCAAAGTCCAAGAGTCTTCAATTAGGTATGACCACTTACCATCATCTGCCAAATAAAGAGACATGGTGAAGGGCAGGAAGGCAGATTTCTTACATGGCAGCTGTGGGAAGACAGCACCGCAGCACACCTTCAGCCATCTTCAGGGGCACAAACATTGGCTTCAGGTTAGACAGGGAGAATTGGGGGCAGGGGTGAGAAGGTTTGCAGAGTTCAAACAATCCCAGGTCACAGGTGCAGCCTGGTTGGCCATGAGTTCAGTCTGTATCCAGGGAGGAGTTCTGGAAAAGTTATCACTTCATGACCGGAACAGAACTGGAAGAGGGTGATCTGAGTCTGGGGTTGATTTCTTTGAGATAAGAAGAAGCCACTGCTTGTTTGAGGGGCAGTTTGCCTTCCACACAAGATGCTTATCTGGACGGTCTCTTTCCTCCTGGAAAGGAGGTGATTGCGAAGAGGTCTGCAGCACAGCCTACAGGCCAAAGGACATAGATAGGAAAAGTTGGGGAGACAGTTCATTGCCAGGACCCCCTCCAGCATCTTTCAAGTTACCGCTTACAAGTTGGATCTGTGCCTAACTTCTCTGGTTACCACCCGGGGGCACTTCCCAACCATAGCAGGGAATAAATGTCACCTACGGCTGTCGCATTCATGTGTCCCCAACACACCTGGATGCCACACACCAGAGAACATCATCTGAAACAGCCCAGCCCCCACCCAACCACCATCACCTTCCCTGAGCACAGTGAGGGCTGCTCAGGGCCAAGGTCCCATCCCAGGCTCCTGGAAAGGTGGCTCAGCCTGGACCCATCCAGGACACTTTGAGGTGTGGGGACCCACTTGGGGCTGATACTCAGATCAGCTCGTGCCAGGGCTCACCCCATCCCAGCAATCTTGGGCAATGACCTGGGTTCCCACACAAGCACTCAGTTTACCATTTTTGCTTGGGTGTACCCTGTTGCATGTCTTCTATGGATTTTTGTTTTTTGTTTCACCTTTCCCTCCCTTCCCCTCCTCTAGTGGACCTCTCCTCCACTAGCCTTCCTTCTCCTGTCCTCCCTTCCTTGATCCCCCTTCTTCTGGCCTCACTTTCCTTGACCTCCCTTCCCCTAGCCTCTCTTCCCCTGGCCACCTTTCCCTTGGCATCTCTCCCCTTGGTCTCTCTTTCCCTGGCCTCCCCTCTCCTCTGCTCTCTTTTCTGCCCTTCTTTTTCCCCTCTTCTCCTCTCCTCTCTCCTTTCTTTCCTCCTCTCCTCTCCCTTTTTTTTGGCTCCCTTCTCTTTCCCTTTCCTTCTCTCTTTCTCCCCTCCCTTTCCCTTCTCTCTCCTCTCCTCCTCTTCTCTTCCCTCTGTTCCCCTGGCCTTCTTCCATCTCCCCTCCAACATGTCCGTTACCAACAGAGCTGAGACACATTATACTGGCCAGGGGTCTCAGTTCTTACAGGGAGCAGATCACTTTTGTTCCCATTTCAGAGGCAGTATTTCCAGAAAGGCACTTCCTTCTGTTACCATAAATAGCTAACCTCATCCAAGCTTATGGGTCTTGCAAGTAGAACAGTGTGTATACCGATGAGGCTGAGATCTGAGGATCAAGGTTCAAAACCTGCCAGGCCAGAAACTCTGTGAGACTCTTATCTCCAATTAATCACCTAAAAGGGGCATCATCCCTGAATAGAAGAAGTCTAAACAGCATTGCTCAGTCTGTGAATTCAAACCCCAGCACTGGCGCGCGCGCGCACACACACACACACACACACACACACACACACAGTGAGTAAATACTGGCACTTGGTAGCATACCCTCCCATGCCTCCACCAGCAGCAGCTGTAGTCTCCTTGTCCAGCCTTGGGAATGTAGTTGAAAGACATATTTAGAATATGTGGCCCCAGTATCTGCCCCCTCCATTGGGAGGAACACAGCTCTGTGAGGCAGGTAACTGAGCTGGTGACCTTTAACCTGCAAAACTGGCCTTTCTGCATGGGTAAGGAAGTGGGAAGGGGCTCCCATGAGTCGAGGTTGACTCTGCTCTGCTAAAGCTCTAGCCTAGATACTGCTTTGGGCAGGGCACTGAGAGATGCTGGCAACCATCACCAGCTCGGGGTGTGGACTCTAGGAACTAAAGAGATGGCAGTGGCGCAGAGGCCTGGCCTTTCCACCTGCTGGTTGTGTCCCCTGCAGAGGGACCATCCTCCCCTTCCCCATCCTCTCTACACGTGGCTTCTCACACTGGAACAAGCCCATCCATTAGTTGTCATGGCAACCAAGAGAGGGCCGGAGTCATTTTCTAGAAGGGGCCCTGGGCAAATTATGGCATTACACCAACTTATTGCCAATCTTTTTAATTAAAACATTTTGCTTTCAACTCCGGCTAATGGCACAGATCAGTAAACAGGAGAGATTGAATTACTAATATTGCAGCACGCTTCCCCCACTTCGCCACCCCCCACCCCGTCACCCCCCCCCCCCTGCTCCCGCATCTCTTAACAGGCTTAATTACTGGTGGGACCGCAGGATGGCGGAGGAGGGGCTACCAACCCAGCACGGTGGGCCTGATCCAGGACGGTCACTGGGTGAAGGAAATCAAAGAGAGCCCACAGCACTGAAAGAATGTACATTCATTTTTTTTTTAATTAAAAAAAAAACCTCATGAAGAACATAATGAATCTTTAGAATTCAAGATGAATCTTTAGAATTATCGCTGCAATTGCACTTACAGAAACGGAAATATGATGTCACTGTTGCTGCAAGTTTAATTTCTGTCTAAATGGCCTGGTTTGACACCTGCTGGCAAGAGCTGAGTGTTCTGGGTGTGGGGCCCACCCGGAAGCCCCAGGCCTCACAAATCCCACAGGTGGGTCCTCTTTTCTACCCAGGGGAGGCTGGAGGAATGGTGCCTCTCCCTCGTGACCAAGTTAAACATCCTTAGGATAAAAATCCCTGGGAGCACTTCCCCCGCAGGACATCTGGAAGCTGCAGAGCAGGCCCTGACCTCTGATGGACCTCACTTGGAGAAAAGCAAGAATCCTCTAGAGAAGGATCTCCACCAACCAAGGTCACTAAGGGAATGGGGACTCAAGCCGTGACAATGCAGTTCCCTGTATCAGGAGCGGTTCTTCCATGTTATATGCCCAAGTAAGAACAGTGGCTTTTTTTTTTTGAGCTCTAAGGATATTTAGGATATGAGGCCTTTGTCTTTGTATGGCTAGTGAAGATCTTCTCCCAGTCTGTTGGCTTCCTATTTATCTTGCTAGCTATGCCCTTTGCCATGCAGAAACTCTGCAGTTTCATGAAATCCCATTTATCCAGCCTCACTTTGATTTGTTGTGTTTCTGCATCTTCATGAAGAAAGTTACTGCTTCCTCAGAGAAACAACAGTCCCATTAATAAGAATGGTCAATAGACACAGGAAGAAATGTTCAACATCTCTGGCCATAAAAGAAATGCAAATTAAAACAACATTGAGCCAGGCTCAATTTTAGACCCCATCCTCGAGAGGGTGGGGGGAAGATAAGCTATGCACTGGTGGCTCATGCCTATAATCCTGGCTACTCAGGAGGCTGAGAGCTGAGGATCATGGTTCAAAACCAGCCCCAGCAGGAAAGTCCTTGAGACTCTTATCTCCAATTAACCACTAGAAAACCAGAAGTGGTGCTGTGGCTCAAGTGGTAGAGCACTTGCCTTGAGCTGAAGAGCTTAGGGACAGTATCCAGGCCCAGCGTTCAAGACCCATGACTGACAAAACGAACAATCAATTTGCCTTATGAAGGTTAAAATGCGTTTGTGACTTTAACTAAGTATCACTATTCCACAATACTATGAATATGCAAAATTTATGTAATCACCTAATCTCAATTTTAAAAAAAGAAAAAAAGAAAAGTGAGAGAAAGGGTGGGTTAGGAGCAATGGGTCACAATGTTATCAGACACTTTGTATTCATATACTGTTTGGTAGAATAAGAACTTCTTTGTATAACCACTTAAAGATAATAAAAAATTAAACAAAAATATTGAGATTCCACCTCACCCTAGTTAGAATGGCTATTATCAAGAAAACATAATAATAGATGCTGGCAGGAATGTGGCCAAAAGGGAATACTGCTACATTGTTGGTGGGAATGTCAACTTGTTTAACCACTCTGGAAAGCAGTATGGAGGTTCTTCAAAAGACTAATCATAGAGCTCCGCTATGACCTAGCAATCCCACTCCTGGTCATCTACCCAAATGACCACAAATAAGGCCACACTAAAGCTACCAGCACAACTATGTTCATTGCAGCATACTTACCATAATTAAGATATGGAATCAGCCCAGATGCCCCTCAGTAGATGAATGGGTCAAGAAGATGTGGTATATATACACAATGGAGTTCTATGCTTCCATCAGAAAGAATGACATAGCCCCATTCATAAAATCGTAGTAAGTGAAATAAGCCAGACCCAAAGAAACATAGGCTCCATGGTTTCCCTCATTTGTAATAATTAGGATATGTCAGGATATTCTTAGCAGAGGATCACAATAGCTCAATAGCTATGTGCATTTGAACATATAAACTGATGCTAATTGAAATATAATCCAAGATATGGAAACGGGAGGGGCGTGTGTGTGTGTGTGTGTGTGTGTGTATGTGTGTGTGTGTGTGTGTGTGTACATGCACATGCGTGCTGTTTACAGTTATTTCTTTTTTCTTTTGTACCCCCTTTTGGTTTATACCCTGTTGTTACTGTTCTTTATTTCAGTAATCTTTGTCTTCTATATAAGTTTATCTGATTTGGGAAATGGAAGGAGAAACACAGAAATGGTGAGACAAAGGACAAAAGGTGAAAATAAAACAGCAATGTGTAACAAGACACTATGTTGGAAATGAACTTTACAACTTGGGGGAGGGGAGTCAGGGTGGGAGAAAATGAGGGAAGGGGTAACATTGTTCCATAAGAATTGTACTCATTTCCTTACTTATGTAACTGTATCCCCCTCTGCACATCATCTTTACAATGAAGTAAAAAAGAAATAAAATAAATAAAAAGAAACTATGAAGAAAAAAAGAAAAGAAAAGAATGGTGGCTTTTTTTTTTTTTTGGTCAGTTGTGGGGCTTGAACTCAGGTCTTGGGCGCTATCCCTCAGCTCTTCAGCTCAAGGCAAGTGCTCTCCCGCTTAAGCCACAGCACCACTTCTGGTTTTCTAGTGCTTTATCGGAGATAAGAGTCTCACGGACTTTCCTGTCCAGGATGGCTTTGAACCGTGATCCTCAGATCTCAGCCTCCTGAGTAGCTAGGATTACAGGCGTGAGCAGTGCCCGTCTTTGGTGGCTTTTTCAAAATGAAGTTTCCTATTAACAAAAACTGTTTCAAAAAGGCACTGATGGTTCACACCTGTAAATCTGAGCTACTCAAGGGGCTGAGATCTGAGGATGGTGTTTGAAAGCCAGCCTGAGCAAGCAAGTCCATGAGATACTTACTTCTCCAATTAAGCCCCAAAAAGCCAGAAGTGGAGCTGTTACTCAAGTGGTAGAGCACCAGCCTTGAGCAAAAAAGCTAAGGGACAGTAGCCAGGCTCTGAGTTCAAGCCCCAGGATTCACACACACACACACACACACACACACACACACACACACACACACACCTTTCATGCTAATAAGAAAGGGAAGGAAGGAAAGAAGGAGGGGAGAAAAGAAGTTAGGAAGGAAGGAAGGAAGGAAGGAAAGAAGGAAAGAAGGAAGGAAGGAAGGAAGGATATTCTGAGAACCTGAGCACCTGGATGCCTCCTTTGTCGTCTCCCCCATCAGGCCCAGTCCTAAGTGATCAAAACCCTCCTCTCCAGCCCAGACAACATGATTTCTGCCCAACAGACATCAAGCCTGCACCCCTCACAAAAATGCAGGGTAAGCAGAGAGGGCTAAGGATGAGCATGTTATTTTTAAAATATAATTTATTCTTCTTATTAGGGTGTTGTACAGAGGGATTTCCATTTCATAAGTCAAGTAATAAGTACATTTCTTTTTTGGACAATGTCACCCCTTCCTTTGCTTTCCCCCAGTTTCCCCCTTCAGTCCCTGCCCATAATTGGCACTGTTCATTTTCCACGGTATATAAGGATAACCAAGTTCCTGACTGACACAGGGCTCTGTGAGGTGCAGTTGAGTTACACAACTAATGCAGATGAGCATTGTCCAGCCTCCTATTCATCCCACATGTTCAGTAAACACCTACTGCAAGCTATGCCAGACATGAAGAGAGGGGAATGGAGCCCCCTCAAAATGTGGAGGAGGGGCTCCGTAGCCAGGAGTGCTGACTCAGTTCTTCAGGAGCAAGGGTTCTCTGAGGTGCAGAGGACAGGACCACACCATGCATTCATAGCCTAAGAGTGCGTCAATCCATATCCCTCTCCTCTCTTTGGTCAGAGCCCTTCCAAATGTACTGACTCTGGGCATGCAGATGCTTCACCCAAATGATGTGGCCCAGGAGGTTGCTCTTAGGGCTGCCCACTTGGGTATTTATTTTGAGGAGTAGGGACAAATAACCTGTCTCCTTCAGGCATCCTAGTTTTTGAATGTCTGTAAAATCTCACCCTATCTCAAGCTGCTAGTACTGGTTATTTCTGGTACTATAACAAAATACCTGAAATAGATGACTTTAAAAGCAGGAAAGGTTTCAGTCCATGGTACTTGCTTTTGTCACTTGGTCTGAGATAGCACAGTACATTATGGTGGGAGCAGGTACCAGAGGCCTGTTCACCTCATAGTGGCTGGAAAACAGAGACACAAACAGACAGACACATAGAGAGACTGATGCAGACACAGACACAGAAACACAGAAGGCAGAGACATAGACCAAGAGACAGAGACAGACAGACAGAGAAAAGAGGAATGTACAGGTTCCCCCAAGGATACCCTCAAGGATCCCCACCTCAATAACCTAACTTCCTCCCATCAGGTCACAACTCCTAAATATTCCACCACCTCCCAGTGCCACAGACTGCTACCAAGCCTTTAACACATGGGCTTTGGAGGGGCATTCCCAATGCATAGCACTCTTCGCCAAATACTCTCTTTTCAGGGGAACATATTTCTTCCTTGTCCAATATCATCCCTACTTCACACATGACAGAAATTAAGGTACAAGGATTTTAAATATCATAGCCAACTCCCAAAGCAGCAGATGGAGTGAAGGTTTAAACCCAGTGAATATCCCAAGCAGGGCTCAGTTTTCCTCCTGCAGAATGTCCTACCTGTCTCTTGCTTGGCAAACAGGAAGTCACTTGTGTCCCACTTTTCAGAGCTCCACCTTCCTGCTGTTTCCAGGGCTCCTGACTTCTCCATTAATCCCATCAACTGGCCGAAGGACAGGGAGTCACTAAAGTACAGAACAGTCCCTCTCCTGGTGGGGCTGAATTAATCTCGATCCACTTTCTGCCTGGAACCCTGGAACTTTGGTCTGTGCTCTCTGGCTACCTCAGGAAGTGGTTCATCAGTGGTCTTTCAGCTGTGGCTGTTGACAGGGGATGTTGAGCAGGCGATGGGTGGGGAAAATCTGTCTTCTTTCCTGTGACATCTGTGGGAACAGAGACAGAGACCCAACCATCAAGCCACTGGGAATTTCTCATCTGCTTATGATGAGAACTCAGGGCCTCTGTGCCATCCCTGAGCTATTTTGCTCAAGGCTAGTGCTCTACCACTTGAGCCACAGCTCATTTACCAGGTGGTTAATTGGAGATAAGGGTCTCCTAGACTTTCCTACCTGGGCTAGCTTCAAACTATAATTCTCAGATCTCAGCCTCTGGAATAGGAGGATTACAGGTGTGAGTCACAGTGCCAGGCTACTTCACATAATTCTTGATAATGATGACCAGTGACTAGAACACTGGCTTATGCACTTAACACAGCATCTTTCTTTTTAACCATCATTTTATAGCATATGCCTTCTGCTTAGCATAACCAGCAAGCTGTGCGATGCCAGCCTCATCTTGATGGCATGTGGGAATGGGTCTAAAGCAGCTACACTTTATGAGAATCACACAAGGATGGACAGGTGATCCACTGTGCAGAACCTGTGCTGTCATTAAGCAAACATAGGATTCGTGAGTTTCTAGAAATACACAAATGGCTGAAATTTATCCCTAAAGAATAGAAAGCAAGTTTTAATACATGTTACAGAGACCCACGCGATTCAACGTAATAGTGAGAAGGGGAGACCTTTAAGTGACAACTAAAGCAAAAAAATAAGGCCAAGACTCTCACAATGGACTGAATGCAGATTCTTATCTCCAACTAACCACCTGTGACATCTGTGGGAACAGAGACAGTGGTAGAGTGGTAGAGTGCCAGAACTGGGCAAAAAAGTTAGGTGAAAGCACAATGCCCCAGTGCCAGTGCCAAAATAAACAAATAAATAAGTAAATATAATTATTAGTAGTAAAACATGTTTCTCTTAAAAGTAACATCAGAAATGAATAATTTTTAAATTATTCTATTTTATTTCATTTGTGTGTGTGCACATGTGCGTGCACGCAAACCAGTCTTGTGTCTTAAATTCATGGCCTACATGATGTCCTGAGCTTTTTTTCTCAAGGCTAATTAGCATTCTATCACTTGAGCCACAGCACCATTTTCAGCTTCTTGGAGGTTAATTGTAGATAAGAGTCTCACAGACTTTCCTACCTGGGCTGGCTTTGAACCATGACCCTCAGATTTCAGCCTGTTGAGTAGCTAGGCTCACAGGTACCAGCCTCTAGATGATTCATTTATTTAACTCAACTTTTTAAAAAATTTCTTTTTTAAAAATGTATTTGAATAAAGTTTTAAAGGTTTGGAATGATCAAACAAAATATTTGTAATACCTATAATGATCTTAGTTTTCTAAGTTGACCAAGAATTTTTATACATGAAGATAATAGAAAAAATGGGTAAAAGTATTTTTTAAGTGTTCAACTTTGCTTATGCCTAAATGTAGTAAATTTCAAATAACATATAATGCCTCTGAAAATGTTGCTCATTTTATATTCAATTGACAGATTTGGAAATTGTTTTCCAAAACTGTTTTGGCAAGAGTGATTTTAAGAATTCATTCAAAACCCTTTGGCCCAAGTTGTTTTGAGCTGATTCTTTGGTTATTGCCAGAAATTCATTCTAAGGATACAATGCAGAAGTTTCCAAGTAAAAATTCTGAATATACGCTGGGTGCTGGTGGTTCACACCTGTAATACTAGTTTCTCAGGAGGCTGAGATCTGAGGATTATGGTTCAAAGCCAGCCAGGGCAGAAAAGTTCATGACATTCTTTTCTCCACTTAACCACCAGAAAACCAGATGTGGTGCTGTGGCACAAAGTGGTTGAGCACTAGCCTTGAGCAAAAGAGGTTGAGGACAGCCCTCAGGCCCTGAGTTCAAGCTCCATAACTGGCGGGGGGTACCAGAGGGGATGGAATGTGCTGGCACCATTGGCTTACACCTATAATCCTAGCTACTCAGGAGGCTGAGATCCAAAGATTACAGTCTGAAGTCAGCCTGGGGAAGAAAGTCCATGAGATTCCTATCTCCAATTAACTACCAAAAGCCAGAAGTAGAGATGTGGCTCATGTGGTAGAGTACTAGCCTTAAACAAAAATACTAAGGGACAGGGCCCAGGCCTGAGTTCAAGCTCCAGGACCAGCACTCACATAAAAACATCCTTGATACATTACTCTAGGCAAACACACACCAATAGTCAGACCGAAAGAGAAAATCCTGAAGGTGGAACCCAAAGGTGTAACTCTTCTGGATACTTAAAATATTGTTGTTTTGGTTTTTTGTTTGTTTGTTTTTTTAGTCATGGGGCTTGAACTCTGGGCCTGGGAGCTGTCTCTAGCTCTTCAGTTTAAGGCAAGCACTCTACCACTTGAGCCACACCACCACTTCCAGTTTTCTAGTGATTTATTGGAGATGAGAGTCTCATGGACTTTCCTTGCCCAGGCTGACTTTGAACCCTGATTCTCAGCTCTCAGCCTCCTGAGTAGCTAGGATTACAGGCATGAGCCACCAGCGCCTGGCTTAAAATATTATTGAAACAAATTTCAGGAAATGGAAACATGTAATTTTTTTGTTATTGTGGTTGGTGGTGTTGGTGTTTGTTTTTGCTATTTTTTAGGGGGGCACAGAAAGGGAGTCAGGAAGGGTGAACAAATACACTCTTGGTATGCAGTATATATTGTTGGAAAATTAATTATGTAACTCTTGGGCAGGTGTAGGAGGGGAAAACTAGGGAAAAGCACTGGAAGGGGTGACATTGTCCAAAAAAAGAAATGTACTTATTTCCTTCTCCTCCTCCTCCTCCTCCTCCTCCTTTTCTCCTTTTTCAGTGCAGGGCTTGAGTTCACTTGTGAAATGGTAACCCCTCTGTAAAACACCTTAATAACAATACAATTATGAATATTTAAAATCCCTTAGCCAAACTTTCCCCTGAGGGCCCACAGGCTGGGTGTTGAAAGACACAGAGAATGTTTGGGACACAATTTCCCATGAAGCCACAGATCCTCTTTTAGCAGGACTGGCCAGGCTTAAATCCAAGTGCAGCCTTCTGGAACCCCTACCCAAGCCAAATGCTCTGATTAATTTCCACCTGTCCCTCAACTGCCCTCAGAGCACCCCTATAAGATTATCAGCCGACCATAGGTGTTCTTTTATTGTCAGGTTTGAAATGTGGTGGAGGTTTCTCAATGACATTAAGAGACACACCGGTGGCTGATGCCTGTCATCCTAGCTACTCAGGAGCCTGAGATCTGAAAATCATGCTTCAAACCCAGCCACAGTAGGAAAGTCTATGAGACCCGGAAGTGGAGCTGTGGATCAAGCAATAGAATGCCAGCCTCATCATAAAAGCCCAGGCACAGCACCCAGGCCCTGAATTCAAGTCCAAGGACCAGTACAGAAAAACAAAAACAAAAAGATGCCTTACCTCCTGGACATGCCTCTCTAGGTCTGAAGAGGGTATTTGGGGAGGATACGGGGCTGATGGCAGGGAGTGGAAGGTGGGGGGAGGGAGTGGCCCCAGCCTGACTCAGTCTGGGGTTGAGCGGAAGCAGCTATGTCAATGTAGGGTGTGCAGGAGGCAGAAAGTGAGGCCTTCATTCGATTTGGGAGCCACTCTCCCGACCCTGGACTCTGGTTTGGTTCCTATTGAATTACTTGACTAGGCAGAACAGGAAGGAGCTGTTCGCCTAATTGTGTTTGATGGATCTCTCCATCTTGTTGAGATGCCAGACACAAGATAACGGCTTCTTCTTTGCTGGTGTTTGGGGACCCAGCCCCCATCCTCTTCCCTAGGAAACCTCTTCAGCGGAGGGACCAGACCCCATGAGGAAGGCTCTGTCAGGGTTGGGGTGGGGGGGAGCAAGAAGGCAAGCTTTGTCGCCCCAGGATGGGGGAGGTGACAGCAGCCCAGCACTGCGCATGTCATTGACAGACTCCAAGGGGCTAAGGATCCCTGCTGTCCCATTGTCCTCTCTAATTGCATGACTGAAAGGCCCTTCTAATTGATTTAGGACCCTTGAATGACATTTTAAGAAGAATCACATCCGTTTACCAGAACATTCCCAGGAAGATGGCAACCTCCAGAGTCCTTCTCTGCCCATTCCCACACCCATTCCATGTCGCCCCCATCACTCTTACTAAAAGGAAGAGAATTCTTTGGAGTTGATACTAACAAAAATAATATACAGCTGGGTGCAGTGGGTCACACCTGTAATCCCAGCTACTCAGGAGGCTGAGATCTGAGGGTTGTGGTTCAAAGGAAACCTTGGCAGGAATGTTGGTGATACTCCAATTAGCCAGCAAAAAGCCAGAAGTGGAGCTATAGCTGAAGTGGTAGAATGCCAGTCGTGAGTGAAAATGGCTCAGAGATAGTATATAGGCTCTGAATTCAAGTGCCAGCACAAAATAACGATAATAATACTCAAGAGGGGCTGGGAAGGTGGCTCAGTGGTAGAGCACTTGCCTTGCATGCCTGAGGCCCTGGGTTTGATTCCTCATAAGGAAAAAAAGAATACACAAGATTAAGTGTTTCCAATGCATCAACTAGGACCAAATAAAGATAGAAAATAATAACAGACTCCTCTTTACAAAAACAATACCTAAAATAAAAATATCTAGAAATAATAAATGTCTAGGACTTATATGAAGAAAAGGTGAAATTGCTGTTGAAGGATAGTAAGAGGCTTATATTTGAGCTTGGTACCCATGGCTCATGTCTGTAATCCTAACTACTCAGGAGGCTGAGATCTGAGTTGCAATTGGAAACCAGCCTGGGCAGAAAAATCGATGAGATTCTTATCTCCAATTAACTAGCAATAAGCCAGAGTGGAGGTGTGGCTTAAATGGTAAAGCAATAACCTTGAATAGAAAATCCAAGCAAGACCACAAGGCCATGAGTTCAATTTTCAGTACTAGAAGAAAGAAGGAAAGAAAGGAAGAAGGAAGAAAGAAAGGAAAGAAGGAAGGAAGGAAGGAGGCTTTTATTTGAATAGTAAAATGTGTTCTATAACTCTGATTGCAGTAGTTTGGTACTGCATAAAAATTAACAAGACAGAGCCCCACAATTAGATGCCAGAATGAAAATCAGTGGACAGGGAACTGGGAAATTATAGATCATTCAGAAAAGTGATGCAATAAATCAGCTATCTAGAAAAAAAAGTCAGACCATTTTGTGTAGAATAAAGTTACTTTTCTCTAAAACAACCCCAATGTCAGACTATTTTGTGTAGAATAAAGTTACTTTTCTCTAAAACCAGCCCCATCCCTGCCCTACCCAGATGTTTTGGGTAAATGGGAAAAGAGATGGCTTTCAGTCCTGAGGACCCAATGCCTGACAGCCAGAGAAGGAGGCCTGTGGTCCAGACAGATACCCAGTCCTGGCTGCTCTAGAGCTGGTACTTTGCTGAATGACCATCTCTCCTTGTTTGGGAAGAAAAAATTTCATGTTCCCAGGGCCCCTCTGGGGAGGCCTTCTTCGGCTAGCCTCAGGAGCCAAGGTTCACTGCAGATCCTGACATCACTGCCCTCCCCCGGAAGTTAAGGTAAGGGGTCTGTGCAGCCACTGAAGGGAGGTGTTAGCTAGGAGCCTCTCAGGGGTCCTCCATGCCTCCCAGCCTCATCTCTCACCTGCCAGACACCTGGGACCTCCCTGACAGACACAGCTCAGCAAATGCCAGCTGGACATGCAAAGGGAGCTGGGCTTCATGCCTGTAATTCTAGCTACTGGAGAGGCTGAGATCTGAGGATTGTGGTTCAAAGCCAGCCCAGGCAGAAAAGTTCATGAGACACTTATCTCCAATTAACCACCAAAAAGACAGAAGTGGAGCTGTGGCTCAAGAGCGTTAGCCTTGAGCAAAAAAGCTCAGGGGCAGTGCCCAGGCTCTGAGTTCAAGCCCCAGAACTGGCACAAGAATAGATAATAATAACAAATCCAATTAGAAAATAGACAACAGATGATTCATTTCATTGAAGAATCTATGCTGAGCCGGGCGCTGGTGGCTCAAGCCTGTAATCCTATCTACTCAGGAGGCTGAGCTCTGAGGATCGTGGTTCAAAGCCAGCCTGGGCAGGAAAGTCAGTGAGACTCTTATCTCCAATAAACTACTAGAAAACCAGAAGTGGCGCTGTGGCTCAAGCGGTAAGAGTGCTTGCTGTGAGCTGAAGAGCTGAGGGATAGCACCAAGCCCAGAGTTCAAGCCCCATGACTGACCCAAAAAAAAGTCTATGCTGACAATGAATAAACTCAGAAAGTATGTTAATATGAGAAAATGAGATGTTACTACATACCCATTAAAATGACTGAAAAAACAATGCTAATACTAAGTGCTAGAAAGGATGTAAAATACCTGAATTGCATATACTTTGCTGATGTGAATGTAGGATGATACATCCACACTAGAAAACAGTTGTTGATATCTTTTTTCCCCCACTTTTTGTGTGGGTATTGGAGCTTGAATTCAGAGCCTCTTGCTCTCAATTAATTTGCTCAAGCCCTCTACTACAAGAGCCAGAGTACCAATTCAGGCTTCCTGCAGATTAGAGATGAGTTTCATGGACTTTTCTGTTGGCTTTCAACTGATAACTTCATGTCTCAGCTTCCTGAGTAGCTAGGGTTACAAGTGTGAGCTACCATTCCCAGGCTGTCAATTCTTTACACACAAAATATACAATTATATGACCCAGCAATTGCACTCTTTGACATTTATCTCAAAGAAATGAAGGTTCATATTTACTTAGAAATGTGTACAAGCCAGGCTCCAGTGGCTCACACTTGTAATCCTAACTACTCAGAAGACTGCGATGTTAGACTCACAGTTTGAAGCCAGCCTCACAGGAAAGTCTGTGAGATTTTTAGGTCTGGTTAGCCAACAAAAAGCCAGAAGTGGAGATGTGGCTCAAGTGGTAGAGTACCAGCCTTGAGTAAAAAAAAGATGTAAAAAAAAAAGTATACAGGCTCCGAGTTCAGGCCATAATGCTGGTACAAGAGAGAGAGAGAGAGAGAGAGAGAGAGAGAGAGAGAGAGAGAGAGAGAGAGAGAGAGAGAGAGAGAGAGAGAGAGAGAGAGAGAGAGAGAGGAGGGAGGGATGGAGGGAGGGAAGGAGGGAGAGGGAGATTCACAGCAGCTTTTTTCCATAATAGTACAAAAATGAGAGACCATTGCAGATGCACTTAAGCAGCTAGTGCAATCCACTGCAGGGAATCCTTGTCACCCTTAGAAACGAATCTACTTCTGATGCACAGAACAACTCAGATGGATCTCCAGGGATCTGTGCTGAGTGGAGGGGGGGAGCATGCAGGGGAGACAATGTCAAAAGGTTTCATAATCTAATGATTCCCTTTATATAACATTCTCAAAATGACAGCAGTACTCAGATGAAGAAAGGCACCATCGGGTACCAGGGATCACAAAGAAGACAGTGGGTAAAGCAGACAGGGCTGCACAAGGTGACAGTGGTCACAATGACATCCATGCTGAATGCTGAATGTGAGTCTTCACTGTGCTATTTTGTTTTGGCTTGTTTTGTTGGTCATACATATTTGTTTGCATTATTTTTTTTTTAATCCTGGGGCTTGAACTCAGGGCCTGGGCACTGTCCCTGAACTTCTTTTGCTCAGGGCTAGCACTCTACCACTTGAGCCACAGCTCTACTTCTGCCTTTTTCTGAGTAGTTTGTTGGTGATAGGAGTCTCACGGACTTTCCTGCCTGAGCTGGCTTTGAACCATGATCCTCAGATTTCAGGCCCCTGAGTAGCTAGGATTACAGGCATGAGCCTGCAGTAAAATTTTTATCCAGAGCATGCCACACACATCAGTATTAGCAAAATAATAGTTACTGTAAACTGTTTTTCATAGTATTTTCTAGAAATTGTGAAGTTGATAGTGAATTAGTCTGTTACTTTATGTATAACTATACATACATACTGTTTCAAGAAACTATTTCTTATATCTTTTCTGTAGGATGGATATATACTTTGGCCTCTCTGTCACACACATGTGCTTAATTAAATGTCTTAGAGATTTCTAGCTAGCTTGGCTCAAGTTTTACATATTGAAGCATTGAGAAGAAAATTGAACCTTGAATGCATATAGCTCATGCTGTGGTGTATGTGTTTGGGGGGGGGGAGAGAGAGAGAGAGAGAGAGAGAGAGAGAGAGAGAGAGAGAGAGAGAGAGAGAGAGAGAGAGAGAGAGAGAGAGAGAGAGAGAGAGCGAGCCTGGGGCTTGAACTTAAGGCCTGGGCGTTGTCTCTGAGCTTCTTTTTCTCAAGGCATCCACTGTGGGTTTGTTTTGTGTGTGTGTCAGTCATGGGGCCTGAACTCTGAGCCTGGGTGCTGTCCCTCACCTCTTCAGCTCAAGGCTAGCACTCTACCACTTGCACTACAGCACCACTTCTGGCTTTTTCTGCTTATGTGGTGCTGAAGAATCAAACCCAGGACCTCATGCATGCAAGGCAAGCACTCTACCACTGAGCTACCTTCCCAGCCCCCCACTGTGGAATTTTACAAGATGTTACCACAGGAGAGAATTTGTGCCTGGGATATCTCCAGCCAGTTTCTTACATTAGTTGTATTCATGTTATACACTGAAGGCTGGTGTTATTTCACTCAAAGCTGGTGCTCTACCACTTGAGCCATACCTTCCCTTCTGGGTTTTGCTTATTAATTGGAGATAAAAGTCTCCCAGATTTTCCTGCCTGGGCTGGCTTTGAACTGAAATTCTCATATTTCAGCCTCTTGAGTGGCCAGGATTACAGGCAGCAAACACTGGCATCTGACTAGGTTTTTTTTTTTTTTGTCTGATTTTTGGTACTGACAAGTGACATGGTTCAGAGACATGGTTTGGGGACTAGATAGATGGATCTCAAAGTCACTTATGCTGGTGAAGAATCCTTTGTGTGATTTCACACCCACCCTGGAATCTCTTTTCTCTAGTCTACCTGTGGCTCATGCCTTACAGAGATCTGGAGATCCTACTGCGTGAGTTCAAGTCTCGGTGTCTCTCTTCAGCCACTGCCAATGCTATAGCTTCTGGTTTTGTCCCTTCTGGTTGGACAAATTCCAAATGTCCAAGGTGTGTCCAAGTTGGGCTGGTCAATCCCTCTCCACCTCATGATTCCCAATGGGTTTCCCTTCTCCAATCAGATGAAGGGGCAGCCTTCAGCCCACCCTGCTCCCCTAAGTGTGGGGGGGGGCAGGCCTTCCAGTGGGTGGGTGTCCTCTTGACTGTCCATGCTGGTGGCTAGTGAAGGCCAAGGACTCTGTCAGGTTCTGTTGTAGATGACCCCGAGGCCTTCCTCTCCACCACGCACACCCAAGCTATGTGCCAAGATGGCACCTGAGCAGCAGCCACAATGACTTCTGGGTAGCCAGGAAGAGGGTGCAAAGAGAAGAGGTCTTTGCTTCTGGAGACTCTGAGGTCCTGGCCTTGGTGTGAGAGGAACTAACCACAGATTCAAGGGGTGCCCATGGCAGGACAGGCAGGGGGCTGCTGTCATTATTTCCGCAGCACAGTAGGCACCTTGCTACAGTTGCTGTCCCCAGGGAAACACTGTCCTTCCCCTCCCCTCCCCCCCGCCCCGGCATTTGCTTTGGAACATGGAGCCTCTAACTCTGCTTCTACAAGGCCTCACCATCTGTCCATTGTCCCTCTTGGACCTTCCCTTGGAGACTCTGGGTCTCCATCCAGACTCAGTGACTAGAGCTGCTTCCTCCTCTTCCTCTCACTTCCCTCCTGGCCTTTCAGGCCCAGCCCTGCCCCAGGAGGAGACACACAGAGCCCAGCATGCAGAGAAGAGTGGAGGAGACAAGGGGCCCCTGCAGAGTCCCAGCCAGAAGGGGGTGCCTAAGACCCTGGGGTTCACAGGGAAATGCAACCCTGAGTAGAAAGCAGGAATGACCCCCCTGCACAGGTCTGGAGCACTGGCGACCAACTAGACACTAGTTATGGAGGATGGGTCCCAGCGGTGTCAGGAAGTGACTAGGCTTCTCACCAGAGCAGAGACAGGGCTTGACTTCCAGGCTCCAGGCTGGCTCAGCACAGATTGGTAAATGAGGCCAACAAAGGCCTGGAGAACACACACTGCACCTGACTTGCTCTCTTTTCTTGGGGTCACACTAGCTGGGCAGCCAGACTTGTGCTGCAGGCTGAGCCAAGGGAGGACCAAGACAGCATGCATGCACACGTGTGTACGTATGTACGTGGTATGTACGTAGGTACATGGGTATGGATGTGTGCGTGAATGCATGCATGGTTTGTGATATGTGTGTGGTGTGTAGGAACCCAAGGAGCATGGGGAGCTGGTAAACCCCCTTTTCCCAGGCCTCTCAGGAGTCCACAGCAAGCTAGACTCCCGGCCACAGCATCACAGGCTGCTTAGTCGGTGGAGGAGCCACGGGGACCCATGCCATGTTGAGGAGGAGTGCTGGACTGTGGCGTCAGACACAGCTGGTCTGAGGGCTGTTTGGGGACATCCTAGAAATAACAGCAATTCAGTTTAAGCGTGATGATTATTACAAGCGAGGCAAGGATCATTTCCTCTGGTTCCAGATGAGAAAACAGAGGTCCAGATCGAGTTACTGAAGCAGGCCAGAACTCGGGTGGGGGCCCTCTGTGTCTTCAGGCCCTGGGCTCCCCCAGGAAACTGTCTTTTTCTGGGTGAGACTCCATCAGGGTCAGTGTCTGGGTCTACACCAGGATGCCCAGGTAACAATTCTGGAAATGTCATCAGCGGTGCAGAACTTGCCTCTAAGTAGTCTACCTTGGGAAATCCCTGTGTGGGTTTTAATATATGATTAGGATGGTTTTTGGCTATAAACACTCCAAAAGTGAGTAGTGCATAAACAGAAAGGCATGCTTAATAAAAAAATTGTTTGGGAGGCCCAGGACAGAGCTCTGAGCTGTGCAGCTGAGCCACTGCCTGTGGGCTTTGTCCCTATGGTGTGGGGGGGGCTGGCCAGGCCCCAAGGACAGCTGAATGTGCTTCCGAGACAGCCAACAACGGCAGTGAGCCCTGAGAAAATGCTAGCTGTTGCTTCTTGGGGGGTCTTGTGCAGGGGGAGCTAGCACTAGCTGCTACTGGACAGAGTTAACAAGGCCTTACCCATGCTGGGTCCCATCTTCTCCTCTGAGGGTGGAGGGTGTTTCATGTCAAATGAATACTCGAGACTGATCCTCCTCTGGGGCATCTGTTCTGAAGTTCCAGAAATAGAAGGCACCCCCCCTTCTCCCGTTCTGTGTGATCTCATCAAGACCCAAAGGGCTGCCCAGGGTAGGAAGGAGTTTCCCACACAGACAGCTGTGGCCCATGGCTCCGTCCTTGTTTGCAGGACACGCTGTCAGGGTCTATTGCCTGCACAGCGAGAAAGGTCCTGGCCCAAGATGCTCCCAGCCCTACAACAGCGCCAGCAGGAAGGCAGCACTGACCTGACTGTGTCATCACTGGCAGGGAAAGTGCTTTGGATGGATTTTAGGGCCAGATGGCTCCTGGAGACTTCATCCCTTGGCCAGTGTCTCTGTGGAGGCTCAAAGAATTCCTGGAGGAGTTTGGAGCCCATGAGGGGGCCACCTCTGCCTAAATCATGACCTTGGTAGCTGATCCAGGCGCAGCTGGCTTGAGCCCCCTGTGCTGCCTACAGCAGACTCAAGATGTGCTGGTAAATGGGGGTAGCCCCATGCACACCTCTAATTCGGTCTGAGGATCAGGTATCTCCAGAATCAGAGGACCCTTTTGCCTCCCCAAAAGGTGCACCCCACAGAGACTGTCTTCATTCACCATGTTCTACTCTGAATGTTTGCTTTCATCAGATTCTTAGAAGTCAATGATGCAAAGAAGGTCAGAATGGAGCCTAGCATAGAGGGTTCCAGAATTCTCTGAGCTTCCCCTCCCCTCCACACCAGGCTACTGTGGAGATGAAGGGAGTCCCACAAAGCTAACCAGTCCCTGCATCCTGTTTATTTTTTATTTTTATTTTTTGGGTCCGGTCGTGGGGCCTAAACTCTGGGTCTGGGCGCTGTCCCTCAGCTCTTCAGCTCAAGGCTAGTGCCCTACCACTTGAGCCACTTCCGGCTTTTTTCTTTTTTTTGCTTATGTGGTGCTGAGGAATTGAACCCAGGGCCTCAGGCATGCAAGGCAAGCGCTCTACCACTGAGCCACCTTCCCAGCCCAGTCCCTGAATTCTGTCCATACAATGAGCACGTGTTACAGAAGAGATTGAGACAGGGAGATTGAGATCTCCCAACCTTAAAGACACAGTATGCTCAATGGGGTTTGTTTGTTTGTTTTGTGACCATACTGAGGCTTGAACTCAGGGTGCTGTCCTTAAGCTTCTTTGCTTAAGGTTGATGCTCTATCACTTGAACCATACCTGCATTTCCAGCTTTTTGGTGGGTGGTTAGAGAGAAGAATCTCACCAACTTTTCTGACCAGGGTGGCTTTGAACTGCAATCCTCAGATGTCAGCCTTCTGTCAGGATTAAAAACATGAGCCACAGATGTCCAGCTACTGAAATTGTGTGTGTGTGTGTGTGTGTGTGTGTGTGTGTGTGTGTGTGTGTGTGTGTGTGTGTTGGTCCTAGGGCTTGAACTCAGGGCCTGGGCACTGTCTCTGAGCCTCTTTGTGCTCAAGGCTAATGTTCTAATGCTTGAGTCACAGCTCCACCTCTGACTTTTTTTGAGTAGTTTATTGGAGATAAGAATCTTATAGACTTTCTTGTCCCAGATGGCTTTGAACCATGATCCTCAGATCTCAATCTCCAGAGCAGCTAGGATTATAGGTGTGAGCCACTGGTGCCTGGCTTGAATTATTTTGAAATTATACTATTTGGAAAGTTGGATGATATGGCAGGCTGGGCACCTGGATGATAGATCTTCTTTGGAAAACAACAGATAATCTGAACAAAATGTTTTTAAAAAATCAAGAATGTTTTAAAATTTAGCCAGAAAGTAGAAAAAAATAAAAATAAATTAGCCAGAAAGTAAGAGCTTCTCAAGTCAAACAAGAGACCATGGAAATCCCAAAAGGCAAGCCAGAAACTGTCAGCATCTGGCTAGAGAGAATCTTCCAAAAGAGGTGAGCTTGAACTCTTGAGCTTCATGACTCCCTGATGAATACTGGTCAGAACCAAAGCCTGGGACTGGACCATGGTGTATCTAAAATAAGATGGAAAAGGGTAAGCTAAAAAAGAGCAATAAATAAGTCCTACCTCTGCTAAGGGTACAATAAGGAATTTCATCCATTTTCACTCCCAAACTGAGACACTGAGACAAGATAGATGATAGCACCCTGCTGAGAGTTTATAAACACTATAGCTATGTACACACACACATACACACACACATACACACACACACACACACACACACACGTCTTTATAAGCTGGGCACCTGTGGCTCACACCTGTAATCATAGCTACTCAGGAGGCTGAGAGTTGAGGATTGTGATTTTATGATTTGAAGCCACCCCAGTCTGGAAAGCCCATGAGATTCTTATCTCCAATTAACCACCCAGACACCAGAAGGAGAGCTGTGGCTCAAGTGGTAGAGCACCGAACTTGAACATAAACTCAGGGATGGACTGGCACATACAAGAAAAGTCTCCCCCCTCCTCCAAAAAAACTCATTTTTTAGTTTTGATATCCTTTTTGTCATTATTGAAGATTAAACTAAGGACTTATCCCTAACTACAAAAGTCTGAGCTAGGCTTCCTCCCTCCCTCTCTCTCTCCCTCTTCCTCTCTTCCCGCACTCCTTTCCCTCTCTCCTTCTCTTCAGATAAATGATTTTTAAAATATTTTATTATGTTGATGTTGTTGTAAATAGAACTTCTAAAATTCACTTTGGGTATGCTCATTTCAAGTGTTTACAAATGCATATTATTTGGTATTTTTGTTTTGCTATGTGGTAGTACTTGGGTTTGAACTCAGGACCTTGTACTTCCTTAGCAAATGCTTTACCTTTGAGCTCTGCCTTCAGCCATTTTTGATTGAGGGGATCCTTCAAATACACTCTTGTGTTCTTGTCAAGGGCTGGCTTCAGACCATGATCCTCTATGCTCTCTGAATAGCTGGGACTACAAGCATGTGTCAACATGCTTAATTTCTTCATTTAGATAAGGAAGTTACAATTGGTTTTCCCCTGTTAACGTTGTATTCTGAAACCTTAATGCACTGATTTAAATTCCTTTTAGTTAAATCCTTACAATTGTCTTCATAAAAGTAGAGTCTCCAACTTCTCTGCAGTCCTTGTCTGGAATTTACTCTAAAACTCAGTTGAAGGAGCTGAGAAATATTGATGATCTGAGCCAGGAGCCAGTGGCTCATACCTGTAATCCTAGCTACTCAGGAAGGATCTGAAGATAGTGATTTAAAGCCAATCCAGTTAGAAATGTCTGTGAAGCCAGGCATCAGTGGCTCACACCTGTAATCCCAGATACTCAGGAGGCTGATATCTGAGGATCAAGGTTCAAAGCCAGCCTGGGCAAGGAAAGTCTGTGAGACTCTTATATCAAATTAACTACCAGAAAACTGGAAGAAGCACTGTGGCTGAAATGGTAGAGCACTTGCCTTGAGCTAAAGAGCTGAGGGATAGTATCCAAGCCCAGAGTTCAAGACCCACAACTGACCCCCAAAAAAAAGCAAGAAAGAAAAAAAGAAATGTCTGTGAGACTCTAAAAATCCAGAAGAGGAGCTGTGACGCAAGTGGTAGAGCACCAGCCTTGAGTGAAAAAGCCCGATGAGAATTCAAGGCCCTGAGCTCAAACCCCAGTACTGGCATGCAGTTGCAAAAATAAATTGGTGACCTGCCTCTCCAACTGAGATGCCGTGAATCTGTGTGTGTGTGTGTGTGTGTGTGTGTGTGTGTGTGTGTGTGTGTGTGTGGTGTGTGTGTGTGTGTGTGTGTGTGTTTAAATGAATACTATAATGAATTATCACATATGTAGTGACAGCAATTAATCCTAAATAGTCCTGAGGGTTAGAAGTCAAAACCAAGGTCTCGGGCTGGGAAGATGGCTCAGTGGTAGAGCGCTTGCCTTGCATGCCTGAGGCCCTGGGTTCAATTCCTCAGCACCACATAAGTAAAAAGAAAAAAAGCCGGAAGTGGCACTGTGGCTCAAGTGGTAGAGCTCTAGTCTTGAGCTGAAGAGCTGAGGGACAGCGCCCAGGTCCAGAGTTCAGGCCCCACGACCGGACCCCCCCCCAAAAAAAAACAAAACAAAACCAAGGTCTCTGATCCAAGATCAAAGTGTTGGGAACACTATATATCCTGTGGTTGTAGAGTCTATTCTGTGCCTCTCGCAGCTCCTGGTGGCGGCTGACCTGCATTCCTGGGCTTGTGGCCTCATCATTCATTCTCTGCCTATGCTGTCACAGACTTCTGTCATCTGTCCTGTCTACCCTGCCTCCCTCACAAAGGCAGGGGTGATGGTGTTTATGACCCATTCAAGTGATCCAAGATAAACTCATCTTCAGAATAAAATAAATGATTCTTCAATCCCATCTGCAAAGATTCTTTTTCCTTCAAGGTTGGATTTGTAAAAATCTAGGGATTTTACAGGAGGCATATTCTGTTTACCAGGTACTATGTTTCATGATGATTGTGTGTGTGTGGGGGGGGGAGACATTATGGGTCTTGAACTCAGGCCTGTCACTTGCTAGGCTGATGTAATACATCTAAGCCACACCTCTAGCTCTGTTTTTATTTTTTTCCTTCCTTCCTTCCCTCTTTCTTTCTTTCCTTCCTTCCTTCCTTTCTTCCTTTTTTTTTTTTTTTCCGCAGTCCTGGGGCTTGAACTCAGGGCCCGGGTGCTGTCCCTAAGCTCTTTTACCCAAGGCTTGTGCTCTATCACTTTGAGCCACAGTGCCACTCTGGTTTTCTGGTGGTTAATTGGAGATAAAAGTCTCAGTGACTTTTCTGCCTGGGCTGGCTTTGAACCAGGATCCTCAGATCTCAGCCTCCTGAGTAGGTAGGATTACAGGTGTGAGCCACCAGTGCACAGTTCTCTGTTTTTTGTCTGTTTAGTTTTGTTTTTTGAGGATGGGGTCTAATGTATGAATGCTGGAGCCTCCATCTGCCTACTTTTAAGCTTCCCATTCTTACTGGGATCCTAGGTATGCATCACCACATCTAGTTTTCCTGGTCTGAAACCTTGATTCTCCCATTTCAGCTTCCCAAGGAGGTAGGATTACAGGTGTGAACCACCAGCATTGGGCTTTGCATATGAAGAGATCAAGAAGCCTTGTCTTCTTGGCCACACTGACCCATCCAAAGGAGCTATTACACAGCGCACACCTATAATCCCAGCTATTGACTAGGCTGAAATCTGAGGATCATGGTTTGAAGCCAGTTCAGGCAGGAAAGTCTGTGAGACACATCTCCAATTAAAGAGCAGAAAGCCAGAAGTAGAGCTGTGGCTCACATGGTAAAGCACTAGCCTTGAGTAAAAAAGCTCAGGGACAACATCCAGGCCCTGAGTTCAAGCTCCAGGACTGGTGCACACTCACGCACGTGCACACACATGCACACACACACACACAGACAGACAGACACACACACACGGAAACTTTGGGCAGGTGCCAGGGAGAAGGACCAGTTCCTGTTTAAATGCTGGAGACTTCATTGTTCTGGCTGAGACTTAGTCTAGTTTCTTAGAAAAATATTTATTCATTTTCTATATTCTCCTGGATAATTTCTAGCAACTTTAAATGTTTAGGTTTTTAAAAATAATTTTGACCTGTCATGCTTCTGTTGTTGGGGTGAGTCAACACTATGCCTCATGGAATGTTCCAGAAGTGGAGATACATCTGTGTTTTCTCCTTTTTTGCCTCTTTTTTTTTTTTTTTGCCTCCCTTCTGAATTAATCAAGTATGTGTTGTGATTACATTGTATCTCCTATTTTTGGCTCCGTAGCTATAGCCCTTTGTTTCCTATTTTCAGTGTTTGCTCCAAGAGTTACATTTATATCTTTTTTTTTTCTGGTGCCAGTACTGGGGGCTTGAACTGGGAGCCTGGGTACTACTGTCCCTTATCTTTTTTACTCAAGGCTGGTACTCTACCACTTGAGCCACAGTTCCATTTTCAACTTTTTGCTGGAAATAAGGAACTGCTGTACTTTCCTGCTCAACCTAACTTTGAACCACAATCTTCAGATCTCAGCCTCCTGAGTAGCCAGGCATGAGCCACCAGGACCCAGCTTAACTTTTTTGTTGTGAAAAACTCACAGAAATTAACATGTTGAATTGAAATCCCATTGTACAATTGCTTAAAGATAAAAATGGTTTGTGTGTGTGTGTGTGTGTGTGTGTGTGTGTGTGTGTGTGTGTGTGTGTGATGGTCCGAGGGCTTGAACTCAGGGTCTGAACACTGCCCCTGAGTTTTTTTGCTTGAGGCTGGTAACTCTACTACTTGAGCCACTTGGCTTATTGCTGGTTAATTAGAGATAAGAGTCTCACAGACTTTCCTGTATGGGCTGGCTTTGAACCACGATCCTTATATCTTAACCACCTGTGTAGTTATGGTTATAGGCATGAGCCACTGGTGCCCAGCTTAGTACCTGCTTTCATTTGGAATTCTAGTATACTTACTTTCAAAGGTTGCCATTCTATTTGGTCCAACCCAGTCATAGCAATTGACGTTTCCTTTGCCAGACTCTTGCAATGAAGAATAGCCTCATGACCTCTGCTCTCATGAAGATAAGAAGCTATTGACAATGGGCCTTTGGCTCCTGAAAAGAAACCAAAAAAGGACAGAAGTGAATAAGGGTATTGCCTCTTTCCTTCTTGGTAGGTGTGATGGCTGGAACGTGGCAGCCATATTGGAACCCTGAGGAAAGGGAAGGAACATATAGCTAGCAAAACAGAAACAAAGTTACCTAGCTGCAGAATTAAGATTGCTTATTTCAATAAGTCACTGTTTGCTTGGAAAGTTGATAGCACTGATTAGCTTTCTAATATTTTGCATTTTGAAATGTTTGTTTTTTACATGATTATATACAAAACTTTAGTAAATACTAAAATAAAACTGTATTGACTAGTTAAAAAAAAGGAAACAAAGTTACACTGTGCACCTAGCTACTCAGGAGGGTGAGATCTGAGGATCACAGTTCAAAGCCAGCCCAGGCAGGAAAGTCCAAGAGACTCTTCAGTTATCCACTAGAAAACCAGAAGTGGCACTGTAGCTTGAGCTGAAGAGCTCTGGGACAATGCCCAGGCCCAGAGTTCAAGCCCCACCAACTTGGGGTGGGGGGAGAGGGGGAGATACAGAAACAAAGTTGCCTGTTGTCTCTTGGGATTAAACTGTATGTTCCCTGTGTAAATCAGGAGTCAGCAAATTAAAGTGTGTGGAACTTCTGTGCTTGCGGGTCCCTATAGGCCACACTCGGCTCCTGACCCTGCCATGCCTGCCTGGGTTCTGCAAGAGACTAGGGGCTGGCAGTATAGCAAGGAGTCTTCACCTGTCACGCCCATACGTGGGCTAGCTCAGGAAAAGCAGGGTTTACAGCTTATGCTTATACCTGCCTTTGTGATAAGGAGGGCTTTCCCCCTCTAGGCCTAACCTGCCTGGCTGGCACTAGAAGGGAGGGTCTGGAGGTGTACTTAGGTGCCAGAAGAGCCAGTGGAAATATCAAGGTTTGACCTCCTACCTCAGAGATGGGGTGAAGGGCACCCAGGATGCAGGCCTTTCACACAGGCCAAAGCCAGGACTAGCAGTGGGGGTGGGGGGTCTTGAAGAATTCCCCAACTACAGCTGGGCGCTGGTGGCTCACACCTATAATCCCAGCTACACAGGAGGTGGAGATCTGAGGAACCTGGTTCAAAGCCAGATAGGCAGGAAAGTCTGTGAGACTCTTAGCTCAGTTAACTACCCAAAAGACAGAAGTAGAGCTATGGCTCAAGGGATAGCATGCCAGCCTGGAGCAAAAGAAGCTCAAGAGCAGCACCCAGGCCCTGAATTCAAACCCCAAGATTGGCACACAAAAATTAAAATAAACCCCCCCCCCCAAAGAATTCCCCAACTACAAGGCATAGAATAGTACCTATCTGGTTGGATGTCTTTTTGCTTTCTGTGTGTGTGTGTGTGTGTGTGTGTGTGTGTGTGTGTATGTGTGTGTGTGTGTGTGTGTGTGTGTGTGTGTGTGTGTGTGTGTGTGTTGATACTGGGGCTTGAGCTCAAAGCCTCACACTCTCATAGTTTTTTTTTACTCAAGGCTGGTCCTTTATCACATGAACCACAGCTCCACTACTGGCTCTTTGCTGGTTAATTGAAAATAAGAGTCTCTCAAATTTGTCTGCTTGTGCTGGTCTTAAACCACAAACCTCACATCTCAGCCCTTCTAGTAGCTAGGATTCCAGTTTGCTTTTGATGGCTTACATTTTACTGTTTTCCAATTTTTCTACCACAAAACGGCCCCTCCCTATTCCATACAGGGACCTGCACTGAAGGAGGCCGTGATGGCGGAGCAGAAGGACAAGCCAGGGCATCTTTGTTGGACGAGGGTGCGGGTGAGGAGGCCCCCATATCACGAATTCTTCTTGTCTCCCACGATGCTGCCACAGCCTCCCTGACACCAGGCCTGTGTATAAACAAGCCTTTCTGGGTAATCCCCGTGGTAACTGGAGAATACTAGGTAAATAGTGGGAGCAAAAGTGAGGCCCGAGCCTACCCCTCCCCGGACAGGAGCTATGCCTTGCTAGCTTCCTGTGTCAGGACCCCCAACTCTTCCCTGCCCCTCCTCCACCAAGAAACAGGATTGCCAAGGGTGTGGGGTACACAGGAGTTTTCTCTGGGCAATGTAGAGGGGGGTATTTTTAGTTTTTGTTGTGGGTTGGGTTTTTTTTTTTTTTTGGTACGAAAATATTTTTAGAGCGAATTCCTTGTGAGTGGCAACATGTGGCTTCCAGTTAATTATGCAATTAATCAGCAGGGCGAGGACGCTGCGGGCTCCACGGTGGCCATGCGTGGGACCCCCGGCACCTGCTGCCAGGCAAATCCAGAGTTCTGGTGACAGGCCAGCACTGGAGGTGTTCAAGACACTGAGGTGGAAGTCTGGGATGGGAGGGGGACTCTAGGCCCAAGGATTTTAAAAGCTTTGAGGTCCTGTCCACATTTATCTTCCCCCATTTGCATTGTGGTCACAGGTCTGTGAGCCATAAACTTGTGGTGACCCACGGGACTCAATACCCCTGAGAAACAACATAAAGGCCAGCCCTCTACCGCAGGGTAACCAGGAGGAGAATGGGGCTCTCAACCCCCCCATGGGCCCCCAAAGCACCCCAACTCAGGAAGGCTGCTTCTGCTCAACTCCTACCAAAAGAGGCTCCATAAAGGTCAGGACAACTCAAGGTCATTCACAGCCAACACTGTGGAGCTAATGTGTGCTGCAGGAAAGCCCGACAAGTCAAGAACTGAGGATGGCCGGGCACCAGGGGCTCACGCCTATAATCCTAACTACTCGGGAGGCTGAGATCTGAGGATCATGGTTCAAAGTCAGCCCAGGCAGGAAAGTCTGTGAGACTCTTACCTCCAATTAACCAGCAGAAAAGCTGGGAGTAGAGCTGTGGCTCAAGTGGTAGAGCACTAGCCTTGAGCAAAAGCAGCTCAGAACAGGCCCTGAGTTCAAGCCCCAGGACTGGCAAAAATAAAATAAAAATAAATCATCAATTTGCCTTTCTGCCCCTGGACTTGGGAATCTCCAAGTCCAGATGGAAGGTCCGCATCTGTATCCTCCACTGCTTGCCGCCCCTATCCCGAACCCCTGAGTGCCTGGTCATCCACCCTCTTTATTTCTCCCCTGAAAGCCATAAGTCTTTTTGTGTGTGTGCACAGTACTGGGACATGAACTCAGGTCTTTGGTACTGTCCTTTAGCAATTTTACTCAAGGCTGGCTCTCTACCACTTGAGCTACAACTCTACTTCTGGTTAACTGGAGATGAGCCTCACAGACTTTCCTGCACAGGCTGGCTTTGTACCATGATCCCAGATCTCAGCCTCCTGAGCAGCTAGGATTACAGGCATGCGCATCAGTGCCTGGCTTCTGAGGGTTTTTTCCCCCCTTTATATGTCTCCTCATCCTCATCCTCATAGGCTCACCCCAGCAACTCCTCCCCTTTTCTGTACCTAAAATGGGTTGCCATCAGACCCTGGTGAGCTCCTGTCCCTGATCCTTTCCCCAGCCATTTAGACCAGTCAGGACACACCTCCAGTCACTGAGGTGTCCCAAAGCATGGCCAGCCTTTCCCAGGGAGGGACAGTGCTTCTGGATTTAGGAAGGAAGGGGGTCAAGGATTATAGACAATCCACACAGGACTGACTGGCCCCGGGGCCTGAATCTTGGTGTCGCTCATTTTCCCTCCCTGTGATAGAGGAACAGGATCACCATGGAAGGGCTGTGTGAAGGTGTGTGGGAATGTGGCTGTTGATACCCAGGATCACACCCTGCCCAGCTACCAGTCCCAGCTGGGATTTCTGAATGTGGCAAGGATTTGGGTTATGATCTGAATGTCTGGACCCTGCCCTCCATTCTTTTTTTTTTTTTTTTTTGGGTCCCAGTCCTGGGACTTGAACTCATGGCCTGGATGCTGTCCCTGAACTCCTTTGCTCAATGCTAGCACTCTACCACTTGAGCCACAGCTCCACTTCTGGTGTTTTTTCTTTGAATGAATTAATTGGAAATAAGAGTGAAGGACTTGCCTCTCCCCTCTTGGCCTAATCTTCTTATGTGTCTAAAGCTAGAATATGAAGGACCTCAGGCATCCACAGATGTGCCTGACACAAACAGGGCAATCCCACACTGGCTGTAAATACTCCATTGGGGGCCTAACACTAAAGCCCCCCATCTCCCTGGACCTAATGGCTTTGTCATTAACCTCTGCCTCCTTGCTCAGACTCTATGAAAGCCCAACTCCAACCTCACCTCTTTGCATAGTCTCCAAACCCTTGGGAAGATTGTGCCTCTCACTGTTCCTCAATAAAACAGTCCTAGCCTGTGGAAGATCCAGTGCGGCCTGCTTCCTTCCTTTCTTGTCCATTTTCCTAAAAAACTCTCAAGAACATTCCTTCTTCCGGCTGGCTTTCAACTGAGAGCCTCAGATCTTAGACCGCTGAGTAGCTAAGATTACAGGCATGAGCCCCCAGTGCCTGAACTACCCTCAATTCTTTCTTTCTTTCTTTCTTTCTTTCTTTCTTTCTTTCTTTCTTTCTTTCTTTCTTTCTTTCTTTCTTTCTTCCTTCCTTCCTTCCTTCCTTTCTTTCTTCCTTCCTTCCTTCCTTTCTTTCTTTCTTTCTTTCTTTCTTTCTTTCTTTCTTTCTTTCTTTCTTTCTTTCTTTCTTTCTTTCTTTCTTTCTTTCTTTCTTTCTTTCTTTCTTCCTTCCAGTTCTGGGTGTTGAACTCAAGGCCTGGGCACTGTCCTTGAGCTGCTTTTGCTCAAGGCCAGCACTCTACCACTTGAGCCACAGCTTTTTTTTGAGTATGTGGTATTGAGGAATCGAACCCAGGTCTTCATGCATGCTAGGCAAGTACTCTACCACTGAGCCACATTCCCAGCCCGTTTTAAATTTTTTATTGTTATTATAAAGATGATATACAGAAGTTTTATAGTTATATAGTTCAGGTAATGAGGACATTCTTTTCTGGACAATGTCACCTCTTCCCTCTCTCCCAGATGTTCCCTCCTGTCCCTAGCCACAAATTGTGTAGTTCCTTTTCAACATAGTATCCAGTGAATACCACTGCTGCATTTGTTCACCCTTTGTTCCTCCATATCTGTGTGTCCCCTCACCCTTCCAAAGACAGATAAATGAACAAACAGCACAAAAAGAAACAAAAACAAAAAACAGCTTAAAAGAAAAAACACCTTGTTTCCATTTCTTGGAGTTCATTTCAATAAATATTTTGTGTGCTGAGAGGCACATAAGCTTTGTGTCTTTGTGTTCCTCCCCTAAGAGGATCCTCTTTTCGTCTCGCTGTGTGAATGCCTAAACACCTGTACAATTTTCCCTCATTCTTATATCCTAACTCCCAAGGTGTTCGCTTAATGCCTACCAGCTCTGCCCCAAGCTGAACTCTAAAGTTGGTGTTAACTAGGCCTTTCTGCTTCAGGGACCACAATTCCTGCCTCTTTAAAGAACTCCCTGCATGTCCCCAGCTCAGACTGGTTTGGTTCCCTGCCAGCCTTGCCCAGCTGGAGGGGGTGGGCAAGCCACCACCCACCCCTTGCTAATACAACAGCTGGGTCCCTGAAGCCTGACCCAGAATAGAGGCTGGGAAAGCCAAGGCGATGGGGATGATGGGGAGGGCAGCCAGCTGTTCAGAAGGCAGCCTTGGCACCGCCTCCTGCATATTCGAATCTAGCACCAGCTCCATGCCCCTAAGGGGGGATGCCAATGAGCTGACTCCTAAGTCTCAGGGTTGTGTATGTGCAAATGCACCAGTCTTGGGGCTTGAACTCAGATCTTAGGCACTGTTCCCTGAGCTCTTTGCTCAAGGCTACTACTCTACCATTTGAGCTACAGCTCCACTTGCAGCTTATTTTGGAGATAAGAATCTCACAGATTTTCCTACCCTAGCTGGCCTCAAACCATGATCCTCTCAGATCTCAGCCTCTCTGAGCAGGTAGGATTACAGGTATGAACCACCAGCACCCGGCTCCCAAGTCTTTTTGCTCTGCTTGGTGACTCTTCTAGAAACTTGCCTGGCTCTTTCCTCAGTCCTTGTGCCTAGCTATGTGTCTTCTTCTCAGCTGGACCTCCCCAGGACACTCAACTTCATTGGATATTATTCTTGAAGTATTTGCTTCTTTTTCAGCTCCCTGACTATTAAAAATAAATTGTTTTGCTGAGTATGGTGGCCAAGATCAGAGGACTGTAGTATGAGACAAGTTGGGGGGGGGCGGATTATTTTTTATGTTTGAGAGACTTCATTTTAACCAATGGCTGGGTACCATGGTAGTGCCTGTCATCCTCATTATGAGGGAAGCACAAATAGGAAGAGTGCAGTTCAGTCCAGCCAGGGTATAAAATGGAGCCTATTTTAAAAATAACCAACACAAAGCCAGACTATTGATGGCTCACACCTGTAATCCTAGTGACTCGGGAGGCTGAGATCTGAGGATTGTGGTTCAAAGCCAGCCTGGGCAAGAAAAGTCTGTGGGACTCTTATCTCCAATGAACCAGCAAAAAGCCGGAAACAGAGCTGTGCTCCAGTGGTAGCATGCTAGCCTTGAGCAAAAAAGCTCAGGGACAGCATCTAGACCCTGAGTTCAAGCCCTAAGACCAGCACACACACGCGCACACACACACACACACACACACACACACACACACACACACACACACAATTAAAAGAACAGTCATACTCAGAAAGAAAATTAAAAATCAGTTGAACGTATTCGTGTGGGTTTATTTCTGGATTCTCGATTTGGTTTTATTCATCTGTGTAACTAACACCCCACCAATATAGCACAGTATAGATAATTCTCAAAATGCTATGGATTAATCACTCCCACAGTACTGCTTTTTAAAAGCCATTTTTGCTATTTCAGTTCCTTCTAGTTCCGTGTAAATGTTAGAATGATATTGTCTATAACTACAGAAAAATGTTGCTGAGACTGTGATTAAGAATTGTATTAGATCTGAAAATCAGCTTGGAGGATTTCCCTGCTAAGTTTCTTTGATTGCTTTCTAATTTGAATACCTTTGAGGTCAGAGAACATGCTTTGCATCCATTTAATTACTTTAACTTTTTTGAGTCTTAAGATCAAGGGTATGGTCTCAGACCATGAGTAAAGGCAGGCACTGGTGGCTCATGCCTGTAATCATACAAATGTAGGAGGCTAAGATCTGAGGCTTACAGTTCATAGCCAGACTGTCCAGAAAAGTATGTGAGATTCTTATCTCCAATTAACCATACAAAGGAGGAAGTGGAGTTGTGGCTCAAGTAGTAGAGGGCTAACCTTGAGCAAATAAGCTCAAGGACAATGTTCTGGCCCAGAGTTCACACCCCAAGAGCAGAAGAAAGAAAGAAGAAAGAGAGAGAGAGAGAGAGAGAGAGAGAGAGAGAGAGAGAGAGAGAGAGAGAGAGAGAGAGAGAGAGAGAGAGAGAGAGAGAGAGAGAGAGAGAGAAAGAAAGAAAGAAAGAAAGAAAGAAAGAAAGAAAGAAAGAAAGAAAGAAAATGTGTAAAGTTGGCACAGAGACTCATGCTTGTAGCCCTAGATACTCAGGAAGGTGAGATCTGAGGATTGTGATTTTTTAAGCCAGTTCAGATAGGAAGTCTATAAGATTCTTATCTACTATTAACCAGCTAAAATTCAGAAATACAAGTGTGGATCAAGTGGTAAAGAGCCAGCCTTGAATGGAAAAGCCAAGCACTAATAGCACAAGGCCCTGAGTTCAAATCCCAGTAGTGGCTGGGATTTGTGCATACATGTGCACACACACAAGAGATTTACTTCTTTTGACCTAATCATGATACAGTTAAGCTCACCTATTGCATTGCTTTCATTTTATTTACCTAATTTTGTTGTTTCTTTCCTGAGACTTATTTCTTTCAGGAGTGTTTGTAATTGCTCACTGGAGAATTTTCATTATGGATTTGAGAACTTTGCTGTATTTGCCCAAAAGATCATAAGTCAGACTTCACTAAAGTCACTTACACATCTATGTTTATTGCTGCACTATATAGTAAGGTTTAGAAACAGCTCAGATGCCCTACAATGGGTAAATGGATGAAAACAATGTGGTATAGATATACAATAGAATTTTACTAAGCTATCAGGAAGAATAATATTATGTCATTTGCTGGGAAATGGATGGACCTGTAGAAATTATGTCAAGTGAAGAAAGTCAGGCTCAGAAGGACAAAGGATGCATGTTTTCTCCCATATGACTTATAAGTATATGTGTAAACAGAGGGGCATATACATGCATACACAATTAACAAATAAGTGGCAATGCAGGGAGGATTCCAAAGGTATAACTCTGTTGAGCAACTAACTTACAGCCAAACAAAACGAATACCAGGCAGCTGGAACCCAAGGGTGGAGGGACAGAGTGCGGTCAAGGGAAGAGGGGGCAGACAAGTGAAGAGGGGAAAGGTGGGTAAATGAAGTCAAACTATTCAGTGTACATATGTGAGATGAAATGGGTGGAGTTGGGAGAGATGGGGGGACGGGGGTGGGGGGAGAGGGGAGCCATGATAGCGATCAAGATGCAGTGAACTCATAATCTGACGAGTTCAAACTCCATTTGTACAACTACTTAAAGGCAAGGAAGGAAAGAGGGGAGGAAGGAAGGAAGGAAGGAAGGAAGGAAGGAAGGAAGGAAGGAAGGAAGGAAGGAAGAAGGGAGGGAGGGAGGGATGGAGGGGAGGGAAGGGAGGGAGGGAGGGAAGGGAGGGAAGGGAGGGAGGGAGGGAGGGAAGGGAGGGAGAAAAAAGAAAAGATCTTTTCTCTTGTCTAGACGTTGACATCCATTGAGTTGAATTTTTCACTCAAGTTGAGATTTTCTTGGATCTTTATGTGATAAATGACTCTGTGTGTATGTGTGTGTGCGTGCACGTGCATGTGTGCCAATCCTGGAACTTGAATTCTGGGCCTAGACTCTGGTCCTTGAATTTTTTGTGCTCAAGGCTAGTGCTGCACCAGTTAGTTGAGCCACAGCCCCACTTCCAGCTTTTTGGTGGTAGTCGCCCAGGCTGGCTTTAAACCGCAATCCTCAGACCTCAGCCTCCCGAGTAGCTACGATTACAGGTATGAGTCACTAGTACCTGGCTAGCAATGAATGACTTGATTGAGACCCAGACTATCTACTACTATGTCATGAGACTCTGAATGAGAATTTTAACTAGATTCTTCTGGTTCCCTGTGGAAGAGACAGGAATGAAAGGAAGGCAGCACCCTGCTGCGTGGAGGTGGGGTTAGGAGTCCAGGTTCCCCACTTGGCTTCTGTCCATGCCTCCTCACTGCTGAGTGGATGAGGGGCTCCATCACCCCTCATGGCCTTGATGGGAGCACTCTAACTGGGAGTTATAGGAGCACTTCACTATCACTTCCTGTGTGATCTTTCCGACATGGGGGGGAGGGGCTGGCCACTATCCTGTGGGGGTGGAGATCCTGGCTCTCTCCCTTGACCCTCTGACACGACCCCAGCAAAGAAGTTGAGGGGCCTCATCATAACCAATTCAAAGCAGACTTTTGATGATGTAGAGGGGGATGAGCCAACATTTTCAATGTGATTCGAGTAACTGTCTATTGTCTAAAAATTTAAATTTCACAGAGAAGCAAATGAGCATTAAAGAAGGAAGACACTGTCTGGGGTCTCAGTACTAGAAGAAGCAGGATTAATGCCCAAGTGTGCCATGTGGATGTTATAGAAATTTGCACTTGTGCACAGCAAGGCGTCAGAGATGAGAAAGAACAATTCCCCCTGAGTTTCCAGGAGGAAATCCTGCTTCCCCTTAGCCTGGCATTCAGGGGTTCTCTCAGATCAACTCTAAGAATATCAATCAGGCTGGGTGCCACTGGCTCATACCTGGAATCCTAGCTACTAGGGAGGCTGAGATCTGAGGCTCATGGTTCAAAGCCAGCCCAGGCAGGGAAGTCTGTGAGACTTTGATCTCCAATTAACTATCAAAAAGCTGGAAGTGGAGGTGTGGCTCAAGAGGTAGAGTGCTAGCCTTGAGCAAATAGGAGTTCAAGCCACAGGTCAGCGCAAGAGGGTGCGGGGAGAACACAAGAAGCTGGGCAGTGGCTGAGTGCGTGACAGGCGCTGTAAGGTGCTGCTCCTGACAGCCCTATGGTGCCCGCACATCACCCTTGAGCTTGGAGCGTCCTCCGCCGAAGAGAAGGTGGGGGTGGGAACACGTCACTTCTCATTTCCTTTAACCAGTTCAAGAAGAAACAGAGCTTGGATTTCTGAGAGGCTCATAATGAAATGAATTAAAATGTTTTCCTTCACGGTGACTTTGCCAACTCCCATCCACCTCTCTTTGGCCCTGCTCCCGGCAAGTGGCAGAGCTGGAGACGGAAGATACACAGTGACATGTTGGCTCTGAGGGGTGAGCTGGGTGTCTCCAGAGCAATTAGCTTGTGTATCATCATTTGGGGGGAGGAGAGATTTATGACCGACTCTTGGCGCATTCCAGCTCAGACCTTCACAGCCCAGACTCATTTGCCGGAGAAGTTCCTGGAAGCAGAAGCTAGATATTCATTCCAATCATAGCCAGATAGGAGCCCATTTGTCCGGACCGCCTTCAACAGACGTATCTCTTGCCACCGTGGTCTGACCTTGAGCCACCAAGGCTGGTGCTGGCCCCAGGGAGGGAAGAAAATGAACCAGGCTCCATCGAGGCCTTCCCAGAAGCTGAGCTGGGCCAAGACTACACTTGACCACCGGTACAGAGGGGAGGGGGCACGTGGAGGAGGCACAGGAGGGCTAGAACTAGTTCTGAACATTTAGTTTGGGGGCCAACTCCAGTACCCTCTGTAGACTCTTGGAAGGGAGGAGACATGCAGAAGGGCACGGCCAGTGGTCTAGAGCTACAGGTGACCGGGTCAGCAGAGCCCACTTCCTGTCTCTCTCTGCCCAGTATTGTCTGCAGCTTAGCCACAGCCGCAGATTTGGGGGGACTCCCAGGTGAGGTGGGCTGTCATCGATGATCACACACACACATTAGCACGTCTGCATATGGCTCTTCCTCATAGCAGCAGACCCCAAGGACTAAATATAAACCCGAGGAAGCAATTTACCCAGGTATTGATTATGGATTAGGCTAACAACATTACTAATTACATCTAAAGATGTGTATCCCTGGTACCAGCCTGTTAATGGCTTGTATGAAGTATTAAGGTTGCTAATTAGGACAAACAGCAGGTTTATCACCAGCTGTAATTGCTGGGTCTCTGGAGGAGGGACACAGACCGCTTTCCACAGCCCAGGGCTCTCCGAGGACCCCTTCAACAGCGTGCCTGCAAGCGGAATCCATCACCTACCGTCTCGGATTCCTTCCCTGTGACACATGCTCCCTGAGCACCTACTGCGGTTCATGAAAGGTCGAGGCAAATGGCCTGGGGCTAAATGGCCACAAGGCACTCAGAAGGAAAGGCAGGGCCCGTGGCCAGTGATCCCAAAGAGGGCTGTGTTCTGGCGATTGTAAACAATCTGAGAGCTGCCCCCCAACCCAAGTCATGGCCAGAGAGTAGCTGCGGTAACAAGAAAGCACTGGTCTAGATCCCTCTCAGACACACAGGAAGGACAGAGCACCCTGACCCAGCTAGTGACCTGTGAAGTGCTGGTCCCATCCACAGCACCCAGGCTCACCCTTGGCACGCACCTGCTGCTCCTTCCCAGTAGTAGACTATTGTCATGTTCAGACACTGGACCCTTCCCCACAGGACAGAGCAGGCAGGAGCACTGGGGCCCCTCCCCCGTGGGGATCTACAGGGACCACTTTTCCCTTCCTACCTCTACTGAGCTGTCTAAAGTTTTGTATGTGTAGATACTAGGACTGGAACTCAGGGCCTGGTCACTGGCACTCTAGTACTTGATCCACAGCTCCACTTCTGGCTTTTTGGGTGGTTAATTGGACTTTCCTGCCCAGGCTGGATTTGAACTGTGATCTTCAGCTCTCAGCCTTTTGAGTAGCGAGGGTTACAAGTGTCCTTTTCTTTCTTTTCTGCACATGAGTGCCTGTACCCAGGTCTATTGTCCTAGGTATTTCTATGGGGAAGGAAGGGGCACGGCCTTTTCTGGGGCCTGCCTGGGCTACAGTGGAGTCTCCACGGCCCCATGAGATCCCTGCAGAGACAGAGGAGAGGGTGCTGCCTGCCCAGTCAGCCAGATGCAGGGAGGGGAACCCGGAAGGATCTCTAGTTCTCTCCAGTGGGTGATGTCAGCCAGTGACATCATCAGGCACCGCAGGTGGAGGGCAGGACAAATTCAAATGGCTCATGGAGGGGTGGGAGGGGGAACAGAGTCACTCAGGACCTTGCCAGGAAGGATTATGCTGAAGTCTGGACAGCCCAGGAGGAAGCAGGGAGGGAGGGCATCCTAATTCAGCTGTTCTAGGTTGTGACCCCAGCTCTGTTCTCAAGGAGTATCTGTCCTGTAGATTGCCATCTCTGCTGCCCAGGATTGGGGTCCTGGCTGGGCACCCTTGGGCCTGGGTGGGCCCAGCTGGCAGGAGTGCATTGCAGACTAGGGGTGAAGGACCTACACCTTTTCACACGTGTCTACAGAAATACTGGAGAGGGGGAGGACTTTTTCCCATTTGCTAGAGAGAGAAAAAACTCTGTTGGCTAGCAAAAAGCTAGAAGTGGAGCTGTGGCTCAAGTGGTAGAGTGCCATCCTTGAGTGAAAAACCTAAGGGACAGTGCCCAGGCCCTGAGACAGTTCAGGCTCCAGGACTCACACACACACACACACACACACACACACACACACACACACACACACACACACACACACACACACACACACACACCACAATAAAAGGAACCAAGGTCATCATGCAGGTGGCTCACCCTTGTTATCCTAGCTACTCAGGAGAGTGAGATCAGAAGAGACTCTTATCTCTAATGCACTAGCAAAAGGCTGGAAGTGGAGGTGTGACTCAAATGGTAGAGCACCAACTTTGAGTGAAAAAAGCCAAGGGACAGGGAATGCTCAGGCCCTGACTTCAAGCCTCAGTACCAGCCAAACTTGGAAAAAGATCATATTAAGTAAACTATGCCAGACCCAAAGAAACATAGGCTCCATGGATTCCCTCATTTGTAATAATTAGTATATGTCTAGCATAGTCCTAGAAGAGGATCACAATAGCTCAATAGCTATGTACATATGACCATATAATGATGCCAATTGAAATGAACTCCAAGATATGGAAAAAAGAGGCCTTTTTTGTTGTTGATCTTGTCATTAATGTAGCATATCAAGTTATTTTTTCCTACTTTATTTTATTTTATTCTTATTTTTCCCTTTGGTTTATCCCCAGTAGTCACTGTTTTTGGTTCTGGTACCCTGTGTCTTGTATATACATTTATCTGATTTGGGGGAAGGGAAGGGAAATAAAATGGTGAAACAAGGACAAAGGGTGAGCCAATGCAATAATGATACTCACAAGACACTATGTTGGACATTATTGGGGGGGAGGGAAGAGGACTGGGAAAGGAGAGACAGTGGGAGAAAAACAGAGTGAGTAATAATGTTTGACAAGAAATGTCAAACATTTCATTATCTTACTTATGTAACTGTAATCCCTCTGTGTAGCACCTTTACAACAAAATAAAATATAATTAAAAATAAATATTTTAAAACATAATAAATAAATAAATGAAAATGAAAAAAATCAAGATCATGCCCCATGCAAATGGTGTAATTAACATCTGTAACCCTAGCTACTCAGGAGCCTGAGATGTGAGGATTGTGGTTCAAAGTCAGCCCAGGCAGAAAAGTCTGGAAGACTTATCTCCAATTAATCACCAAAAAAGCCAGAAGGGTAGTTGTGGCTCAAATGATAGAGTACTGGCTTTGAGCAAAAAAAGCTCAGAAACAGTGCCTGGGCCCTGAGTTCAGGCCCCAGGACTGGCTCAAATAAAGAACATCATCTGCCACGTGTAAATGAGCCACACAGCCGCCAGCTCTCACTGTGGATGTGGGGTTGTGAAGGCAGGGGAACGGTGCGGACACAGCTGTTCTCCCTCGGGGGAGCATCTGTCTGACATCACGGGATCCGGAGGCTGACAGGCTCCTGGACAGCCAGAGTTGAAGGGTGGAGCCACCTGCCATGCTGGCCCGACAGATTGACGTGAGGAAGGTAGAATCGCCCTGTTCCTGAACTTGTCCTATGAGCACAGGAGGATTGAGAAATGAGCGTTGATGCTGCAGAATACATAAGTAGCCAACTCACTTACTGGAAAAGCAATGAGCTAATCTCCTAAGGCCAGCCTGAATGCTAATGGAAAGTCTATGCGGCAGGATGGGGAGGAGCCTGTTCTGTGCCCAGGGTGGGCCTGGCCCTGCCATGTTGCAGTGGGTATCTGTTCCCTGCTCTGCTTCCGGAGGAGCAGAGTCCCTTTGAAAGCAGTAGGATCTCTGGGAAATGTTACTCTTTTTCTGCTCAAGACTGGTGTTCTACCAGTTGAACCACAACTCTATTTCTGGCTTCTTGGTGGTTAATTGGAGATAAGAGGCTCATGGATTTATCTGCCCGAGTTAGTGTCGAGCCACAATCCATATATCTCAGCTTCCTGAATAACTAGGATTACAGGCATGAGGTGCCCGGCTTGACTGTGTCACTCTTTAAACCAACAGCCACTTTGTAAGACGAAAAGGCACCCATGGAGTGAATCTTGGGCCTGTTATCCCAGCTACTCTGGAGGCTCACTGCTTGAAGCCAATTGAGGCAGGAAAGTCTGGGAGACTTTTATTTCCAATTAGCCAGCAAAAAGCCAGAAGTGTAGCTGTGGCTCAAGTGGTAGAGCACCAACCATCACCATAAAACTAAGGGCAATGTCCAGGCCCCAAGTTCGAACCTCAGTACGAGCTCATACACGCACAAAGAGATACTGATACACAACCAGTAGTGGAACACACGTGGGAGGATCATGTATTCTTCTACCAGAAGGATCATGGTTCTAGGCCAGCGAGGCATATACTCAAAACCCCTTCTTAACCAATAGCTGGGTACAATGTTCAACTCTTGTCATCCCAGCTACTTGGAAGGCTGAGATCAAGAGGCTCACAATTCCAGGCCTGTCCAATATGAAAAGTTCAGGGGACACCATCTCAACAGAAGAAGTTTGGTATGGTAGTAAGTGACTAGCATCTCAGCTATGATAGAAAGCATAAAATAGGCAGATCATAATCCGAGCAGGAAGTAAGACTTTATCTCAAAAATAACCAGTGCAAAATGAATTCTAGGAAGCTAAAACATTTTGGGGGAGAGGGTCAAGAAAAGGGGATAGAGATGAATGGTGAGAGGAAGGGTGGGTGAGTGCAGTCATAGTATTCATTGTGCATGTGTGGAAATGGAAACAGGTAACTTGAGGGGACGCGTGGGTTTGATGGAAGGGGTAACATTCATCAAGATGCATAGTATTCACGAACTGATGAGGTGACTTAAAATCCTTTTGTACAACCTCTTTTTTTTTTTGTCAGTTGTGGGGCCTGAACTCTGGGCCTGGGTGCTGTCCCTCAGCTCTTCAGCTCAAGGCTAGTGCTCTACCACTTGAGCCACAGTGCCACTTCCGCCTTTTTCTGCTCATGTGGTGCTGAGGAATCGAACCCAGGACCTCACGCATGCAAGCAAGCACTCTACCACTGAGCCACCTTCCCAGTCCTGTACAACTTCTTAAAGACTTTTTAAATGAGTAAATAAATTCATCAGTTAAAAAATAAAAATAGCCAGTGCAAAAAACCTCTGGAGATGTGACCCAAGAGTAAAGCATCTGCCTAGACAGCATGAGGACTTGAGTTCAGTCACAATGTGAATATATATATAATCTAATATTATATATGTAAATACATTAGCATGATCTATTTTGTCATATTATATAACATAATATATTACATGTGAAAATTTTGTAGTATAATGCTATATTTTGTATTATATTTAAATATATAATAATTATATATACAATAATTATATCTATTACATAGCAATTATAGTACTATATGCTATATAATTGTATGTATTACATTTTTATGTTAGAATTGTATTACATATAATACATTGTATTACATACAACAATATAATAGTATTATATTATGTAATATATCATATCATATATATTATATAGAATTTATCTCATAGCTATCCAGAATGTCATCGGATCTGAAATTAGAAATTTAGAAAACAACTAACATAGGTTGTTTTCAACTTTTTTCCATTGTAAATGTCCTGTGGGAAACTCAATCTTACACCTCCTTAATTATCTCTTGAGAATTTCAAGAAGTAAAATTAAAAAGCATGCCTAAATTTAGAACTTTCCATATGAGCCCTCCCCTCCAAAGAGATTCTCCAGATAACACAGCCACTGTCAAGGAAACAATCAATCATTCTAGCTCAGGAGGTTGAGGATTGAAGTTCAAAGCCAGCCCAGGCAGGAAAGTTCATGAGATTCTTATCTCTTATTAATACCAAAAAGCCAGAAGTGAAGCTGTGGCTCAAGTTGTAAAGCATCAGCTTTGAGCACAAAAGTTCAGGAAAATGCTCAGACCCTGAGTTCAAGCCTCAAGACAGAAACACACAAAAAATTCACTTTTTAAATATTTCTCCAGGGAAGTAAAACCAAATAACATTATCAAGCCAAGCCCATCATACATTGTCCTAATGCAAAAGCATAGGTTTCATCCCCTCCATTACTGAGCATTTATTTATTCACCACCTCTCCTGTAAGGAGGCTCTGTTGTGAATACCCAGAGACATTAGGATAAACCCCAAGCAATCACTGTGTAGAAAAGAACAAAGACATGCTAACAATTATCTGCTCTAAACAGGTCACCTATGGCTCATGCCTGTAATCCTAGCTACTCAGGGGGCTGAGATCTGAGAATCCTGGTTCAAAGCCAGCCAGGGCAGGAAAGTTTGGGAGACTGATTTCTCCAATTAACTAGCAAAAAGCCAGGAATGGAGCTTTGGTTCAAGTGGTAGAGAACCAACCTTGAACAAAAAAAGCTAAGGGACAGTGCCCAGGCCCTGCATTCAAAACCTCAGCACCAGCACAAAGCAAAATTGCTCTGCTGTTTTAACTTTCTCTAGAGACACAAAGCAAGGAGCTGGGCTCAGCTAAAGCAGGGACATTTCTCTTTAAAAAAATCCATTAAAACTGGAAATGCAATTTCCCTCTGACCCACAACTCCATCTCCAAGAATCTGTCCTCCAAAAAAATCACTTACACAGATATTCTTGTTTTCTGGAAGAGAGGAAATCTGGAGACAAACTCAGGGCTTAAAAGCAGCACCTGGCATGCGGTAGTATTTCCTGAAACCATTTGTTTACTGAATGAATGGACTCAAATTTATTAGTGGAGCTATTAATCAACACTATAGAGAACTCTGCCACCAGGAAGAACAAAGCAGACTTTCATTCACTGTTTTCTTAAACAACAACAACAACAACAAAAAAGTCACCTCTGGTTGCTGGTGGATCACCTATAATCGTAGCTACTCAGGAGGTTGAGATTTGAGCATTGTGGTGTGAAGTTCAGTCACGGTAGGAAGTCCATGAGATACTTATCTCCAATTAACCGCCCCAAAGCCAAAAGTGGATCTGTGGCTCAAGTGGTAGAGTGCTAGCTTTGATCAAAAAAAACAAAAAACAAAAAAACTCAGGTACAGTACCAAGCACTGAGTTCAAGCTTGAGTACTGGCACAAAAACAGTTACCAGCTGTCATCTATGGCTTGAAAATGTTGACTAGAAAAATTCCCTCAATGAAATTGTCACAGGTTTTATTTTGCACACTATTCTGAGTGATGAGATAAGATCCAGAATTGTCCAGCTCTGCCTTGCTTAGGATACAGTTTACCCCTGGTCAGGGCAACCTACTGTCCATGGTCCCCGCGCTTAGTCACTGCATGGCTATCAGGTATCAGACAGGCTGTCCTAGTGTGGTACTTGAGCTCAGTACTTACTTCACTTAATGACAAGCCTGAAGGATAATCTGTTACTGCAGTCTATTGCTACAGCTGCCCTATTATCGTATTAATTACCATTCATTGGTACTATGGTGTTTAATTGATGACTTAAACTTTCTCCCACATATGTATGTACGTGAAAAACCAACCTCTAGGAGTCTGGTGCAATCTGTGGTTTCAGGAATGCACAGAGGGTCATGCAACATGGTTGCTGTGGTTAATAGCAGACCACTGTATGTGATGAGAGGTTGTAGAAACATCCAGAAAAAAAAAGGGATGCAGCTCTCAGAGGCTGTGGAGAGCAAAGCCTAGCAGTCACCTTCTGTGCCAGCAAGCACACCTCTGCAATCCTCTCTTGCAAGTAATGAAAAAAGGAAATGCAGCACCCATGAGGAGTTAAATGATATGTGTGTGTGTGTGTGCGCGCACGTGTGTGCACACGCCAGTCTTAGAGCTTTAACTCAGGGTCTGAGTACTATCACTTAGCCTTTTCACTCAAGGCTAAGGTTCTACCAGTTGAGCCACAACTCCACTTCTGGCTTTTTGGTGGTTAATTGGAAATAATCTCCTGGACTTTTCTGCCAAGGTTGGCTTTGAACTAGGATCTTTAGATTTTGGCCTCCTGAGTAGCTAGCATTGCAGGTATGGCTCTGGTTTTGATTTTTATTTTATTCCAGTATGAGGCCTTCAACACAGGACCTAGTGCTCTGCTGGGCTTTGCTGCTCACCTTGGCTATTCTACCACTTGAGCCACATCTCCAGGCTGGCATTATTGGAGATGGAATCTTGGCAGAAGTCTGCTCAGGCTGACTGTGATCCTCCAGGCCTCTGCCTCCTGACATTGCTAGGAATGCAGGCATAAATCACTGATATCTGACTCCATCTGTTTTTCCAGAAAAAGATCTGCAGGTTGTATCACAAAGTGCAGTTGTACCTTGGGGAGTTGGGAAAGGAACTCTAGGTGATGCTCAGATGTTTAAATCAAGTCTTCCAGAAGCTAGCATAAGACTCTGCATCTGGCCTGCATACAGGCTATTTTGAGCTTTAAGTCATCTTTTTGCTACATGTTCTTTTTTTTTTTTTCCAGTCGGGCTTGAACTCTGGGCCTGGGCGCTGTCCCTCAGCTCTTCAACTCAAGCCTAGCGCTCTACCACTTGAGCCACAGTAACACTTCCGGTTTTCTGAGTGGTTTATTGGAGATAAGAGTTTCACTGTCTTTCATGCCTGGGCTGGCTTTGAACCACGATTCTCAGATCTCAGCCTCCTGAGTAGCTAGGATTACAGGCGTGAGCCACCAGCGCCCGGCCTGTTACATGTTCTATCTAATATAAGATTAACTTTATGGAAGTAGGTGTTAGGTGTAGTATTTAGGGAATAATGTCAAGGAAAAAAATCTATGCATGTTCAGCAAAGACACAGTTTACAAATAATTCCATCTGTATTGGTTGAACCTGTAAATGTGAAGGCCATGGACATGGTGGGCCAATCATAAAACTCAGGTTAATACTTCCACAAGAAATGCACTGAGAAATGGGCAGAAATGTCCCCGGAAAATAGAAACAAACAGAAGCAGTCGCTTATGCATCAAACTCTGTTTAAAACTTCTTTAAGTCATATAAAATAATATTTATCAAAATGAATTCCAGGAATGGAAACAAAAGGTTTTTTTCTTTGTTGCAGCTTTTGTGTTCTTCTCTCTTTGTCTTGTTTGTTCATCTGTCTGTCTTTGGGAGGGCAGGAAGAGAACAGAAATGGAGGGACAAAGGGTAAACAAATACAGCAGTGGTACTCACTGGACATGATGTGAAAAATGAACTATAAAACGGGGATGGGAATGGAAGGGAAAAACTGGGAGAAAGCAAGGGAAGGGGTGACATTGTCCAACAAGAAATGTACTCTTTACCTGACCCCTCTGCACATCACTTTTATAATAACAATAAAAACGAATTTTTTTAAAAAAGAAAATAACCTCAATAAAAGCTGTTGCCTATTTGGGGGCTGTGGTAGAGGGAGCTGAGCTATTCAGGGTGAAAGATGGATATTATTAAAATGGATTGTTGGCAAGTAGGAAAATAGAACAATGAAATCTCTTGTAATTGTAGTAGAAAGGGAAGGAAGAGTGAAGGAGGGGGTGAGATTGATTGGAATACATTGCGTACGTGTGAGAAGATATCACAATAAAACCCTCCCCTGTACAGCTAATGTATGCTAATAAAAATAATCCAAAAGAATACACATGATACCATCTAAAGATCTTGGGCACTTTCTTTCTCTACCAGATAAAGATGAAGCAGGAAAAATGGGAGCAGGGGCAAAGTTGATTTGAAAGTGACAGTGAGATGCCAGAGGAAACTGAGGCCAGCCTTTTAACTACTGATGGGTTAATATAAACTCTCCAACTGGACTCCCAGCTAGGAGGGCCATCTCATGTTGTGTGAGGTCTTGTCCACTGGCTTCTTGTGCAAATTGGAGGCAGAGAAAGAATAGGAGGAGGAGGGGGGGAGGAGGAGGAGGAGGAGGAGGAGGAGGAGGAGGAGGAGAGGAGGAGGAGGAGGAGGAGGAGGAGGAGGAGGAGGAGGAGGAGAGGAGGAGGAGAGGAGGAGGAGGAGAGGAGGAGGAGGAGGAGGAAGAGGAGGAGGAGGAAGAGGAGGAGGAGGAGGAGGAGGAGGAGGAGGAGGAGGAGGAGCAGGAAAGTTCTCAGTACAACAGGGCAAGAGGGAGGTCTAGAAATCGGTAGCTTGGTGGGGGTCATGGGGTTCCTCTCTCATAGTGCTTTGGCTATTGGGGCATTGGGTTGGGTCACTGTCCCCCTCACCCCTCAGGGGAGGGGTGCCTGTCCCCTCTGGGGTCTGCTCAGGGACTTTGCTTTCATCAGGGACCTCTGTTCCCCAGTGTCTTCTGGAAGAAAAAAGTGTGCTGTCTCCCTTGGGCCCCTGTCTGTCTGTCTCTCTGGTCTCTCTGACTAGTGTGTTCCCTTCTTCCTCACACATATATGTTGTGTATCTATATGTACACATGTGTGTCTACATGTGCACAGCCATTAGTTCTGCCTCTTTGACGAACATACATACTGTGAGCCAGGGACATTTTCTTGAGACAGGAAAGTGGGCACCAAAGCCCTTGAGGGCGTAGAAAGACACAGCTCCCTACTTTGAGACATTCCCACTGGCCAGATCTGAGATCATCTGAACATGGAGATGGTGTATCTTTAAGTGTGAGTGTTGGTCCTGGGGCTTGGACTCAGGACCTGGGCATTGTCCCTTAGCCTTTTCATTCAAGGTTAATGCCATAACTCCACTTTTGGATTTTTGCTGGTTAATTGGAGATAAGAGTTTCATGGACTTTCCTGCCTGAGCTGGCTTCAAACTGCAATCCTCAGATCTCTGCCTCCTGGGTAGCTAGGATTGTAGACATAAGCCACTGGTGTCTGGCTAAATGTATTCTATTTTTATAGGATGATATCACAGTATTAATATGAGTAATGAGTTGACTAAGTGAATGAATGAACATTCTTTCCAAAGGACAAGGTCTTGCCGTTTCACAGCCAGCAATGGGATCACTTCAGACAAACGTCACCAGCGAATGGCATTAATTGGGAAATGGAATCCTTATATGGATTGCTTATAAATTTTGAGGGAGAAAGGAGATTCCTTACAATGGAAGAGTCTGGCAGACACTTTCCCTTGACTCAAGGTTAAAGAAACTGCATGGAATGGAAGAAAGGCACTGTTGTTCCTGCCAAAAAAGTGTCACCTAGACCGAATCAGGAACAACCATCAAACTCAAATTCATCCAATGAAACGAGCAGCCGGAACCACTGCGCAGCATCTGAGCACATCGATGCTGAATGAGATCATTAGATTATGGTTTTGTAAGAGAATGTCCTTGTTTTAGGAAGTAGGCTGAGATGCTTGGAAAGGCCTGTGGCAACTGCAATTTATTCGTGTGTGTGTGTGTGTGTGTGTGTGTGTGTGTGTGTGTGTGTGTGTGTGTGTGTGTGTGTGTGTAAAAAGGAGAGACAAATAAAGGGACAGGGAAAGAGAGACAGAGGATGGTAGAGAAAGAGGTATGGATGTGGGGGAGAGAAGGAGAGACAGATGAACAAAAGGGATGGAGGAAGGAAGGAAGTGGGTGAAGAAGAGGGACTCATGTCTGCAATCCCTTCTACTCAGGAGGCTGTTATTAGAGGATCAAGGGTCAAAGCCAGCCTGAGCAGGAAAGTCTGTGAGACTCCTATCTCCAATTAACTACTAAAAAGCTGAAAATGGAGCTGCGGTTCAGGTGGTAGAGCTCTAGCCTTGCGTAAAAGAGCTCAGAGACAGGCTCTGAGTTCAAGCCCCAGGACTGGCACAATACAATGAAACATAAAAATAAAATCCTCTACCACAAGTCCAAGGCCTCAAGGACTGTGACATTAGTCCTGTGCTCCACCTCCCACTGCCAATCAACACGGACTGCTGAAGGGAAAAACCACCACCCATGCTGCCGTAGTCCAAAACATTCTTCCTGTTCAGCAAAGCAGCATGCCGGCTCCAGGGGAGAGTTGGCCCTGAAGGCACGGAGATGCAGTGCGGTATGGGCAGGAGCTGGGCCCAGCGCCTGTGTGTGATGCTTTGTTGCTTCTGCCAGGCCCCCAGTGTAGCTCCTTTTCCACAAAACAGGAAATTCATTTCCTGTCCAAGGTCAAGGTTAGCATTGAAAGGATTCTGTTCACTGCATTACTTTAATGATGAGCAAAGGAAAAAAAGACACAGGAACCAGAGACACAGATTCATGACTTCCTTGGTTTAAAAAGCAACCACAGCCAGATGCCAGTAGCTCAAAGCTGCAATCCTAGCTACTCAGGAGGCTGAGATCTGAGCAAGCAAGCAAAGCCAGCTTGGGCAGGAAAGGTTATGAGACTCTTATCTCAAGTGATAGAGCACCAGCTATGAACAAAAAAGCTGAGTTGCTTTTTTCTGAGTTCAAACCCCAGAACTAGCACAGCGGGAGAGAGAAAGAGAGAATCTTGAAGCATTTTCTGTAAACCTTCATGGATTCTGAACAGAGATAATCTCCCATCAAATGAGAAACAAAATAAACCTTGAAAGAACATTTTTAAATTTAATTAAAATTCTTTTTTGATATCTGTACTGAGGCTTGAACTCAAGACCTGGGCACTTTCCCTGAGCTTCTTTGGCTCAAGGCTAGTACTTTACCACTTGAACCACATCTTCACTTCTGGCTTTTTGCTGGTTAATTGAAGATAAACGTCTCACAGACTTTCCTGTCCAGTCTGGTTTTGAACCGTGATGCTCAGATCTCAGCCTCCGGAGCAGCTAGGATGACAGGTGTGAGCCAAATAACTAGCTTGATTCATCTTTTATATCACAATGGATGAAATTTTTAGACCACTAAGAAACACAACCAAGCAAAGGGCTTCTTTTTCTCTGTATTCCCTATGCGTTATAATTGAGAAGAAATAAAAACAACTAGAAAGAGATATATGGGACACGTCACAGGCAAAGTGTGTTGTTTTTGCATAGATGGATGTTTACATACATATACATATACATATATACACACATCCACACAAACATATATATGTATAAAGGTGTATATATATGTACATATATTCTTGTCTATGGCATATATAATTGTGAGAAAAGTGCCTTTTCTATCAAAGTAGTTTTGCTTTCTTTCTGTTAACCTTGAGGGAATTCTTTTTCTGAAGGGTTCCTGCTTTGGCCAAGTGGCTTGTTAATGACATTTTGGCTGCATGAATCCTTTTACATACATCCTTTTCCTGAGCACTTTAGACATCCTGTTAGAAGCTCCTTGAATTTTGGTTGCATCCTGTTAATTAAGCTACATCCTTTTGCAGATTGTGAACCTGAGATCAGCCAATGGGAGCAGAGGGGTGGGGCCTGTTGGGTTAGGATAAAAAGGAGGCAGCCTGCTTGCTCTTCTTGCTTGCCTTTTTTTTTTTTTTTTTTTTTTTTTGCCAGTGCTGGGGCTTGAACTCGGGGCCTGGGCACTGTCACTGAGCCTCTTTGTGCTCAAGTCTAGCACTCAACCACTTGAAACACAGTGCCACTTCTGGATTTTTCTGAGTAGTTTTTGGAGTTAAAAGGCTGGTCCTGAACTCCGATTCTCAGATCTCAGCCTCCTGAGTAGCTAGGATTACAGATGTGAACAATGGTGCCCAGCTTTGCTCGCCATTTTTAGCTGATGGTGCACCCTTCTGCAGAAGTAAACTTGGCCTCACTGGAGTTTCTTTTGAGTTGATGTCCTTATTCCTACATGACACCTCCAACTCCTGAGCTATTTCTAATATAATAGACATAGATTATGTATACTTACACATGTATGTATATAATACACATAACACGCCCAGACATTTATGCACATATGAATATATACATGTAACATGTGAAACATGCATATTTCTACGATATGCATGTAATATACATTTGTATATAAATATTCACATGTATGCATATATTTAAGTAAGTAGGTATATATGTGTGTGATGTACAACACATATGTGTAAATATGTATATAAGTCTTTATATACATATATACTTGTGTGTATCTGTAATGTAATATACATATATGTTTATGTACATGATGCATATATACATAAATAAAATTATACACTTATATGTAGTCATATATGTAACAGGTTTATACATAGATAAGTACTGGGGTACACAGGAAATCAGTAGGGTTATGAAAACATAAAAGATGCTGTATTTCATTCCTAATTTAAAAACTATTCTAATGCATATAATCTGATGATGATACAATCATATTTTCCAGTTTAATGTTGGAAAATAATCCAAAATTCTGTGAGTAGCTCCTGTCTGTGAGGCTGTGGGGGGCTGGGGGACATGTGGGCGCATATGTAAATTGCAGTCAGTGATTTGCTAACACATTCAAAATTAAGCGCGTTCCCCACCCCTCTCTCTAGGGAGTTCTGATCTTTGTCTGTTACAGTACTGAGGCTTGAACCCAGCACCCTGAATGTTCAAGACAAGTGTTCTACCACTAAGCAACATCTCCAGCCATACCTTCCTGCTCTGACACCCATCGATTCTGTTTGTTGGCCCACAAACAGATCTATTGCTGTGTCTGACATCTGAGTAGGGTTGTGAGTTACAACCTTGTTTCCAACAACAAAATAGAAAAATCATCAAATCTTCATAAATAAAAGATGGGGTGAATAAGTATAAGTGAGATACATCTGCAGAGCCACAATTGATGGCTTTAAAATAAACAAAATATCCAGGTATTACTCAGCTTCCAGCCTTCTGTCTAAAGGGCAGAGGTTGGGGGTTCTCCAAAGACAGAGAACCAAAAAAGTTCTCCCTCCTTCCTTCCCTCCTTGCTCTCTGTGTCCATCTGTCTGTCTGTCTGTCTGTCTGTCTGTCTCTTTCTCTCTCTCTCTTTCACACACACACACACACACACACACACACACACACACACACACACACACAACACACACACACACACACACTTTGAAAATCCTAACCAGGAAATCCAAAGTCTGAATTTTTTTGTGGAGTACCAATATGGTACCACAATAGAGGACTCTACCCCTGGCTTCCTGTGACAGGCCACAGTCAAACCTAGATCTGGCCAGACACCAGGGGCTCACACCTGTAATCCTAGCTATTCAGGAGTCTGAGGTCTGGGGATCATGGCTCAAAACCAACTTGGGCAGAAAAATCCATGTATCTCTAATTAACTAGCAAAAATAAACAAACAAAAAAACCCTGGAGCTGTAGCTCAAGGGGTAGAGCATTACTCTTGAGCAACAAAGCTCAGAGAAAGCACCAGGCCCTGAATTCAAGTCCCAGGACCAGCATCAAAAATAAACACAAAAACCCATATCTATACCATACAGTGTGTTCAGTGATCTCAAAGGAGGGAAAAAGACTCTCCCAGCCCTAGCTGCTGTGCACAAATTCTATTTCACACACATAATTCTTTAAAACATTGTGTGAAAACACGACCTGGCTTTATTAGGGACTATAGGAAATATAGTGGATCCCATGAGTAGAATAGTATCCATCTCCAGTATATCCCAACATGAGAACACACACACACACACACATTTAAAACACTTCCCATCCCAGGCATTTCAGATAGGTCATTCTTTGTACACAGAGACAGAGAGGCACAAAGACAGAGAGACAGAGACAGAGAGGGATAGAGAGAGACAAAGATGCACAGAGACAGAGACCAGGAGACAGAAATCGGAAAAAAGAGAGGGACAGAGAAGGAGAGACAGAGATAGGGACAGAGAGGGACACAGAGAGAGGGACAGAGACAGAGAAAGACAGAGACACAGAAAGAGATGGAGAGACAGAGACAGAAAGACAAAGCCAGGGAAAGAGAGAGATAGACAGAAACAGAGACAGGGTTCACAAGCAGAAGGCAGTAGAGGTAGGATTAAAGGTATGACAAGCAGAAATGCAGCCTCAGATGGTGTAAACTCGACATCCAATGGCTGGAGAAAGCCACTGTCCCAGCGTGGAGGTGGTCAGGTCTATAGAATATATTTCTTCAAGGGCCTGAATGAGGCTCAATCTGGCAGACACACCCAGAACAGTGTGAAAGCCATTATCGGGGCCCTGGCAACATAAGAATGACTGGAGCAGAATCTGACTGGAGAGTGCAGGCTCAGGTCCCTGGAGCTGGCAGTAACAAGAGGAAAGGTCATCTCCGCAGGTGACCTCAGCCAAACCATGGACTCTTCTCTTCTTCCTTCCTCTCTGAGCAGGTCTCAGGCCTCACCTGCAATGGTAGAACATTCTAGAGACAATGTTCTTTATTATGTGTCTCTTTGGAGAAAGGTTCAGGATTCTCTTATTCTAGAATCCAGCAAGTGCAAGGAATCTGAATGCCCTGAAACAGGTATATAAGTGCTTTCTAATGAATTAATCTATTTATGTGCTGGTCCTGGGGCTTGAACCCAGGGCCTGGGTACTATCCTTTAATTGTTCACTAAAAGCTAGTGCTCTACCACTTGAGCACAGTTCCACCTTTAGCTTTTGTTGATGGTTAACTGGACTCATGGACTTTTTAGCCCAGGGTGGCTTTGAACTGCGATCCTCAGATCTCAGATCTCAGCCCAGTAGCTAGGATTAAAGGTATGACCACCAGTGCCCAGCAAAACAGGTATATTTTGAGAATGCACACAATCCATGTGGAGAGAAATCAACCATGTGGAGACACCCACAGTACTGGACATGTTTGTGGAATTTTCTTGGACCTTACAGCCTAGTACAACATTGGCTAAGCAGGTCAGATTATAAGGAAAAGCCCTGCCCAAACTACCAAGTGCAGTCAGGAGAAAGAATGAATTGTCTTAAACCACTAAATGTTGGAATAGTTTGTCACATAAAAATGGTCATGGGACTAAAACTCAGGGCCTGGGTGCTGTCCCTGAGCTTTTTTGCTCAAGATGAGCACTCTACTACTTCAAGCCACAGCACCACTTTCAGTTTTCTGGTGGTTTATTGAGATAAGAGTCTCACAGATTTTCTTGCCCAGGCTGGCTTTGAACCATGATCCTCAGCTCTCAGCCTCCTGTGTAGCTAGGATTACAGGCATGAGCCTGTAATGAGCACCTGGCTAACATATGAACAACATTCTAATAAGGACAGTAATTGTGCATCCATGAGAAAAAAAAAATCTACACGGTTTGAAGCCAGCCCAGACAGGAAAAATCCATGAGATTCTTAAATCCAATTAACCATCAAAAAGCCAGAAGGAGCTTTGGCTCAAATGATAGAGCACTATCTTTTGTTCAAAGAAAAGCTCAAGGACAGCACTCAGGTCCTGAGTTCAAGCCCCAGTATTAGCATGAAAGAAAGAAAGAAAGAAAGAAAAAGAAAGAGAAAGGAAGGAAGGAAGGAAGGAAGGAAGGAAGGAAGAAAGAAAGAAAGAAAGAAAGAAAGAAAGAAAGAAAGAAAGAAAGAAAGAAGAAAGAAAGAAAGGAACATGGTCATAGCTGGATAATCTTATCACTCAAATTGGGGTATGCAAGTATGCATTACATTCCCCCCCCACCCCCCCCACCTCCCACCCCTCCACACAAACACACATGGGTCTGCTCAGCCTTCTATCAGAAATGAACAGAGGCTTCTGAGCAGCTGGGCTGTGCCATGGGCATCTGACTCTTTGCATCTGGAGGATGACTTGGGCGGCCAGGCGGAGGCGACAGCAGTGAGACTCTTCAATGATATCTTAAGGACAAGTTTCTAAATGATTTAATCCCTTCCTGAGACACTGCCCAAGAATTGATGACCTTTGCTTTTCCTTTCTCTCGTCTAATGAGAAATGGCCCTTCTGACAGGCCAGTAAATTTCCCCCCATTTCTTTTGCTAAGATTTTTTTTCCTTTAAGGATGATCAAGGGGAAAGTGCTTTATTACAAAGCAACACCCCTTCCCTGACTGCAGGGAGGGTCGGGGGCGCTGAGCCTGCCTTGCGCTGTGGGCATGAGGGATTCCCATTAAATTAAAACTAATGCAAGCTACTTCCAGATGGTGACTCACACACAAAGGAGGCCAGAGACAAGAGGAATGGCCAGCTGGCCGCTTTCCTGAGCTATGCCCAGGCCCTGACTCGAGGTGGGCAGGAAGAAGGCAATGTTAGCACCCCTAATCTCACATGCAAGGTGTGGTGGGCTTCAAACTGCACACCTCCTGGGCCAAGCTCCTAGCAAGCTGTCACCTGCCAAACACCTCTCCAGGAAGCCCTCCAGGATTGCCACCATGTTCTGGGCCCCCGCCAGCAGCAGACAGGAAGGGAAGGCTGGTGAAGAGGAGGAAGAGATGTGTGCAGGGTCAGAGGGACTCTGACAGAAGACAAGACACTTTCCAGGTAAAGCATGGCAGAGGCTGAGCAGACACTGGGTACAGGGGTCCTGAAAGAGAAGGGCAGGGCTCTCCTCTACCATCAGAGAAGCACAGCATTTACTGGACCTGTTGGAAGCCCAGTGTCCCCTCCCTGCCTCTGCAGCTGCCCAAAGTCCTCTGCTTCAACTGCACTAGCTGCGGTCCTCTGGGACAGAGCATCAGGACGCAGGGCACTTCTCCTCCCTCCTAGCTGCCGTCACCCACACCCCGGCAGAGAGCCCTGTCATACCCACTGTAAGCCTTTATCCCTTCTAGAAGCAAAGCCCAACAATCGGCACCAAGTACCAAAAATCAAACAGGCCAGGGACTGTACTAGGAAACCAGCCAAAGGAAAACAGGCCTACAGTGGAGTCTAAAACCTGGCACTGAACTGGGCACTGGTGGCTCAGGCCTGTCATCCTAGCTACTCAGGAGGCTGAGATCTGAGGGTTGCAATTCAAAGCCAGCCTGGACAGACAAATCTAAGAGGCTCTTATCTACAATTAACCAGCAACATGCTAGAAATGGACGTGTGGCTCAAATGGTAAGAGTACCAGCCTGGAGCAAAATAAATACATGAATAAATAAAAGCTAAGCAAGGACAAGAGGATCTGAGTTCAAGCCCTGGTACCAGCACAGAAAATGAAAACAAAAACAAAACGATTTACAGAACTCGAGGGGTAAAGGTGAAAAAGTGCAGCCGTGGAGCTCCCTGGAAACTGATAAAAGTGAACTTATAGGACTTGTGGGTGGAGCCAGGAGGGAGGGACTGGGAGAGAGAGAGGGAACAGAAGACACTGTATGAAAGGAAATGCACTCATTACCTGACTCATGGAATTGTAATCCCTCTGAACATCACCCCCATAATAACAATAAAGTAAATTAATTTAAATATTGCCCTGAGCTTCCTGGAAGCCAGAGTAAAAATGAAATTGAGGAACAGAAGTACCAATTTTTAGTTGAAAAAGACCAGTGCTTTCCCAACCCTGGTTCAGGAGATGTGTCCTTTTGTTGGCACACACAAAAATCAGGCATAAAGTTTCCTAGGGGCTCCAATGATTCCCTAGCTAATACAGGAACAGTGTGTGTGTGTGTGTGTGTGTGTGTGTGTGTGTGTGTGTGTGTGTGTGTGTGTGTGTGTGTGTACTGGGGTTTGAACTCAGGGCCTCATGCTTTTCCTTAGCTTTTTCACTCAAGACTTTTGCTGCTTTTTTGCTGATCAATTGGAAATAGGAATCTCACGGACTTTCCTACCTGGTCTGACTTCCAACCCTGTCCTCAGATCTCAGCCTCCTGAGTAGCTAGGATTACAGGTGTGAGCCACTAGCACCCAGACAGCAAGCTTCTCTATATGACTTCATCGCACCTTGACCTCATCAGAATGCCAGGTTAGGCTCTGATTCTGACATTCCCATGAGCAGCTTGATCATGAGCTCAGAGGAGGGGGAGGTGAGTGCTTCCAGGTGTGCTATTTACCTAGGTCATGCCAGAGATGGGGTGGCCAGGGCCTGCATGGCCCAGGGCAGACCTTACATGATCAAGGATGGTCACTTAGTGAATGAGTCACAGCTGGGGGGGGGGGGGGTTGTTGTCAGGAACGCTGGCAACGGTGGCCATGGCTCCTGGTTCCCTGGCAGTCTTGGCTTTCTTCTCACAATGGGCACAGGCTCTCAGTTTCTGGTCCCTTCTATGGCTTGCTGTCAAGTGACACAAGGGCACAGAGAACATAAGTAGGCCACCAGAAAGAGATGACCAGCCACCATGCCACCTCGAGAGCTGTCAGCTGCCAGCAGCATAGCGGGGACACATCTCCCAGGGGCCAGATTTTGTCCTCTGCCTGTCTTTCCTCTCACAGACAGAGATCTATGGCACCTGGGCATCTGTGTCCCCTAGGATGGGTCATTTGGGGCATCTTTGTGGAGCAAGTGGTCCGCTGAGCCCCCTGGAGCCCATTACCCTGAATCACACAGGGCACACTTGCTCAGGGACCCAGTGGTAGGCAAACACCCCTGCCAGCAAGACACAAAAAGTGGAGGGTGCTTTTATTTTATTAATTGCCTGCAGAGAGACCCATGCAAACATTGCACTGTGCATGTGAGGCCCTGTGTCTGGCAAAGCATTCAGCTAAATGAGCTGGCCATGGCAGAAGCAGGCTGGACCGGGCAGGCTGGTGGAAAGCAGTGACGAGATAGCACCTCATTGATGTCTGGATATTACCTCCCCCTGTCCCTTGAAGCTTCCACATCTCTGTGCCAAGTTGCCTTGTTTTCTTGTTTGGTACTGGGATTTAAACTCAGGACTCTGAGCTTGGTAGGCAGGCACCCTACCACTTGAACCATACCCCCTTACCCTTTTGATTTTAGCTATTTAACAAACAGGGGCTCACCTGTGCCAGGCTGAAGCACAACCCTCCCAGGCTTCCATACCGGTAGGATGGCTGGCAGTGTCCCTGTGCCCAGCTTTTTATTGGCTGGTATAGGAACCAGCTAACTTACAAATCCCAATCCTCCTGATTTCTACCTCCCCCTCCCTCACCCCCAGTCGTGGGGATGACAGGTGTGAGCCACTGCTGCTCCAGGCATCAAGTTGTCTTTTTGTGATGCTAGAGATTTGAACCCAAGGTCTTGCAGGTGCTAGGCAAGCACTCTATCACTGGAGTACACCCCCACCCACCCACCCACCTGGGCTGACAAGAAACTCATGCATACTATGTAAGCACTTTACCCACTTAAGCCACGCCCCAGCCCTCCAAGCCAGTAAGGTAGACATCTCTAAATCCTCATCGCAGGGCTCAGGCTCTGAAAAGTCCAGCAGGGGACGGGGGACAGGGGACACTGATGTATATTTCCTTATCTCTTGAGGTATGTTCTCTGCAGCCCCCCCCCCCCAGTGTCCCTGCCCTCCTCCTCACCATTTGCTTGCTCAGATTGCCCTTGCCTGGCTGGGAAAAACTTAGATCCAGACCCTCATGGCCTCTGCTATGGCTCTCCTCTGTCTGTCTGCCCAAAGATCCTGTCCCTGTATTTCCAAACTTCTCCAAGCCAACTCACCTCTGAGGTCAGCAGGGGGAGGGCAGGAGCCAGTCTGGGGGCCAAGAAGGGGGGCAGGCTGGGGACAAGCTGGGGGTGGAGGGTGGGCAGGGAGCCCTAAGAGCAGGTCATCAGAGTCTGGAGAGCTCCAGGGATGAAGAATTTATACATCTTAGTACAATAATGGAGAGAATTTCTAAACTTTTCCCCAATTTATCTCTCTCTGTCTCTGTCTGTCTGTCTGTCTGTCTGTCTGTCTGTCTCTCTCTCATTCTGGGCTTGAACTCAGGGCCTTGCCACTGCTCCTAAGCTTTTTGTGTTCAAGGCTAGTACTCTACCCCTTGAATCACACTCCCACTTCTGGCTTTTTGCTGGTTAATTGGAGATGAGTCTCACAGACTTTGCTGTCCTGGCTGGTTTCAAACCAAGACCCTTAGATCTTAGCCTCCTGAGTAGCTAGGATTACAGGTGTGAGCCACGGCACCCAGCTTCCTCTTAAAATTCTTAATGAAGGGCTTAATCTTGATGGAAAATAGCTGTTGTTTCCTCTGTAATATTCTTTAGACTGATGAGTCCTGTGGTTGAGAGCTTTGTCTAAGAACTGATGAAATAGGAGGAGTAAGAGGAGGAGAAGGAGGAAGTCAGAGGAAGAGGAAGAAGAGGGGGAGGGGAGGAGGGGGAGCGGAGGGGGAGCAGGAAGAGCTATGGTGGCGCTGGACTGGGGCTGGCTTCTCCTGTGGGGACCAGCTGGGCTCTGGAGGTGCCGGCCTTTCTGCTTGAGGCGAAGCTGTGAGCACTAAGTGCAGAGCAGCACGGATGCCCAGGAAGGAGCTGTCTGGCTGCCAGCAAGGCAGCTGAAGTCTGAGAAAACTTCCTGATTGCATTATCGAGGTCATACCACCAGGACATAATCAAATCTCCCTGGAAGCTATGGCTTCCGGACATGGCAGAATTAGGCCCACCAGGGCCAGCCGCAGCGGAAGGAGGGAAGCTTGCAGTAGGACCCCATTGTAGGAGGCCACAAGAGCCAGCAGAGGCGCTGGTCTGCATGGCTCAGCACCAGCTCCCCCCTCATCCCCTCCTCCAGCCACACACACACACACACACACACACACACACACACACACACACACACACACACACACACACTCACTCTGAGATCACCTGCAGGTGTCTGCCTGGCACTTGCTGCACCCAGTTACCTGCCCACAGCCCCATATCAGAGGACCTGGGTTTACAGGTCCTGAAGAAACTACAGAGCTGCAGAAAAAGGAAAAAAGAAAACAAAACAAAAAAACTAAAATGAAACAAGAGATTCTCACAACAAGCAAATGGCCAGCACCATGGGCAAGCCCTGGACGCCATTGTTAGGGAAAGCCCCAGCTACATTGTCCTGGCCCCACCCCCATCTGCACCTTCGTCCCAGCAGAAGAAGTCTGTGGACCTCACAACACGCTGGCACAGTGCTCAAGATGAGGTGTTTAGGTACAAGCTTTGGTTTCTGCAAGTTAGGCCCGACCTTGGTTCTGCCACCTCTTGGTTAAGGGACTCCTCTGGCTCCGTTTCATCAACTGTGAAATGGGGATCACAATGGACTTGCCTTGAGGTACAAAATAAGAGAATAAATTTAAGCCAGGGGCCGGTGGCTCATACCTGTAATCCTAGCTACTCAGGAGACTAAGAGTTGAGGACCAGGGTTCAAAGCCAGCTACTGGGCAGGAAAGTCCAGAAAATTCTTATCTCTAATTAACCACCTAAAAAGCCAGAAGTGAAGGTGTGGCTCAAGTGGTGGAGAGCCAGCCTGTAGTAAAAAAGCTAAGGATAGCACCCAGGTCTTGAGTTCAAGCTCCAGTTTTGTCACAGAAAATAATAAAAATATGATAAAATAATTAACAAATGTTTTTGGTGCCAGTCCTGGGGCTTGAACTCAGGGCTTTGGCACTGTCCCTGAACTCATTTTGCTCAAGGCTAGTGCTCTACCACTTGAGCCACAGCTCCACTCCTGGCTTTTTTTTTGGTGGTTTATTAGAGATCAGAGTCTCACAGACTAGCCTGCGGGGGCTGGCTTTGATCTGCTATACTCAGATCTCAGCCTTCTGAGTAGCAAAGGTTAGAGACAGAAAGAATTAATGAATGAGTAAATACATATAAACACAAAAACACAAAGGATCTAAAGATTGGGGAAATTAGATGGGAGGAGGAATGGAACACAGCACGAGGTCAGCGGTAAAGGCTGTGATTCACAACCGTGGTCTAATTGCCCTGGTTAGGGGTCATGTAGGGGTCGTGCTGGGTCCTGTCCTGCCCCACTCCCCGCCCCAGCCCAAGCCCCAGGCCTTGGGAGCCCGAGCCGCCCTCCCAGCAGGTGCCGGCGCTCGTCCGCTGCGCCCCCTGGCGCCAGCCTCTGGAACTGCCGGTGAGGACGCGCTGCAGGGCGGGCCTCCGGGCTGGGCCGAGCGCTCCGCGATCCGCAGGGCTCCGAGGGCTCCAGGGTGCGGCTGACTCCAGACTCTGAATCGCCCCCAGCTGGACCTGGGAGGTAGGGCGGGGACTGGCCTGGCGCTCACCGACACGCTCGCACGCGTGCACGCTGGCCCCAGGTGGGGCGCCCTGGTCCCAGGTTGTGGGGTGCGCTGGTCCCGGTGGACGGTGTGGGCCCGGGGCGCACGGGCCGGGGGTGCAGGGTGCTGGCCCCAGGTCGGGGACACCGGCCCCGGTGGAGCGCGCTGGCCCTGGCCAGGCTCTGCAGAGGAAGCCTGGGTCAGTTACAGCCGAAATCTTTGTCCTTCTAGGATCCTGGGAGGATTCAGCAAAATGAAGAGGTGTCAGAGCGGATTTAGAAAGCCCGGCATAAGTGGCTCATGCCTGTAATCCAAGCTACTCAGGAGGCTGAGATCCGAGGATCGCAGTTCGAAGCCAGTTTAGGCAGGGAAGTCTGTGAGACTCTTCAATTAACCACCAAAAAGCCAGAAGTAGAGGTGTGACTCAAGTGGTAGAGTGGCTGGCTTGAGCAGAACTGCTGAGGGATAGTGCCCAGGCCCAGAGTTCAAGCCCCAGGACCAAAAACAAAAACAAAAGATGGGCCAAGGACATACTTGTTGTTGGATAATTCTCTCATTATCTAATAAACATGCAAAACAATTATCAAGTATGTTTAACAGATTGGCAGGGAGGAAAACCCCTTCAGTGCTTTCACCAACCAGCAACAGACATTAGTCACTTGGGAAGGGATGAGCCAAGAGCAGTGTTTTGCCAGCACAAGGTGAGCTGTGGCTAGTCTCTGATCAACAATTTGGCCCCACACAATCTACCCTAGGGCTGTGTGCACCAGCATGGGTCTGATCTTTGGCCCTGGCATGGAAACATCATTACATCTGTGATCCCTGCTAGGTAGGAGGCAGAAACTGGGAGGATCACAGTTCAAGGCCAGACCAGGCAAAAAGTTAATGAGGCCCCCATCTCAACCAATCAACTAGGTGTGGTCATACATGTCTGTTCCTAACAGTGAAAGAGGATTGCAGTCTCAGGCCCATCCAAGCAAAGAGTGAGAGTCTATCTGAAAAATAGCCCCAAACAAAAAGGGATGGGTTAAGTGGCTTACATTTTAACCTGCCTTTGTACCTAGGTCCTGAGTTCAAATTCCAATCAGTGCCTCCGAAACAAACAAGACCAAAAAGGAAAGAAAGGTGACCAAGGAGGGACTAAGGGCTCACACCTGTAATCCTAGCTAATCAGGAGGCAGAGATCTGAAGGATCAGTGTTTGAAGTCAGCCTGGAAGATGCCATGGACCAGCACAAAGCTAGAGTAGAGGCATAGCCTAAGTGGTATCTCACCATCTGTGAGCAAGATGAGGGAGAATGTTAGGCTTCTGAGTTAAGGCCCCACTACTAGGGAACAAACAAACAACAAAAACAAAACATCAAATTTTTGTAGACTGAGGTAGGGAACGCATAAGTTCCTGGTCCCAAATTATAGGACATGTAAATAATAGAAATGTTTGTCTGGTTTCTGTTTACTTTTTGTTTGGGGCAGTGCTGAGGGTGGAACCAAGGTCCCAGTACAAGCAGTCAGATCAGATGAGTTCCCTTTTACATGCTTTTTCTGTTTGCTTTGTTTAGGTCTTCAGATGTTTGGGTAAGTGCACCTTGTGTTGGAAAGGACTTGGCAACCTCAATGACAATCTTTTCTTTTCTTTTTTTAACCAGGCCCAGGGACAGCCTAGGCGCTGTCCCTGACCCTCTTTGTGTTCAAAGGTAGTGCTCTACCATTTGAACCACAGCACCACTCTGATTTTTGCTGGTTAATTGGAGATCAGAGTCTTATGGACTTCTCTGCCCAGCCCAGGCTGATTTGAACTGCAATCCTCAGATCTCAGCCTCCTGAGTAGCTAGGATTACAGGTGTGAGCCACCAGCACCTGGCTCCAGATGCCAGTATTTAGGAGCAGCACTCTTACAAAAGTTCTTTGAGGTACCTTTGGCCCCTTCATTAGACTGGGAATTTGGAAATGTTTTAGAGTCACATTTCTGAATGACTTCCTGGTTTCCAGGGCATTTCCCAGTTCCCTAGGGTTCTCCCTTTCAGCCCTCCATCCCACAAATGGGATTAAATTACTTCTTTATTTTGCTGCTTACTAATCATGGCTGTGGCCCCAACCAGGGTCAAGCAAGGACTAACATATCTCTGACTTGCTTGAAGTAGGACTTTAGGTATTTCCTGTCTTTGGACTCAAACTAATAAGGTTTTCTTGGTTCATGAGCCTGTTAGCATGTGAGTTGGGAGCTATACACTATGAGCATTCCAGCTTCCCAAGTCTTACAATATGGACTAGAACTTTACTATTAGCTCTCACAGAACTCCCAACTTGTTGACTATAGATCTCAGAGTTGTTTCCATTATCAGGTGACACAACTACCCTATTGGTTCTGTTTCTCTCAAGAACCCTCAACAGATTTTCAGCGCAGAGAATGGGCCTAGAGGAATAGAATTTTGAGGATGTTTTCTAAATTGGTTCTGGTTTCTAGAACTGGTTCTCTGATTTTCTGAGCTATTCTCAGTAGCAGATCACTGGCAGGCCATGCCATCCATATATGAATATATTAGAGACTATCATTACTGGGCAAAGTGAGAAGGGAAAAGGAAAAGCTTGGGAATCCAAATTCTCCTGAATAGTATGAAAATTTCTGTTGCCCTCTTGCAGATTCTTAACTCCTGTAACTGCAGGGCTGAGACTGCTGAAAAACAAATGCAGAATGCATTTGTATATATATATATATAGAGAGAGAGAGAGAGAGAGACAGAGAGAGAGAGAGAGAGAGAGAGAGAGAGAGAGAGAGAGAGAGAGAGAGAGAGAGAGAGAGAGAGAGAGCGTACCTTACAAGGTTGTATACTTTTATTTAATTTTTGGGGGGTCCAGTCATGGGGCCTGAACTCTGGGCCTGGATGTTGTCCCTCAGCTCTTCAGCTCAAGGCTAGTGCTCTACCACTTGAGCCACAGCGCCACTTCCAGCTTTTTTCTTTTTGCTTATGTGGTGCTGAGGAATCGAACCCAGGGCCTCATGCACGCAAGGCAAGCGCTCTACCACTGAGCCACCTTCCCAGCCTGAGGTTGTCTACTTTTAAAGTAAGGTATTGATTGGAGAGAAGTGAGTTCTTGAAGATGTCTCTTAGGACAGTCCCTGTAGACACAACTTCTGAGTGGAATAGGTCTCCTTGCCCCCATCTGGGGTGAGGGAGGGGAGGGAATTAATCCTAGAGTTACAAGAGGAAGCTACAATGGTTTTCCCAGAGGCAGGTGTTATACAACCCAATGCTGTCTCCTCAGAACCCACCTCCACAATCCCTATTTGCTTCTAGACCTATAAATTCAAGTTCCAGCAGGCCTTAAAAGGTGAGGACGACAGCATAATCAGAAGGAAGGTATTCTATAAGCTAAAAGGAATGTTTGAGTTCTAATTTATATAGACAGAAAGTAAGGGAATGTATAATGGTACAAGGAACATAGTTGAATCTGGGTCAGATTTATGCTCACTGTATGGCACATGTGTGAGGCACATGAAACATCCCTCAACAGCTCATGCATCCGAGGCTTGGTTCCCACTACAGCAGTGTTCACAGGTAGGGCTGGAAGGAAAGCACTGGCTCATGAAGCTTTGGATTCATGAATCAAGAATTTATTGGGAAGTGCAAAGGGGCCTGGAAAGACTCAGCTCAATCCAGGGACCTTCCTATCTCTGTCTGACTCTGTCTCCTGCATCCTGGCCACAATGAGGTAAGCCACTTTGCTTCACCTTACCCTTTTGCCATGACATTCTGCCTTACCTCAGCTCAGAAACGAGGCCAACTGACTGGATTGAAACCTGTCATGTACAAGCCAAAGTAAATATATCCTTTTCTGTTTCAACAACAAAACCTAATCCAAATTCTACTTTCAGGGGTCATTTCTATACTTTGTTACTAGAGAAACTCCACTGATCATGTAGAGTACTGGTAATACTAACAGAAATGAACTCCAAGAAATGGAAACAAGAGGTTGTTTTTGTTTTTTAAATGTATTGTATGAAGTTATTTCTTTTGGTATATCCCCTGTTGTCACTGCTTTTTATTTTTGGACCCTGAGCTGTTTTGCTCAAAGCTGGCACTCTACGACCTTGAGTCATGGCCCTACTTCTGGTTTTCTGGTGGTTAAACTCATGGACTTTCCTTGCCCGGGCTGTCTTTGAACCATGATCCTTAGATCTCAGCCTCCTGAGTAGCTAGGATTACAGGTCTGAGCCACCAGCGCCTAGGGTAAACACTTCTTTACAAGCAACTATCAGGTATTGATTCCAAATGAAAACTACTATAACAAAATTAACAGAAAAATATTTAATAGCATTTTTATAGCACAAAATAATTCCACAGACAGGGGAAAGAACGTGAGACAATTCATATAACCCAAAGTTGCACAGCTCCGAACCGCTCAGTGCCACCAGCTCTGCCTTCTCCAGGGCTCCTCCCTTGGTGCAGTCTGGGTGATGGGTCCAGCTGAGAGTTCTCTCTCGGGTCCTCGTCCCAGCATGGCAGACAGCAGCACCATGACACTGGAGACCATCCACCTCTCAGGGATGGTCACAGAGGCCTAAGGGCTCACTTAGATAAATTGCTCTCAGCTCCTTTCAGACTAGACTTCTGATTTCTTCTCTCCTTCTGTCCTTGAATCCGGAAGAGCTTCTTCCTGAGGTCCTTCTGCCGCTTGAGCTTCTCCTCTTCCTCCTTCTGCTTCAGCTTTGCGTGCTCCTGGTTGTGCACGTGCCTCTGTGCCTTGGCCTTCTTCATCTTCTGACTATGCACAGTGCTCAGGGCGTCCAGCAGAGCCAGGATCTAAGAGGGATAAAAGCAGTGAGTGCCCAGCCATTCTCAGTGATAGCCTGCGTGTGAGTGACGTTTCAGGGCCAATGCGTGGTACCAAAAGTAGGTTCATTTACTGAACCCAGTGAAGGATCAATCTAGTGGAAGGTCACCTGAGCTAGGAACTGCAGTCTGCATAGAGATGGCGCTGTGAGTGTACTGTGCCTCTGCTGTGAAACCACTTCTGTGCACCACTCTGTGGGCACACAACCTGCCTGGGCAGAGTGCTTCACCAGCTGTGTGGCTGGTGCTCCCCATTCTATCAGCTATGACGGGCAGCACGACTCTCCGGAGGGTGCAAAGTCTGCCCTCCAATTTGCAATTTTAGGGCCTTGCATAAGTCTGGGTTTCATCCTTTAGTGAGAAAGACTGACAATGCAGGAGAAATGCCAACTGTGGGCCAGGCCTGCTGGCACATGCCATATACTGCAGCACTGTGGAAGCACAGGCCAGAGGATCACCAATGGGAAAAAGACTCTGTCTCAAAAAAATCCAAACAATCCCCTCTCCCGAGTGAGCCAGGTACTCATGCCAGCAGTCCTAGCTACTCAGAAGGCTGAGATCTGAGGACTGCGGTTCGAAGCCAGATAAGGCAGAAGAGTCCATGAGACCCTTATTTCAAATAGGCAGCAAATAGCCAGAAGTGGAGGTGTGGCTCAAGTGGCAGAGCACCGCCTTGATGGAAAAAGCTAAGGGAGAGCACTCAAGCCCTAAGTTCAAGCCCCCCCACAACTAGCACCAAACAAAATATTAGAAAAAAAACACAAAACACCAACAACAAGAAGCAATCACTACTTTCACATCCATATGCACAGAGCAGTGAGCATCCTGCGGACAGTACCTTCCTCTCATGGGGTTCGCGGATGACAGCTGGTCTCTGCCTGTCCCTTGGCACCTTGCCTGCCTTCGCTTGGGTCTTGGGCTTGTTCTTAAATGGTAAAGCCTTCTGCAAAGCTTTTGGAATGTGTAGTGAATTAAAATGCTTCTTTTGCCTCAGGACCGGCTGAAAAGACAAAGCAAAAACAATGAAATAGTTAAATTAATCTATATGCTTTTAAACCTTCTGCATAAATCTCAATGGATCAACTTTTCCATGGAACTAGTAACATTTGTCTGCTGACCACCACACATCAGAATTCAATCACCATCCCATTTGGACTGCCTTGAGGGAAATCCTTGTGTCTAGGCAAACAGAGGTACATGCAAATCATATTTATAATCCTTTAAGAAATCAACCATGCCCTATCTATGTAATGAAACTATATGCACAGAGCTTAAAAATAGATTGAGAACCAGGTGTGGTGCTGCATGCCTGTAATATCAGCACTTGGCAAGCTGAGGAAAGAAGATTACAGGTTTAAAGACAGCAGGGCCTACACAGTCTGTATCAAAACAAACAGATTCAAAGTTTCTTTTAATGGACAACTCAGGCCTCATTTTTGGGGCACTGAGGTGGTATTCTCATCCTCCCAAAGAAAATCTTACTTCCCATTTTGAGTATTACCCTCTGGATGAAGGGTACAGTTCTTCCCCAGCAGCCAACAGGTGGCCATTTCTGACCCCAATTAAGAAGTTTAACTGAGCTGGGTGCTGGTGGCTCATGCCTGTAAATCCTAGCTACTCAGGAGGCTAAGACTTAAGTCAGCCAGGGCAGGAAAATGAGACTCTAATCTTCAAGTGACTATCAAAAAGTAGAAGTAGAGCTGTGGCTCAAGTGGTAGAGCACTAGCCTTGGGCACAAAAACTCAGGGATGACACCTAGGCCCTGAGTTCAAGCCCCAGAACTGGCACACAAGAAAAACAACAAAACACAAAACAACAAAAAAGAACTGTATGAAAAAAATATATGCAAGTAGAATAAATTCCTAGAAAAATATAACCTACCAAGACAGAATCAGGAAGAAATGCAAAGTTTGAGCAGACCAATAACAAGAAACCATTAAGAACTTTCTAACAAGAAAAGTCTAGGAGTAGACACACTTCATAAATGGGTCATACCAAACATTCAAATTCTAAAAAACAGAACTAGAGTAGAGGCAATACGTTCAGGTTTTGAGGCCAATATCACCTACTACTTAATCCAAAGATGAATTCCAAAACAAGCATCCTGAATGAAACATTAGTAAACTGAGTGCAACAACACATTGAAGCGATTACACCAGGATGTTTTAAATATGCAAACCACTAGTGTCTCTCACCTATATTCCTAACTACTCAGGAGGCTAAGATCTCAGGATCATGGTTTCAAGCCAGCCCAGGCAGGAAAATCTGTAAGACTCCATCCCCTAAATAATCAGCAAAAAGCCAGGATGAAGGGGAGCCTCAAGTGGTAGAACACAAACTCAGCAAGCATGAGGTCCTCAGTTCAAACCCTAATACTGGCAAAAATAAGCTCAATGGCTTATCCTAAAATTTGGAAACACACACACACACCACTCAAAATGACTAAAAAAGGCAAATTAAAATTGAAGGCAGCATCACATTTCCTGATTAATAACAACTAATAAGCTAAAGTGTCCAGAAGCTCTACAGCAGTCAGGAGGAGGCACGACGTGGAACGCTAGAAGGCAGGCGCCCGGGCACACGTCTGCCTCCTAGATCGGGACTGAGAGCTGAGGAACGGGACTGATCTCCAATTAATCAGCAAAAAGCCAGAAGTGGAGCTGTGGCAAGTGTGGCTCAAGTGGCAGAGCGCCAGCCTTGAGCAAATATGCTAAGGGGCAGCGCTCAGGCCCTAGTATAGGTGCATATCACCTCCACCCCGAAAACAGCACTAGAAAACTAGACCTCTGCATGTAAAGGAAAGAAACTGACCCCTTATCTTACAGCATACACCAAGTGAAGATGGCTGAAAAACAACAAAAACCTAATTCCCTACAAAAGAACGGGGAAAACTCCTAGACATCCTCACTACCAAAAACTAGGATACAAGAAGCAAAAATACACAAGAGGGACCGCATCAAACTAACAATCTCCTGTACCACAAAGGGAACAACCAACAAAATGAAGAGAAAACCTACTGACTGGGCAAAATTACTTGCAAACCATTTATCTGTAAAGGTTCAATAATCAGTCTTCATAAACATTTACAATAATAGAAAAACAAGCAGGGAAGTACCCAGGGAAGAAGGTGAGTGGAATGTTAGTACTTACCTAGTATATGTGAGGCCCTGGAATCAATCCTCAAAACCACCCCCACCACACACACATAAAATAACCTAAAATACACATAATAAAACTGACTTATTCTTCCCAATCCAGTGAAAAGTACTTGCCTTTTTTCTTTCCCAAAGCAGTCTATGCATCACAATTGTATCTGATTTAATGTTAAGACTTCAAAGCATATGTTATATATGAAAGCACAGGTGTGACTCATGTGAACACAGGTGCTGGCTCACTGACACATGTAAGTGATCTGTACCTTATACAGTGAGTCCTTGTTCGGCTTAAGTTTGATGCCATGGTCGAGCCTGAGTTGGCCTGTTGTCCTCATTCCTGACCAGGTGTCTTTCTCACCCACAGGTTTCAACAAGGACGTTACTGGGTTATAGAAGGCGGGAATGGAGACCGGGTACCACGTTCGCATGAAGACGATATCTACAGTAGAGATGAACTTGAACATTTCCCAAAGACTCATAGCCATCACACACTCCCAATCACCCCAGGCGTCTCTAGCTAGCTGCACAGAGCCTGAGAGGAAAGCTCAACCACAAAAACTCTATGGCAGAAGTCTGGGTGTGAACCAGGAGGCTGCAGATACCCAAACTGCTTATAGTGAGAGATGCCCATCTGGAGAGAACTGAGTTCCCTCTGGCTTTATAAAGACTTGAACTCCTACCACAAACCAGATACAACAGACATGCACATTGTCTTTATCTCACCATTTTATCTTTTTTTTTTTTTTTGTCGGCCGTGGGGCTTGAACTCTGGGCCTGGGCGCTGTCCCTCAGCTCTTCAGCTCAAGGCGAGCGCTCTACCACTTGAGCTACAGCGCCACTTCCGGTTTTCTGGTGGTTTATTGGAGATAGGAGTCTCACGGTCTCTCCTGCCCGGGCTGGCTTTGAACCGCGATCCTCAGATCTCAGCCTCCTGAGTAGCTAGGATTACAGGCGTGAGCCACCAGCGCCCGGCCCATTTTATCTTTTTAAAAAACTTTTTATGCTAGTCCTGGGGCTTGAACTCAGGGCGTGGGTGCTGCCCTTTAGCTTTTGTACTCAAAGCTAATGTGCTCTACCACTTGAGCCTCAGCTCCATTTCTGTTTTTTTGCTAGTAACTGGAGGAAAGTCTCTGCCTGGGCTGGCTTTGAACTGTGACCCTCAGAGCTCAGGCTCCTAAGCAGCAAGTATTACTGGCGTGAGCCACCAGCACCATGCTTATCATTTCATATTAATCATACAATGTGAGGTTTGGGAATTTCCATCCATACATATATATAATATGCCTTGATCATATTTATTACCTATATTACTTATTCCCCCTTTTTCTCACCCTACCCACTCTTAATCTTCCATGCATGCAAAATAATCCTGTTCTGGAGGTTTAAACTCACTGCCTTATGCTTGCTAGGCAGGTGCTCTACACTGTGAACCATGTTCTCAGACCCTGTTGCTGCAGACCTGTTTTTGCCTGGAGCTGACTCTGGATGCAGTCTTCCTACTCATATTTCCCAGGTAGCTGGGATCACAGGCGTATCCTACCACATGTGGCTTACTGGTTGAGACAGGAGTATTGCTAACTTTTTCTCAGCTGCTAACCTTAATCACAGTCCTCCAGATACCTATCTTGAAAGTAGCTGGGATCACAAACATGTACCACCACACCCAGACCCTCCTGAAAATTGGGGGAAAGGGGGGTAGAAGGAGAAAGAGTTATTATGATGTCCTCATACAGCCATACAACATACTCCAATTAGCCTCCACCCTCTTTCCCCTCACTCTACCTTGGTTCCTGCCCTTCCCAAACAGTCCCCATTATGTTCTATTTTCTGTATAACTATAAGAAAATATGACACCTGTCTTTGCATCTAGCTTATTTTAACATAACCATCATTTCCTCGCAAATAAGGTAATTTTATTTTTATAGCTGGATAATACTCTATAAGTACACATATAGCACGATGTTCTGTTTCACTGGTCTTCTTATCATTTTGTGCCAGTACTAGGCTGTTTTTGTTACTATGGCTCTGTAGTATAGTTTAAACTGCTGTATTGTAAAGCCTCCAGCCTTGCTTTTTGCTCAAGATTGCTTTGGCTATTAGGCATCTTTTGTGCTTCCATATAATGAAGGCCAAAATGGATTTTGATGGGGATGACATTAAATTTGTAGACTGCTTTTCAATATGAATTCTTCCTTGTTTATGAACGTGGGAGGTACTTCCTTTTCCACGTTTTACTTTCTTCTACAACTTCTCCCTTACCTTAGTTTTTACTGTAGAAGTCTTTTATCCCCTTATTTACTTTTATTCCTGGTTTTGTTTTTAAGCTATTACAAATAGAACTGTTTTCCTGATTTCCCAGCCTGCTCATTACTGGGACACAAAAATGTTACTGAGTTCTGCGATTCTGATAAAAGTGTTTGTCATATGTAAAAGTTCTTGAATCTTTAGAGTCTTCTAAAGATAGGATCATATTATCTGAAAAATTTTTATTCCCTATATCCCTCTTTTTTTCCTTGCCATACTGTTCTAAGAATTCAAGCATTATATCGAGTAAAAGGGGAGACATGGACACCTAACCACGCTCCTAACCCCATTTGGTATACTGTAGTATATAACCTTTATTTATGTTGAGGGATGCTCCTTTTGCTCCTGGATACTTCACACTTTTATCATGAAAGGACAGTAAATTCTATCAAAAAGCTTTCTCTACATCTATCGAGATGATCACGTCATTTTAGACCATTATTTTGATTATGTCCTGTATTAAATTTGTCTATTTTGAATTATTCTTGTATCACTGGGATTAAACCCATGTGATCATGATGTATAATCTGAATTTAGTTTACAAGTATTTTATTGAAAATTTGTGTCTTGTTCATCAGGGGAATTGGTGTATAGTTTTTCTTTGTTGTGTTCTTAATCTGATTTGGGTATCAAAGCAGTAAGTTCCTTTCTACTTGAGGAAATAGTATATGGATCATTGACATTCAGTTTTTTTTTTCCTTGTTGGTCAGTACTGGAGTTTGAACTCAGGACCTCACACTTGTTAAGCAGGTGTTCTACCACTTGATCAACTCTATCAGCCCTTTTTGCTCTGGTTATTTTTCAGATAGGGTATCACTGTATACCAGGCCAGTCTGAACTATGATGTTATTTGTACATCTATCCCTAAGTTGCTGGAATGACAAGCACATGCTGCTGGTTTGAGTTTTTTTCACTGGCAGACTCTACCACTCTCTCAGTATCATTCATCATTAAAGAGCTGATGAAGTGGTTTATATCTCAGACATGGGTCTAGAAATTTACTCGTTTCTAGACGTGCACAGTTTTTGAAATATTCCCTAAAAAGCCTTTGAATTTCATTGCTACTTGCTTATATCTACTTTCTCATCTCTAATTTTATAGTTTGGATCTTCTTTTTTTTGTTAGTTTTGCTAAGTATTGGTTAATAATGTTCATCTTTTCAAAGAACTGTTATTTCATTGATTATGCTGTTTTGTAATCTTTAATTTGTGCCCTGATCTTCAGTACTTCTATCTATTGCTTTCGGTTCTTGTTTTTCTAAGTGCGTGGGGTACATCATCATTTATTTTGTGATCTGATTTTTTTTTAACAAATGTGTGCATTACTGTAAACTTTGCTTAGTATATTGTTTTTGCTGTTTCCCAAAGATTCTAGTAAGCTAAAGTTTCATTTTTGTTTGAATCAAGGAATTTTTTTTCTTCCTTATTTCTTCAGTTACCCACTGATCGTTCAAGTGTACAATTTAGTCTCTGGTGAATATTATTCTTTGAGTATTTTCTAAGCTTTTAAAAACAGTTTCTAGTTTTATCCATTGTGATCTGACAAAATACAGGAGGTTATTTTAATTTTCTTGTATTTCTCAAAACTTGCTTTATGCTGGTTATCATATAAGCTCAATTTATAATCTTACTACCCAGGATTGAGATTTGTAGCCAGCCTTGACAGAAAAATCCCAAGATTCCTAGTTTCAATTAAACTGCAAAAAGCTGGAAACAGAAGTATGGCTCAAGTGATATGGTTAAGTGACAGCGCCTAGTCCTGAGTTCAAGCCTCAGTACTGGCACAAAAGCCAAAACACAAATCAAGGAAACAACTTGCTTAATGTCCTAAAACATGATTTAGTTTAGCAAAAAGTTCCATGCGCTGCTAAGATCAATATGTATTGTATGGCTGCTGATCCATGAATCTATATCATTTACTTCCAAAGTTAGTTCATTGCGTTTTCTTTGGTCTAGTTGACCTGTGTACATTAGCAACAGTGGGTTGTTCAAGTCATCCACTATTATTCTGTTGGAGTCTATCTGGGCCTTTATGTCCAGTAATGTTTATTTTATAAATTGAGTGTGGTTAATGCACCATAATGTCTTAAAAAGACTAGAAAAGAGCTGGGCGCTGGTGGCTCACGTCTATAATCCTAGGAGGTGAGATCTGAGATCACAGTTCAAAGCCAGCCCAGGCAGGAAACTCCATGAGACATTCATCTCCAATAAACCACCAGAAAACCAGAAGTGGTGCTGTGGCTCAAGTGGTACAGCACTCACCTTGAGGCCCAGAGTTCAAGTCCCACAACCAACAATAACAACAACAACAACAAAAAAAAAAAAAAAAAAAAAAAAAAAAACAAGACTAGAAAAGGTTCTTACCACTCATCAGCAATTTGTCCTCAAAGGTGGCCCGGAAAGCTCCTTCTGGAGCCCGGAGTGCTTTCTTGATCTGCCCCCTTATTCCACTGACAGTTCGAATCATAGCCCCTTCAAACTTGGCAACTTCTAAGGCAGAATTAAACATTCCCTACAGAAAAAAATAAAAATACAATATAAAATCATACACTTTACCTACTTAATTGCAAATATAGTTTCTGGGTTTTTGTTAAAACAAACACAAATACCAGGCTGTAATCCTAGCTACTCAGGTGGCTGAGATCTGAGGATCACAATTCAAAGCCAGCATGTGCAGAAAATTCCCTTTACTCTCTTATCTCCAATAAACCACTAAAAAACCAGAAGTAGCACTGTGGCTCAAGTAGTTGAGTGCTAGCCTTGAGCACAAAAAGACCAGGTCCCGAGTTCAAGCTCCACAACAGACAAAAATAAATAAATAAATAGAGATAAAAGGCCAGTGTTATCATTACTGGATATTAATATTGGATACTGATATTTTATGGCAGTTTTCTTTGCTTTTTCCCCTTACCTCCTTCAATGCTGGAGATCAAATTCAGGGCCTAGCACCGGCTGGCAAGCTCTCTGTTACTCAGCTACATCCCCAGCCTTTGGGATTTTAACACTCTCTTTGTTTAATGGGAACATCCTTTTCCATCCATGAAACTTTCAATAAATTCTTCTCAAACATCCTCTCATCTCTTCACATTGCAAAGCATTTATGTGATGAACTGCTTTTTAAACTTCCTACTGAACTATTATACAAACCTAATTTTTTTCCTTTCTTTTTCTCTCCTATTATTGCTATTATTTATTACTTTACTGTACTGAGCAGTTTGACTACAAGGTCTCAAGCTTATTAGGCAAGTACTCCTATATTACTGCCTCCTACACTTCTGTTTGGATTTTATGAAATGAGGTCTTACTTTTCCAAAGCTGGCCCCAAACTATGATCCTGCCTCCACTTCCCTAGGAGCTAGGATGACTACACACTGGCCTGATTTTTCTCCTTTGCTTTCATAAACCTAATAGGCAGAAAACAAAGGCAGTAGATCAAATTATAGATTTTCAGCACTAGCGTCAACTATCTGTTTGACCTCACCTTCAGAGATTTAAGCACATTTATTTATTTATTTGTGCTGGTCCTGGGACTTGAACTCAGGAGCTGGACTCTGTCCCTGTGCTGCTTCTGTTCAAGGCTAGCACTCTACCACTTTGAGCCACAGCACCACTTGTAGCATTTTCTGAATAGTTAATTGGGAGATAAGAGTCTCAGACTTTCCTGCCCAGGCTGGCTTCAAATTGTGATCCTCAGATCTCAGCCTCCTGAGAAGCTAAGATTTTAGGTGTGAGCCTGTCAAGCAATGATTTTTTTTCTTAAACATTAGAAAAATAATACTCTACAGGAATAAGCCCAAAATTTTTTGAGTGCTGACATATACACAGAAAATTTAACTGACCCCATGTTTTAGTCAAAACCCAGCATCAAAAATACTGTACAAGGGGCTGGGAAGTTGGCTCAGTGGTAGAGCGCTTGCCTTACATGCCTGAGGCCCTGGGTTCGATTCCTCAGCACCACATAAGCAAAAAGAAAAAAGCCGGAAGTGGCGCTGTGGCTCAAGTGGTAGAGCACTGGCCTTGAGCTGAAGAGCTGAGGGACAGTGCTCAGGCCCAGAGTTCAGGCCCCACAACCGGACCAAAAAAAAAAAAAAAAATACTGTACAAAATGGTCTTTAGACTATGTTGATGCGTTGCACATGAAGTACAAATGAATTTAGACCAATCCCAAGGTATCTTGTTATGTATGCAAATGAATGTTCAGAAGTCTTAAAGGAAGTCTTGAATATGAAATTCTTCTGGTCACAAACATTTCAGACAGGGACTGTCTGAAATGGACTCTTGTCCATTATCCAATATGCTTTAACCACAATCCATTTGTGAATATCTAAATATATATACAGACCTTAATAAAAGAAGTATTCTTGAAAATTTTGAATGGGAAACCAGTAAGCTTTAATTTCTTCACAATTTTTATGGATTTATCCAGATCAAGGACAACTCCAGTGGCAGCGATCCGGAAATCAGGCTAAAAAGCAAAAACAGGAAGTCTGAATATAGGATCAAATCAAGAGAAAAACTGTATTTCTGTGATGTAATAAATAACCAAAGTTTAGTTTGCTTACATATAGCTAAGAAAAAAGAGAGAACTTATGAACATGGAAAATAGAATTTTAACAAAAGTAATCTAAAATTGTTATACCATGTAGCATACTAATTAATGATGGTGACTCCAATACTTGCCTGAGGGTAATTTCATACTAACACTATTTCACAATAAGAATCAATTTGGAATGAAAAAGAATTAGTTTTATTTAAGAAATTGTTTGGGACCATTGAGATGGATTATATCTAGCAATTACTCTATTTTCTCCTGTTAAATGGGGGTCAATAAAACTTGCTCTGACTGGTCTAAGACTATGAAAATACTTTGCCCAACAAACATTAGCAGGGAGTAATCATGTCTAGACACTTATTGATATAATGCTAGAACTTAAACAAAGAACAAAATCCTTCTAGCTCCCTCTTCTCTCTATTCACATTCTACTCAAAAGAATTATAGAAAAGCTGGCCATGGTGCCATATGCTTGTAACCCCAGTAATCAAATTCTAGGCCTGCAGGGTGATATAGTGAGTTCAAGGTACTGTGAGCTATACAGCAAACCCTTTGTCTTCTTTACCCCCCCAAAAGAAAAGCCAAAGAGAAATTTATATACTACAATTTAAGTAGATTTCAACTTGCAAATGTAATTTATATTAAGGAATTCTCAAACATAATCTGTAAAAACCTCTCAGATAGTTACCATTATGCCACTGACAGACTGTATTGCTAAGAATCCAGTTCCCTGTGGAGTGATAGGACCTTAAAGAAACAAGAAAAACTCACACAGTAAACCACAAAACTTAGATTCTATTTTACATATTCCACTTCAAACAGTTTCCCCCAAGAGAGACAAATCTTATGAATCAATATTCCATGAAAGGAAAAGAGCAAACTGCAATAATAGAGCTAAAAGGGTATAGATTAATCTATTGCAATAATCTAATTTAATTAATCATTGCAATAATGCTTTACCCCAAAAGGTTGCTCCACAATGCATGTGCTGTGGGGTATATTTTAGAAGCCTTTGCCTTCCATTGTGGTCTTCAATATAATACAGTGGGATGGTCTGAAACCTCCTCCAGCCTATGGAGAAAATGATTGGATCTCTGGACTTGAGGATTTTTTTATACCAACGATGCTTCTTCAGACGCATCTGAGGAGAGAAGGGTTGGATAAAACAGTGTGCATCCAAACGAGCTCAGTGGTCAAGCATACAGTGAAGGGTACGTACCTACCTGCACATACCCCACATTGCCCTCGCTATTGCCCAAACCACCCAGAATCATTGGGTAGTGGGGGTCAAAGTTCAACACGAATTCACAGGGAACGTTTTCAATCTCAATTCGGACATACATCCCAGGTCGAAAACCTTCATACTGGACTCTAGCTTCATCATCTTGATCTTCAAATTCTGCCCGATTAAGCTGTATGTGAGAGAAAGAAACAAACAATACAATTCTATCATACCATGATCATCTATGAGCACAAGGCTGAAATTCAGACATAAGCATGCATGCCAGCAATAAAAACTCTTATCATACCATGATTATCTATGAGCATAAAATTAAAATTTAAACATACAACTGTGTCTAGCGAGCAACCTGCTCTGAGATGCCTCTGCTAGTCTCTGCTCAGTTCCACCCCATCCCAGCTCTTTCCCATTGTACATGCTGCCCAGTCACTCCTCAGGCTTAAAGCAACATCTCCATGATGAGGCCTGTCCATCGAAGGCCCTGGCTGGACTCAACACTCCACTTGTCTAAACATAATCTCAAACCTATCCAACTCAAGAAGGGCTTGGGCTTCCTGCCTGCCTGTGACAACTCATCCTTCCAGAAACTTCTGTCAATCTTACTTTCTCACTGCTCTGTCTTCCCAACAAAGTATATCCAGCCCTGACTCCTCCCTCCTCCGTGGCCATATCTGGATACTTAACTTCCATTTCTGACTTAAGGGTTGAGGAACCACTTCCTCTGCTCAAATCCTTCCCTCCTGCCAGATCTCATTTCTTTCAGATTGACAATTTAAAGTCCTTTAAAGTGGCCCACAGGATTCTAGTAAATGGCCTGAAGTAAAGACTTCAAAACCAGCTTTCCACTTCCCAGTGGAAAAGACCAGTTGTCAAAGACCAACCACAGACTGTAACCCCTAAGTAATGACAGATGAAGGTTTAGGTAGAGCAAAGCCTGTCAACAATGTTATTCCAAGTTATATACACTTGTTCCTTAAGCTGAAAAAGATCGCTGGTGCCCCACTAACAAAAAACTAGTCAGACAACTACAGTTAGTAGTGTGCACAACTCTGTGTCTGCTTCACAGTGAGATAAAAACAGCCTGCTCACCACCCTCAGGCTGTAGGCACACACACCTTCTCCACAATCTGTGTGTGTTTCAATCTCTGCCCAGGACCTTACATGAAATATCCAGACCTCAGTAAAATGAGTTTGCAAAAAGCCCTCTCTCCCCAGAGGGCACTATGTGTACTTAAGCCAAACAGGTCACAAATCACCTCCCAGTTCAAATCAGGGAGGGATAATGAGAATGTGAAATCTATTCCTGCATTTAAAGGCACACTGCCTCAACTCACTCCTAGAAGTAACAACCACTGCACTGTCTCAGTCATTTCTGCTTGCTCAGCGCCAAGGTGCAAAAGAGTGAGTTACTGATATTTTTCTGGTGAAGTTCCGATTAAAGGACTCAGAAGACTATGATAGGTCAGAGCAGAGCCCAGACAAGGATTCACAACGTGGGGAGGCCTCTGGGAGGAGGCTGACAAGACTTGCACTTTCTCACCTGTGCTTGCTTCTGCATTTCTCCTTTGAGATCATCGAAGTATGTGCTCTCTCCTTCGTCATATTCAGCATCAAACATCTCCTTTAACTTTCTCTTCTTATCCAAGTGTTTTTTCTTGGCGCTTTCCTCCTCATTAGGATCAGTTTCTTCTTTAACTTCTTCCTCTTCATCTTCAATCTTAAAATTTCCCCAAGAAAAAATGTAAATGTTTATGGCAACCTTTTCTTGAGATGATAGTTGATAATACGGCAGATTTACAAAGTTCTATTTGAGCCACAAAAATTTTAGTTACAAGCATCATGAAGAGAACAAAACAACACACAAATCTTGATGGCAAACAACCTGGTAGGAGATAGTAGTGTGCAATAATTAACTGCCACTCCCCAATCTGGTGGGGCGCACCAAACATGAATGAGATACCAACCAATGTGTTTGATAGAGATATGGTTCTAAAGCAGTACTGAAGAGAATAGGGAATTTGTTGTTTTTCTGGTCGTGGGGCCTGAACTCTGAGCCCAAACGCTGTCCCTCAGCTCTTCAGCTCAAGGCTAGCGCCCTACTACCCACAGCACCACTTCCAGCTTTTTCTGCTTATGTGGTGCTGAGGAATTGAACCCAGGGCCTCATGCATGCAAGGCAAGCACTCTACCACTGAGCCACCCTCCCAGCCCCTTGTTGTTTTTTAAATGACAAATTTAAGAAGAAAATGATGGTGAGAAGAAGACATGGCTTACAGTTCCATGAGTGAAGAATCACTCAGAATTTGCTAAGTGACTACAGTAAGAAGGGATGATAAGCATTATCATGGTAATGATGATAATGCTTATTATCCCATCAGGCAATCTGCACAACTGGTCTACAACAGATTTGCATGTCTCAAAATGGGTGTTCCTCAAAACATGGTGACTGCAGATGAAGTTGGGAACAGCTACAGCAAACTCTTACCTGAGAATCCTGGCCTGGTTTTCCCTTGTGCACGTGCCCTGTTTCTAGGTCTTCAAAGTCACCGTAGAGCTCCTCTAGGAAAAACGTATTGAGTGACTATGCTGTGAACCACGCATGTGGCCCCACACAGATCATCCACTGCAGACCATGTGCTGTGTGGACCACGCATGTGGCCCCATGGAGACCATCCACATGCAGACTGTGTGCTCTGCATTCCAGGCCATCAGCATACAAGCTATCGAATATCCTTTTAAAATTGCAATTCATCACTGAATGCACATTTCCAGAGGCTATTTTTCTGGTACAGTGATGGACACTATATGAGACACATCCCTAGAGATGGGGGGCACAGACCTGAAGGTGAGGGCTCCAAACCAACATTTCAAAGAGTGAATAAACAGCCATGGCTTGGTAATAGCTAATATGAAAGAGTCTTGACAGTAATCTACCCATCATTACAGTGTAACAACCTAGGGAAAATCTTAGATTATAGGTATGAAGCATAGAACTTAAAGTAAAGGCAGAGCCCAATCAGTGCTCTAACATTTGTAGGGTACGGGGTTCAGTTCCAGATTCTAAAAACAGGCAAGGTGAAAACTCTAGGAAGACTGGTAGGCAGACTCACACCTGTAATCTTAGCTACTCTGGAGGCTGTGAATTGAGGATCACAATTACAAGACAGCTGGGGCAGGAAAGTCCATGAGACTCTCATCCTAATTAGTCATCAAAATGCTGGAAGTGCAAACAACTCTAGGAAGGCAATATTTACAAAGGTATTAAACGTTTTTCCCTTAAGAGCCAAAGAAGGTACAACAGATGAGAAGTTCCTATAATAAAAACAAAACAGAAACAGAGTAAAAAACTGTAAACTTGGGCATAAGCAGTAACATCATTGGTCAGCAATTCCAGTGCCTTCTATTGCAGACAGTGCTTTTAGTACGGCTGTTCCTTAGCTACCTTTTTCACATAACTCAAGGAAGGACTGCAAGGATTATCTACCAAGGATTATCTAGAAAGGAGGACAAAATGTCACACCAATGCCAATTTATTATTCTTTCATTTCTTTCAATTATTCAATTATTTCAATTATTCTTTAAATGCAGTTAACAATACAAAGTCATCACCAAGGCTTTAGTTTTGAAATAGGGTGTCTAGGTTTCTACCCAGGCAAACCTAGACTGCAACCCTATTTATGCCTCTCATAGCTGGGGGATCACAAGCATATGTCACCATGCCTGACCAGCTTTATTGGTTGAGAAGTCTCACTAACTTTTTGTTCTGGCTGGCCTAAAACCACTACTATGTTAATCTCCAACTTCCGAGCATCTGGTATTACAGGTATAAGCCACTGTAATATTTTCCCCTCCTAGGGCTAGGGTCTGACTGAACTCACAGCTTTGTGCCTATTAGGCAGGTATTCTACTTGTGAGCCATGCCCCCAGTCCTTTGTTGCATTGGTTATTTTTTTAGATAGATTCTCACTTCCTGCCTGGGCATGCACTTGGACCTGGATCCACCCATTTTAGCTTTCTATCACCCGGCTTCTTTCCCTTCAGATGGGTCTTGGGGAATTTCCTGCCTAAGTTAGCCCAGCATTATGATCTCTCAGCCTCTCCTTTTGCTGAGGATGAGTGTGCATACTGCACCCAGGTTTGGATTGAAAAGGAGCTTCACATATATGCCTGACCTGGCCTGATACTATGATCCTCTCAATTTCAACTTCCCAAGTAGCAAGGACTGCAGGTATGAACCACTGATGCCCAGCTGTACAATACAATTTTTAAATGACTAGAAGGGGGAAAAAAAAAATCTCCATTTTAATTTTTAAATGACTAGAAGGGGAAAAAAAAAATCTCCATTTTTTTTTTTTAATGGGTGCTGGGATTCTAGAATGAAATGGTTTTTGTTTTTTTACAATGCTGGGAATCTGGTATGAGCTTTTTAATTGTAAATGTTCCCAAATGAATATACTACCATCAAAAGAAAGTAAGAAATTGAGTATACCATTCCTACAAGTACAAATACAATTTTAAGCAAAATTTACAGAAAACCTTTTACTTTTCTTTAAAAGACAGTATCTAATAACTGAGCTAATCAAGGGGGGGAAAATAAGACCATCATGAAAGAAGATATTTTGCTGAAGATACAAAGTCCAGTCAGCGTACCCCCAGACTTGATTAATTTATGTAATTATTTTAAATTAATTAATGATAATTTTAAGATATAAGAGAAAATCCTCAGCCCTTTATTTACCATCTTCAGCTAAGATCTTGGCTGCATCTTTATCATCTTCCCACTTCCCAGTGACGAAGCAATCTCTGATACTGTTCATAACCTACACAGAGAGAGTAGAACTTAGTTGACTGGTTCCTAAGAACTATTTCCTGCCATAATGGTTACTACCTTAAGGAGGAATGAGACTTAGGAACTATCAGCTTGTCTTCCAATAGTGCTTATGTCCCTTTCCTGGGCAGTCTCATTTCATATGGACCTGACAGCACTTACCTGTGACAATGAGAGTATACCATCAATATAAAACATAAATGTCACACTAGTGAGATTTAGAAAAATACTCTGAGCTCATGGACCTTGCAAATAATCTGATTTTACTCATTCACTAATCTTTAAAGTTTTAACAGTATTTTCAAAGTGTTCTTCTTAACTGTTAATCCACAGCTATCATGTATACAGGACATTCCTAGAGAATGGTAGAAAAATATTTCCAAATAGATCATGTACCAATAAGGTAATCAGAATATATTAACTAAAATTTAAAAGTAGGCAACCAATACAAATACATATTTCTTCCAAGTGTATATAGAAATGACCAAAAAGCACATGAAATGATATTGGCAGTAGGCATCAGAAATCCTAACACCCTAATAAAATACCACTGTATATCATCTAGGATCCCTATAATCAAATAGATTACAAAATATAAGTAGAGAAGGAGCTGACAAACTCTACTGGAAGAAATGTGAAATATCATGGCCACTTATGAAAAGTGGTGGCTCCCGCCTGTAATCCTAGCTACTCAGGAGGCTGACATCTGGGGATCATGGTTTGAAGCTCAGCCTGAAAAGCAAAGTCAATTAACCACCAAAAAGCCAGAAGTGGATCTGTGATTCTTTAGTGGTAGATTGATAACCTTGAGCAAAAAAGCTTCCAGACAGCACCTAAGCCCTGAGTTCAAGCCCCAATACCGGCACCAGAAAAAAAAAAAAAGAAAAAGAAAAAGAGAGAAATAAATATTAGGGAAATAACTTACATTTACTATAATAACCCATACTAGAAGTACTGTATAATCACTATTCTGATGTGAACATGGGAGAAATCAAATAAATGACAAGTTCTATGGCTTTCTAATTTTTTTCATCTTCAAGTTAAATCAGGGAATAACTTAAGTGTCCAGAGAGAAAATTGATACAGATGTAAGATTTAGTACTGATTATAAACTGAAAATGTAAGTTCTACCTTTGGCCACTGGAAAACCATAGAAACCATAAACAACTTGCAGCAATAAATGAAGATCATGATGCTAGAATAACATTTTCCAGTAAAAGAAAAATCAGTGTTTCTTGTTAGGGATGATGGCTCATGTTTGTAACCCCAGCTCATCATAGGCTGAGATCAGGAAGACTAAAATTCAAGGCCAGCCAGGACAAAAACACTCCATTTCAACTAAACAAAACAGGCGTGGTAATGTATGCCAGTTATCCCAGTTACAGGGGGCAGCACAAATGGGAGGATTGAAATCTGAGGCATCCACAAGCAAAAACCAAGATTTTATCTGAAAAATAACTTAAAAACAAAACAAAACAAAAAGATAGGTGTAAGGCTCAAGTGGTACAGCACCTGCTTAGTAAACTCAAACCCCAAAGCCACAAAAGGACGGGGAGGGGAAGAGGATAGGAGGGAAAGTAAGGGAAACAGGAGAAGGGAAGGAAGAAAGAAAAGAGGGCAAAGGAATACTTGAAACTAAGCCAATGACAGGTAAGTAATACTGAATTCAGGTTATGTTCTTCTAATATAATTCCCTGACCAAGTGGCAGTGGCTCACACTTGTAACCCTAGCTACTTGGGAGGCTGAGATCTGAGGACTGAGGATCAAAGCCAGCCTGAGCAGGAAAGTTTTGGTGACCAGCCTGGCCACTGGAAAAGCCAAATTGGAGCTGTGACTCAAGTGGTAGAGTGCCAGCCTTGGGCAGAAAAGCTCAGAGACAGTGCTCAGACCTGAATTCAAGCCCCAGAACCAACACCAAAAAAAACAAATAAATAAAAGATTCCCTAATTTTTTCATTGCTATTTTTTTTGGTAGTGCTAGAAACTGAACCCAGGGCCTCACACAGGCAAGGCAAGCCCTCTACCACTGAGCCCCCTAATTCTTATGAACATTAATCATACTACAGAACTTACCTCCTCTAAGTCCCAATCATGTGGTGCCTCCACAAGAAATTTGGAGCAGTCCAAAGAATCGGCCTTATGCTTACAGCCTCTGTCAGGCTGGCTGATTCGGAAGAGTCCTCCAAGTTCTTCTCCTGTATCTCCATCTTCCTCTTCACTGTTCTCTGTCACTAAAAACACCATGAGAGAAAGTTGAAGACAAAAATTCTATCAGAACTCCACATCTCCAACCTATCAGATCATAAATGTTAGAACTCAGGGAATAATGTGCTGGGAAGGTGGCTCAGTGGTAGAGCGCTTGTCTTGCATGCCTGAGGCCCTGGGTTCGATTCCTCAACACCACATAAGCAAAAAGAAAAAAGCCGGAAGTGGGGCTGTGGCTCAAGTGGTAGAGCGCTAGCCTTGAGCTGAAGAGCTGAGGGACAGCGCCCAGGCCCAGAGTTCAGGCCCCATGGGGGGGGGGGGAGGGGGAGAAAAAAAGAACTCAGGGAATAAGATCCCCTTTGTGATCAATTTAATGATGGCCTTGAGCCAGACAGAAACACCAAGAGCACCTCATCACTGACAAGGAAAAGCCAGCGGCTATCCCTTGGTTATTTACAGAAAATTTACCTTTCCAAAAGGTAGTAACCAAAAAAAACAAGGAGGAAATCCGAAGATTGGGGTCTGGAATAGGGGAGGGACATTTAAAGACAGAGATTTAAATTAGTATGAAGAAAGCTGGGTGTGGTACCCATGTTTATATTCAGGAAAAAGAGATGGGAGGATTATGTTTTAAGGTCCAGGCAAAAAGAGTTCACAAACTCTCATCTTAACCAACAAACCTAGGCATGTGCCCATCAATCCAACTACTTAGGAAGTAGTAATGGGAGGACTGAAGTCCAAGGGGGCCTGAGAATAAATGCAAATTCCAAAAATAAAACTAAAGTAGAAAGGATGAGTCATGGCTCAAATAGCAGGGCACAAATATCAAGCCTTTAGCTGAAGTTCTACTACAGAAAAAAAAAAAATTATAGAATAGTTTCTGCGAAGGTTGATTAATTTCTGCTCATTTAGAGTCTTTTAAGCAAAATCTAAATCAGTATCAGTACACATCAACCTTCCAATCAGAAGTTCATCTTATCTTGTGGCGACGAGAAGCCCCATACAAAGCTCTCCAGTTGACATTTACTTCTGTCTTATTCTGCTACATCCACTTTTTCCAAAAAGAACACACAGGTAAGTTTAATAAACTATAAAATTAGAAAACTATAAAATTGTGTAACACAGGATTCTCGTTCTCAGGAAAGGAAACACCACCTTTTCATAGGCAGAAATAATAGGCATTAATTCTACCAAAAAATTCTCATAAAGGACTTCAAGTAAGGACTATGAAATAACATAATCAACAGAATTATCATCAAAATTTTCATGCAGTCTGCAGTCCTTAAGAGATGTAAGTACAAAAAAAAATCTGCCATGGGGCTGGAAAGGTGGCTCAGTGGTAGAGTGCTTGCCTTGCATGCCTGAGGCCCTGGGTTCCATTCCTCAGCACCACATAAGCAAAAAGAAAAAAGCCGGAAGTGGTGCTGTGGCTCAAGTGGTAGAGCGCTAGCCTTGAGCTGAAGAGCTGAGGGACAGCGCCCAGGCCCAGAGTTCAAGCCCCACGATCGGCCCCCCCCCCCAAAAAAAAATCTGCCAAAGCTGGGTACTGGTGATTCATGCCTACAATCTTAACTGCTCAGGAAGCTAAGAACTGGGGATTGTGAATCCAAGACAGCCTGGGCAGAAAAGTCTGTGAGATTCTTATCTCTAATTAACCACCAAAGAAACAGAAGTGGAGGTCAGCTTAAGTGAAACAATGCCAGCCCTCAGTGAAAAAAGAGACAGAACCCAGGTCCTAACTTCAAGCCCCAGTACTGGCACCAAAAAAAAAACCAAAAAAACAAAAAAAAACAACAAATCTGCTAAGCATAAAATTAAGCTTCTGACCAAATCTCTCATCTCCTTTTCAGAAAAGAATCTAAAATTAGAAGTGGAACTCTGCTTCATTCTGAACCAGTGCTCTTTACCTGTCCCATATACAAGCTTTCGAAGGTTTGGAGTTGCCTGTTGTTGCCTCAGGAAGGCCTCTGCTGCCTTCCTGGAGAGGTCTTCCTTCCACTTGAGGGCACCTGAAAGACCAAGGCCAACATCGCATCAGTTACACCTGCCTGCTGGTCCTCCCTTCTTCGGGCTCATAGCTTCAATTCAGCCCAAAATCCAATCCATGCCTCAGCAAAATCCCTGAACAGGGATTGCAAATATACATATCTTACTGACAGCAAACCTCAAGTGCCAGGGTTCCAAAAGCAGCAGGTACTCACCAGAAGTTTCCGTGGAACAGTTGTTTTCTTCTTTATATTCTTCTTCCTCTTTGAGTAAATCTTCAATATCACTGGTCTCATCAATTAAGTTCTCCGACCTGAGTTCCTGCACACTGCCCATATGAGAAGGCTTTACAAGCTTTTCCCTACCAATCTCTGTGCTTTCTGCATCCTCATCATCTGAACTGAATGAAGAGCTTTCTTCTGATTCATCTTCAGATGCCAGTACCTCTTCTGCTGTGCAGTGACCAGAATCAGATGTAGTAATGGCTGCCTTTTTCCCCAGATTCAGATTGTCATTTTGGTGGTTAGCTGCAGACAGTCCTTCCTTACTACCTTCTCCAACTGTCTTCGATTCCAAAATGCTCCTCCCTCCTTCTACAACAGAATCTTCTTCACTGCTTTCATCAGCTTCCTCAGCTTCTCCTTCACCCCCTGAGCTCTGCTCAAGATCATCATCACTGTCAGCAAATGCTGGCAAATCCACCTCGCTGTCTTCTTCCAGTTTTTGCCGCTTGATGCCCCTCATCATCACATATTTGTCTTGGGTTGTTCCAGCATCTTCCTCCTCCTCTTCTGCTTCATCATCACTATTTTCTGACTTGTCACCTTCAGACATCTCTTCATCATCTCCGTCACTGTCTCCAGACTCATCTTCATCTCCAAAAATAGCTTTCCGACGTACTCGACCAGTTTTCATATCCATTTGCTTCTCCTCTTTGGGCATCCACAGCCTAAATTACCAAGTAGTGACAAAAAAATTCAACTTGTGCAGGAACAAGCTCCTTTAGAAAGGCAACAGTCAATAAAAATGCAAAGAAATAGAAAACATCAAGGAATAGTTTAAGATGCCATAGCATAAAAAAATTTTTTTGATAAACACTGGAATGGTCAATAAACAAAATCATGCACAATTCCTAACAATACATTTGTGAAGAACTTAAGAGAAACTAAAAGAATAACTTAAAAAAAATCAACTGAAACCAAATGGCTCACATCTGTAATCCTAGTTAGTTGGGAGGCTAAAATCTGGAGGACTGCAGTTCAAGGACAACTCAAGGCAATAATGTTTAAGAGACCTCCAACTCATAATTCATGGCTAGATGCAGTAGTACATGCCCGGCATCAATTATATATATTATATATAATGCTCAGATATACATAATGGTTATATATGTATGTATGCTCAGACACACATGAAGATGACATCTATATATGTTCAAACATAAAGATGGTGTATATACAGTATCTCAGACATGAAGATAGTATATTAATATATGCTCAGTCATACAAAAATGGCATATATACATATATATGCTCATTCATAAAGATGGCATACATATATATGTATATTTATATGCTCAGACATAGAAATAAAATTTCTGCACATAAGTATGTTAGAAAAAGAAATATCAATGTAGACAAGGACAGCCAGAATACACAAAAACAGTGCAGCAGTGGAGTCCTCTTCCAGCTATGTTAACTAATTATGCATGCTACATATAAATCTCTATCATTGCTGGTACCAGTGGTTCATGCCTGTACTATGCAAGAGGCTGAGATCAGAGGATTGTGGTTCAAAACCAGCCCAGGCAGGAAAATCTGCAAGACTCTATCTCCAAATAACCACCAATAAGCCAGAAGTGAAGCTGGGGCTAAAGTAGAAGAATGCTAGCCTTGAGCAAAAGCAGCTCAGGGACTGCACCCATGCTAAGTTCAAGCCCCAGGGCTATACACGTACACATACACATCCAGATTATGAAGCATAAATCAGCACAACACAACAGCACAAGCAATGTTTTATCAAATATCCACTACGTATAAAGGTATAGTTTCCCTTCTCAAACTAAAACAAAGCAATCTAAAGTAAACTTACTTTCAGAGACTAGGTGAGCAGCTCTGGATAACACAATGAGTTCCCTGACTGCTCCAGAACCTAGCCAACCAAAATATAGTCAAATGGCTTTTGGTCTGCTTGGAAACTATAAGCAAGCTATGGAAAGGACTTTGTAGTATTTGAGGAATATCTTGAATACTTCTACTGAATACAAATCATGTTGTTTTGAGAAAATACTAGTCAAAAATACAAGTCAAAAAAACAAACAACAACAACAACAAAAAATCCCTGAGAAATATATACAAAGCAAAACAAAAAGCCCAGAGTAATTTCTGGCAAAATAAAAAACATGTAATGATGCAAAAGGATGGATGTTTTTATTTTTATTCATTAAAAATAGAAGACAAGTAGACTTACCCTTGGTTATCTACTTCTTCTGACTCAAGAGGTTTGGAATCAGTAAAAAGTGCCACTCTGCTGGAAGCCATCTTGGCATCAATGGTGGCATGGGTGGAAATGAGACTCTGGACCAGTTCATGTGTAGGCCCTGTCTCCTCCTGTCAATCAAGGATACCAAGAAAGGGCAAATGACGGAAGCACTAGGTTCCTGGAGTGAGTGACACACTTATTTCAACATTTTACCAAAATTATCCTAAAGCATCTTCTGTAAACCTTTCTTACTGCCTCAGAAATAAGAAAATTCTTTTTTTTTTTTTGGTCCGGTCGTGGGGCTTGAACTCTGGGCCTGGGCACTGTCCCCCAGCTCTTCAGCTCAAGGCTAGCGCTCTACCACTTGAGCCACAGCACCACTTCCGGCTTTTTTCTTTTTGCTTATGTGGTGCTGAGGAATTGAACCCAGGGCCTCGAGCATGCAAGGCAAGCGCTCTACCACTGAGCCACCTTCCCAGCCCCGAAAATTCTTTTAACAAAGCTTAAGATTAATTGTTACCTTCATTAAGCTACTCCAAAATTCTTATCAATTGGTAATCTAAATAGTACAAGAATTATTTTGACCCAATAAAATCCCATTTCAAAACTGAAAAAATAAAAACAGAGTCTTAGCCAGGTACTGGTCATTCACACCTGTAACCCTCCTCAGGAGGCTGAGATCTGAAGATCACAGTTTGCTCAGGCAAGAAAGTCATGAGACTCTTATCTCTAATTAACCAACTAAAAGCTGGAAGCAAAGCAGTGGCTCAAGTTGTGGAGACCTAACCTAGATTACAGAAGCTCTGAAATGGTGCCCAGGCCCTGGATTCAAGCCCCAGGACCAGCACACACACACAAAAACAGTCCATTTTAAAAAGCAAAACAAGGAGATCATTCTGAATTTTAAAAAAGGATAAGACCAATGAGAGCTGGAAAACACTGGTCTATGTCCAGGTGAGCCATGTAGGCATCACAGGGGCAGGGTACCCATAGACTATAGACCAGAGGTATGAAGGGCAAGACGCTATCCTGCTGATACGATGTCTAAATTATTACAGTATGTATGTGGGCCTTTTTCATAGTAGAAATAGAGAAAAGCAATTGAGAACCAAGACTCCCCTCTTACCAATCCCTGGAATCCATGGCTGCCACCAAGGTCAACATAAACAGCGTCTTTGTCATATAGCACACCCCCAACTCCAGAAAGAGGTGCATAAACCAACTTCTCCTTCTCATTTAAACAACGCTTCTTTTGCTGTTCAGGAAGAGCACAGGGGTCTGGGAGGAAACTGACGTCACTCACAGCAAAATCTCCCACACCTAAGGATTAAACCCAGAAAGCAACTTTAGCTGAGAGGAAATCAACAAGTGCCAACTTGGCAAAAATGCCCGAAGGAAAATAAATCATGGCACTACAACAGGTATCATTCAACAGTGGAACTTGTGCTTCGACTAAATGACACAATGTTTACTCAACACACAGCTGGGCTATCTGTAAAACTTCCAACACCCCAGACACTGTGGCTCATACATGAAATCCAAGCGACTCAAGAGGCTGAGACCTAAGGATTATGAAGCCAGCATGCAGAAAAATCCTTGAGACCCTTTATCTTCCAATTAACCACCAAAAAGCTGGAAGTGGAGGTGTGGCTCAAATGGTAGAGTATCCACCTTGAGAGGAAAAAGGTAAGGGGCAGTGCTCAGACCCTAAGTTCAAACCCCAGTAACAGTAAAATAGGTAACAGATAGACAGATAGATAGATAAAAATAAAACCTCCATTCAACAAGGTGATTCTGTCTAGTTTTCATTATTTGATCAGCTTCCCTGAGAAGTGACCCCAAGACTTCTACAAATAAAGAATATTTTATAAGAATACAATACCTGGCATGTGAATCTGGCTTTTATTTTTCAAGTGTGCACCTCTTAAATAACCATAAATAGATACTTTTCGATCACACTTTATATTTTTCCGGATATCCTCAGGGTTTGTCAAATCTTCCATCCTACAAAAAGAAAACATGATTATATGCTTTCCTTCAGGGTTTGTTAATTCTTCACATTTTCATTCATGAGCTGGGGTGAGGGTTAATATTAGAAGCCTTTTGTAGCATGTGTTAAGGTCAATTCCTAACACCATAAGAAACAAAGACAAAGACAAAGACAAAATCAATCTCATTCATTAAGCATACTAAGAAACCACTGGAGTCAGAAAGTAGGGTTCATTATCTACCAGAGGATAGGCAGCTCCATCTCTCTAAGACTGCCTGTGAGAGCACATTCCATGAGATAACACAAAGGGAAGTGGCATCATATGAGGTCAAAGAACATGTTCAGAATAACCCTTCATGGAAGAGTATTCTGGGTAGTTTATTGTGGCCTGGATCCCAGCAGGAGGATAAAGACTATTCCAGGATGAGAAAAATATTTCCAGTAGCAACAGGATGTAGAATAAAGGCACACTGGGTGACTGAAGCAAACAAGGATGAGGGTCACTGGAAATTGAGACTACTGCAAAATTCTCCTCCTCCAAAATCCTTCTGCTGTCTCTCTTTTCACAGAGCAAAGGACTGAACCCAGACCTCACAAGAAAGCTCAACACCACAGAGCTCTACCTCTGGTCCCAGCTCCTAGTTTTCTGTACAGATCTCATATGCCCTGAGGGCACAATATTTTTCTGTTGATGGCACAAAGTATGTATTATTACTGTTCTTTCTTAATTTTTCTGATCCTTTTAGCTTTAAAATAAATGAGCCAGGAAGGAAATATTTACATTCATCTTTTTACCTGTCTGCCAGGACATAAGGGTGAGAGGTTTGCCACATGAGAGGCCTGAACTTCATAACTGTAATGAAACGACCCAGATTGTGTATCTCTTGATTCTGATACTCTCCATGGACCATCCCAGAAAGATAAAACAGCTTGGCACCCTAAACATAAACAAACAAAAAATAATAATGAAAATAACATAGCAAAATAAAGGCCCTAAGAAGCAAGAATACTAAGAGAGAACAACAGGGAAGCTGCCACCCACTGCTTCCTGGGCCTAGTCAACTTCTTTGGGACTTCCAGGTGAAGGCCTGGTAGGAATAGCTCCTTAGGTCACAAGAAGAGGTCTCAAGGCACAGGACTCTGTAGCTCAAGGCCCACAAGGGGAAGGGAGAGAGGTGTGACAGGTGCTGGTCCTGAACTAAGAGAAACTTCTAGTGACTTTATTAAATCATGTCTCGTGTAAGTGGTACAGAAGTAAATCAGATAGGGACAGAGGTTAAAATCTATCTTAAGGGAAAGATTTCAAGGACCAGGAGCCGATAAATACAAGAAATTCAGCAAATAAAGCCTAATAAGATGTTTATTCATGTTTCTTCATTCTGACTTTATTTTTTCCTTTCATGCTGGGACTGGGGCTTGAACACAGGGCCTTGCCACTCCCACTTGTCTTTTTCACTTAAGGCTGACACTCTGTCATTTGAGCCATACCTCTAGTCCCCTAAAGGACTTTAAATGTTAATGCCCAGTAATAATAATTTCTCTTCTTACCGGGTAGACTTCTGTCCAAAACCTGTGTTTTAACCGTTTCTTTGTCTTCTTCAGTTGTTTATTGTGCTTGAAAGAGTCTAGGTGAGTGAGAACTCCCATAATTTTAGGAAAGCCATGTACTTGACAGATATTTAGAAACTCAAATGTTTCCATTTCAAACCCAAAGCTGGCATCTATGAGCATCAGTACCTAAAAACAGAACACAATTTCTCAAGGAAGTTATCCAAAAAGACCATCTAAACCTAGGGCCAGCAAAGTATGGCTCATGGGTCAAACCCAGCCCAGAGTCTACATACACAACTAAAGCTTTATGGGAACACAGCCACATCAAGACACATATATCTACACTGCTTTTGTACTACAAGTTCAGGGTTAAGCAGAAGCATCACAAAGTCCCTGATCCACAAGGCATGCATGGCTTCTCTCCAGCCCTTTAAAATTTGCTGACTCCTGCCAAGTGATTCTTGGGGATTGCCTTGACAGAGAAAGCACCACTTTCTGGCTGGACAATGCCAACCAGAACATTAAACTTCCAGCTCAAAACTCTGGATGAATGAGAATAAACAGTAAAAGAAAGAAAAAAACTCAATAATAAATCAAGGAGATTTGGTTAAATTACCCAGTATAAAAGACAAACTATCTGAAAGCTTCAAAAATCCCACTTTGTACTTTTTTGCGGGGGGGGGGGGGGGGGGGGGGGTTCCGGTCGTGGGGCCTGAACTCTGGGCTTGGGCGCTGTCCCTCAGCTCTTCAGCTCAAGGCTAGCGCTCTACCACCTGAGCCACAGCGCCGCTTCCGGCTTTTTTTCTTTTTGCTTATGTAGTTCTGAGGATCGAACCCAGGGCCTCAGGCATGCAAGGCAAGCGCTCTACCACTGAGCCACCTTCCCAGCCCCACTTTTTACTTCTTAACCAGAAGAAGAAAGGGGGAAAAAAAAACTAGCAGGAGTATTTTTTGAGTTTCTATATAGGACTAGGACTCATAATACCAAACTTACATGAATTTATCTTAACATGCTACGTAATTTATTAGAGTTTCTGCTTGAGAAGCTATGCCTCCTTCGTCATGTAATAGTCAAAAATGGTTTGCGCTGAGTGCTGGTGGCTCACCCCTATAATCCTAGCTACTAAGGAGGCTGAGATCTAAAGATCATGATTCAAAGCCAGCCCTGACGGGAAAGTCTGTGAGACTCCTATCTCCAATAAACCACTAAGAGAACCAAAAGTGGCACTGTGGCTCAGCTGAGCTAAAGAGCTCAGGGACAGCACCCAGGCCCAGAGTTCAAGCCTCATGACTGACACTCCCGTGGGGGGAAAAAATGGTTTGAGTCAGTGTTTATCAATTCATTCATGACATTCTTCAACTTCAAAAAAAATTACCAGATGTCTCAAAATTGAAGAAAATAGAGAAGAATTCTAATCTCCATTATGAAATGAGTAATACTCTGAGCTAGGCATTGGTGGCTCAGACCTGTAAACCTAGCTATTCAGGAGGCTGAGCGCTTAGGATTCACAAAGGCCAGGCAAGAAAGTCTGTGAGACTCCCTCTTACCTTACTTGAAAAAAGCTGGAAGTGGAGGCGTGGCTCAAGCGGTAGAATGTGAGTGAAAAAATCAAGCAAGAGCACAAGACCTTGATATCAAGCCCCAGTATGGGCTAACTAATACATATATAAAACAAGTAACCAAGGTATCTGCCATCCTGTCATGCTAGCTTTAAAGACAGGTAATAGAGTATCAGAAATAATGAGTACTACTTGTTAGAAAATGCATTTGAGGCTACAAATCTTCCATATGCAAAATACACTATTTAGAGCTTTCTTTTCCTTCCTTCCTTCTTTCCTTTCTCTCTCTCTCTCTGTCATGGGGCTTGAATTCTGGGTGAGGCACTGTCCCTTAGCTCTTCAGGTCAAGGCTAGTGCTCTACCACTTGAGCTACAGCATCACTTCTGGTTTTCTGGTGGTTAATTGGAGATAAGAGTCTCATGGACTTTCCTGCCTGGGTTGGCTTTGAACTGCCATCCTCAGATCTCTGCCTCCTGAGTAGCTAGGATTACAGGCATGAGCCACCAGCACCCAGCACTATTTAGATTTGCTACTGATAAACTGACCACTTCACTAGGACAAGCTATGTATTTAATTTTACCATTATTAAAATGAAAGTTCCAGAATCATTAAGAACAGGAGTTCACATCTCTCATCCCTAGATGGGGAGAGGAGCCACACATAGGAGGGTCATAGTCTAGGCTAGCCCAGGCAGGAAGCAAGACACTATTTAAAAATAACCAATGCAAGAAAGGTGACCAAGTGGCTAAAATGGTAGAAAGTACTCCTATCAAGTACAAGGCACTGATCCTTCCAATCATATCTAATGTAGCTTTCTTTTCATTATATTTCTCATTTCTTTCCTTGTTTTTGTGCTGGTACTTATATTTCTCATTTCTTTCCTTGTTTTTGTGCTGGTACTAGGACTTGAACTCAGGGCCTGAGCATTGTTCCTTAACATTTTTGCTCAAGGCTAGTGTTCTACCACAGGAGCCATAGATATATTTCCAACTTTTTGGTGGTTAATAAGAGGTAAAAGTCTAAAGAACTTTCCTGTCTAGGCTGGTTTTGTAAGGTGATCCTCATACCTTAGCCTCCTGAGTAGTCAGTATTACAGGTAATATCTACCAGTACTTGGCTTCTCATTTCTGGACAATCAACAAAATTCCTTCAGAATAAAATTCAAACAGCCCATTATATTGTTGTTTTCTTTTTTAAAAACCCAAATGCCCCTATTGACTTACCAGATCTGCTACTTTAGCCAGATCAATCATCATATTAATGTCACACCCACATTCAATAAAGGTGAGTCTGCGCTTCTTACCTATAAATGAAAAGATAAAGATTCTGCTTCTTAAAAGAACCTGACAAGACTATTAACTCTGACCATTTTAAAAGCATAGCCATTATAACACTATGTACATTTATTAGAAGTTAATTTTTACAGGAAAAAAACTGGCAAACTAATGCAAATTTCATCTTGGTTTCCTTCATGGTTCTTTCATTAATACCAACTCTATCCTGATAAAGTATTAAAATAGGTAAACTCTGACTGGATGAGTGACCATGATGACCTTGCTGTTTAGCAACAGGTCAACACTTTTATCTCTGCCAATTTCCATTTTCCACCATAGTTAACAGCATCCTTAAAATTAAAACAGAAGGCTAGGCATCAGTAGCTCATTCTTGTAATCCTAGCTACTCAGGAGGCTGAAATCTGAGGACCATGGTTTGAAGCCAGCCAGAGCAAGAAAGTCCTTAAGACACTTATTTCCACTTAAGCACCAAAAAGCTAGGAGTGAAACTGTGGCTCTCATAGTAGAGTGCTGGCCTGGAGGTTAAAAAAAAAAACACAAATAATCTTCACAGAACAATAATTCTCAATTACAATAAAAATAATCAATAAGGACATCCTAAAGACCTCAATTCAGCTGTATTATTATCGTAATAATAAAGTTCAGATTCAACATAGCCTTTTTTTAGGGGGGGGGGGCGGTGTTGGTAGTGGGGCCTGAGCTCTTCAGCTCAAGGCTAGCGCTCTATCACTTGAGCCACAGTGCCACTTCTGGCTTTTTCTGCTTATATAGTGCTGAGGAATCAAACCCAGGGCCTCATGCATGCAAGGCAAGCACTCTAAACCACTGTCCCAGCCGACACTGCTGTTTTTTTTACTTCTAATTTTCCCCCAAACTCATAAAGGTCACCATCACCAAAAGCAACATGTTTTTTACAGAAAAAGGAGCCCTAAGAATGTGGCTTTGAAGCTGGGAAGTTAGTGGGTCTCATCTATAATCCTAGCAATTTGAGCAGCTGAGATGGGAAGGACAGAAGTTAAAGGACAGCCTAGAGTAAAGTCTGAGACCCTAGCTGGGCATGGTAGCATGCACCTGTCACCCTAGTTACAATCAGGAACCTAGAATAGGTAGACTGAGGTCTAGATGCTCACCTGGGCAGGAATCAAGACCCTATCTCAAAAATTACAAGTGCAAAAGTGGCTAAAATGTGGCTCAGTGATAGGAGTGCCTGAATTCAAACTCAGTACTGAACAAAAGAAAAAAAATGGCTTTAAGAAGACAAGTATGGAAGTGAACAACCTCTACAATGAAAACTTTAAAAACTGGACAAAGGAAATTAAAGCAGAACTAAGGAAGTGAAAAACCTTCTTTGCTACTGGATTGGGAGGATTAACATCGTGAAAAATGGCAATACTGCCAAAGGCTATCTACAAATTCAATGCACTACCTATCAATATTTCAAACTCATTCTTCAATGAAATAGAAGCAGCCCAAAAATTCATAGGAAACCCTGAATAGCAAAAACAATCCTTAGCAGACTGAACAGTGCTGGAAGAATATCAATACCAAATTTTAAACTCTACTCCAAAGCCATAGTAATCAAAACAGCTTGGTACTGGCACAAGAACAGACCTGAGGGCCAATGGAATAGAACTGAAGACCCAGAAATGAACTCACAGACCTATACCCACCTAATCTTTGATAAGGGAGCTAAAAAAATAGAATGGAAGAAAGACAGCCTCTTAAATGGTGCTGGCAAAATTGGTTAAACACCTGCATCAGAATCAACTCCAAATGGACCAAAGACCTCGAAGTCAAAGCAGACACTCTGAAAACATTATAGGAAGGAATAAGAGAAACTCTAGGGCTCCTTGGCACAGACCAAAATTTTCTTAATAAAGACCCAGAAACAACAAATCAAAGAAAGGTTGGACAAATGGGATTGCATGAAACTGCAGAGCTTCTGCATGGCTAAGGACATAGATAGCAAGATCAACAGAAAGCCCACGGAGTGGGAGAGCTTTACTAGCCATATAACCGATAAGGGTCTCATATCTAAAATATACGTAGAACTCAAAAAATTAAATCCCCCAAAAGAAATCCTCAAAGAAACAACTGCCCCATAAATAAGTGGGCTAAAGATTTAAAGAGAAACTACTCTGAAGAGGAAATAAGAATGGCCAATAGACAAATTAAGAAAGGCTGAACTTCTCTAGCCATAAAAGAAATGCAATTCAAGACAACATCGAGATTCCACCTCACCCCAGTTAGAATGGCTATAATCAAGAAATCTAATAACAACAAATGCTGGAGGGGATGTGGCCAAAAGGGGACCCTACTGCATTGTTGGTGGGAGTGTAAACTTGTTTAACCACTTTGGAAAGCAGTATGGAAGCTCCTCAAAAGACTCCACAGAGTTCCCCTATGACCCAGCAATCCCACTTTTGGGCATTTACCCAAACAATCACAAACAAGGCTACCAGCACAACTATGTTTATTGCAGCATTATTCACCATAGCTAAGATATGGAACCAACCCAGATGCCCCTCAGTAGATGAATGGATCAAGAACACGTGGTATATATATACAATGGAATTCAATGCCTCCATCAGGGAGAATGACAGCGCCCCATTTGTTTGGAAATGGAAAGACTTGGAAAAAATTATATTAAATAAGCCAGGCCCAAAGAAACATAGGTCTCATGGTTTCTCATATTTGCAATAACTAGTCTATGTCGGACAAGCAGGAATGGTCAAAAGCTGTGTACATATGACCAGATAAGATGATGTTAAGTGAAATGAACCCCAAGATAGAGACACAAGTGGTTTTACCTTTCTTGTTGTTGTTTTTAATGTACTTATAATGTATCATGTAATTTTTTTTGTTTCTTTTGTATGTTCTTCCCCCATGGCATAACCCATTTTCACTGTATTTGATTCCGGTGCCCTGAATCTAGTATATAAATTTTTCTAATTTGGGGAGGGGAAGGGAAATAACAAAATGCTGAAATAAGGATATAGGTTGACTCATTTTAACAATGAGATGTACAAGACACTATGTTGAAAATGAACTTTACAACTTTGCTTTGGGGGGAGGGGGGAAGAGTTGGGAAGGTGGGGAGGGAAGGAATGGTAGGGGAAAAACAAAGGAGGCTCAAGAGGAAATGTACTCATTACCTTACTCATGTAACTGTAACCCCTCTGTATAGTATTTTTACAATAAAAAATATATACAGAAAAGACAGGTATGCAAGCAGGTACTACTTACTATCTGTTAAATGAAAGTGCTCAGGATGGTAAGCCTTATCTAAGCCTTTCCTCCTTTTTTCTTTTTTTTTTTTGGGGGGGGGGGGAGTTAGTCCTCCAGACCTAGGTACTGTACCTGAACTTTTTTTACTCAGGGCGAGGGATTTACCACTTGAGTCACAGCCACTTACAGCATTTTGTTTTTTTTAGTAGTTTATTGGAGATAAAGAGTCTCACACGCTTTCCTGCCCAGGCTGGCTTCGAACCATGATCCTCAGATCTCTCCTAAGTAGCAAGGACTATAGGTGTAAGCAACCGGTGCCTAACTAAGCTTTTCCTTTCTATATATATATACCTTTTGCCACCTGCCCAGTTGGCTAAAGCAGATGTAGAACTCTCTATATCTCTCTATATAGAGAGGTACAGACATAGATATAGCCACTATTTTCTCTAGGAACCTACCTCTTTGTGAAGCTACATCTGACAACTTAGTAAAGCAAAAGAATGATAATATGATACCATACATTATTACTTTAAGTTTCTGGTCAAAAAAAGCAACAAAAATATATGTGTTCTTCAGGCAAAATCTATCAGGAGAGTTCCATGTCAGCACCTGCTCACCTGACACAATTGTCACAGGGCCTCTGATCTCTGTCAGCTTCTGTCTGGTGAAATTCCGGATGAGGCACTGTATCAAAGTACTCTTTCCAACTTTTGGGGGCCCCATCACCACTACCACGATGGGTGGGGGCTCCAGGGGTGTTCGATCAACCACTGGAATGTGATGCTTTTTTGTTTTTAAATCCTGAGTCCTATGTATTTAAAAAAAGATTAAGATCACTTTCAAAATAAAGAACAGCTGATATTCAGATATAAGTAACTGGTGAATTATTAACATTAATTTCTGACCCCAAACCAAATAACTGTTCTTTTGTAATGAAATAACAGATAAAAGACAGGTGAAAGTTACTCAGTAAATCTGACTACTTTGTGTTGATTTTAATAGTTTAAAAGAAAAAGAGAAAACAAATAAGAGTAAAAATCTTTGGAGATAAATTCGGTTTTCTCACTATGTAGTTGAGAATAACTCGCTCTCTGAATGAGATTTATTTTTATAAAAAGGTTTGTGCCAATACTTAGTTTTAACTCAGGGCCTGGGCTCTGAAACTTATTTGCTCAAGGTTAGTGATCTACTTCTTGAGCCACAGTTCCACTTCTGGCTTTTTGCTGGTTCACTGAAGAGTTTCCTGGATTTCCCTGTCCTGGCTTGGCTTGAATTGTGATCCTCATATCCTTAAGCCTCCCACATAGCTAGGATTACAGGCTGTGAACCAATGACTTTGAGTCAGATTTCTTATTTCTAAGATTATAGGGAGAATTTAATTCAGTAACATTTAAAAGTGCTCTGCTGGCTATATAGTAGACTTCTAAATACAGCCTTCTTAATACTATTACAGCTTCAACATTTACTATTACAATGGTATGAAAGACAGAGGAAAAAAGAAACATTTATTACCATAGAGACTATTTAAAGTTCAGGAATTCATCTTACAAATTATATTCTAAAAATTATTTTCTTTTGGATTAAAAATAAGGCAACCAATGGGCAGATGCTGGAGGCAAAATAGCTCCCATGAGAAAGGCTTCTGAGACATTAGTAAAGGCCATAAGAAACTGATGTCCTGAATTATCCATGAAGCCCAAAGTCTGCAGTGAGTGGCTCCTACCATATAAGAAATAATAAAATGTAAGAACCATCAGAGTCTAGCCATTCATACCTGTGAAAGGATCGAGCCATACGCACAGCAGACTGAACTGCAAAAGCTTTAGGGTTCCTTTTCCGAGCATCTTCTTCATCTCCAAGTTGGAGATCCTGCAGATGGCGTTTCTTTTTCTTCTCAGCCTTGGGTCCACTGTGTTTCTTCCTATGCTTCTTCTGATCCTTAGTCTCCATGGTTACTGTTTATCAACTCACAAATATTCCAATCTGCGTGTAATAGGGTGGGAAGGTGAGGAACAGTACTTAACCATCAAGGGGCACTATTTAATTCAGTACTATTTGTGTAGCCACTGGCTACTGAGAAGCTCAAATATACTTAGGGAAACGGACTATCACTTGATCCACAGCTACACTAAGGCTTCTTGCTGCTTATAAGTCTCATAGAATTACCTGTCCCGGATGGCTTCCAACGATTCGCAGATCGCAGCCTTCTGATTACAGAAGTGAGCCACCGGCATAAAGATGTTTTGCAGTACTATTTTTTAAACTGAGAATATAACTTATGGCCACTACACTAAACGAATGGTGTCCTAAATTAAACTTTAATCGAAATTTCATCGCCATCCATCAATCTCCTGTGCTTCGACAGAGATATTCCCTAACAGAAAAGTACATTTTGTCCTACTTTTGCTCTCCCCTTTTCCCTCTCGGAAAGCGCGAACGCACACACAGACACACAGACACAGACACAGACACACAGACACACAGACACAGACACAGACACAGACACAGACACACACACACACACACACACACACACACACACACACACACACAATCTGGAACGGACAGCTCTGTAGAAGGCCCAGGTCGCCTGCCCTGAGATGATCTCTCCAGCCACTTGCCTCACGGCTCCGGCGCCAGGCCGGGCTTCACTCTGCTACAAGCCTTCAGGCAGCGAGCACGTCAGCCAATGAGGGGCTGAGCTTCCGGGAGGACAGCGGGAGGACCTTACCACGCACAGCTTCCTCTCCGAGCCCCCAAAGCCTGCCGTCGTCTCCCAGAACCCGCGGCGGTTACCCGGCTCACAACTGCTACCCGTAGAGCCCGCATGGACACCGCCGGAAACGGAAGCCCATTACACACGCGGCCCGCCGGTGAGAAACAAGAGACAGACGAAAAGGACTTCCGGGGGGACGAGTTTGAGAGCAGAACCGGAAGGAAGGCATCTAGGGAATGAGTGCGGCGCTGGAGAGGAGCTGCCCGGGAAGCCCCGCCCTCCTGAAGCCCCGCCTTTGAGGAGGAAGCCCCGCCCCTCCCTTCCTCAAGTCAGGACCGGCGTTCAGCCTATACGTAGTTGGTACTCCTGTGCCGCCGGCGCTCTCGAGGCTAGTCCCCGCCGAAAGCCAGGCTGTTGGTGCGGCCTGTCGCCGGTTATAGCTGGAAGTGAGTGCATTTAGTCCTAGTCATGCTCGAGTCTCCGTACCTGTCTCCTCCGAAAGGCCGGTTGGCCACAGTCTACCCGCACGTCTGACGGCGACGTCCGGAGCGCTTCAGGGTCATTAGGGGTCTAGTGCCTTGCGTGCGCATGCGCGCACCTTCCTGGCTCCAGGCACGTGCTTTGCCATTTGAGCCGCACCTCCACGTCTGGCTTTGGGGCAGTTAATTGGAGATGAGAGTCTCACGGACTTTGCTGCCTGGGCTGGCTTGGAACTGCGGTCCTCAGATCTCGACCTCCAGTAGCAGCTAGAATTGCAGGTGTGACACCCGCAGGTGGCTGGCTTTACCTGGGTTTCTACGTAATGCTTTTGGTCAATGCAGGACCACTATGGATGGGGTGTACGAGGTTTTACGTTTCCAGTGTTTTCCGCCCTTGTAAGCGGGGCGCCCATCTGGTTCATCTTGGGGCCTGGGTCTCTAACATTGCAGCTTGCCGAATCCTATATGGCATGACTCAGACCAGGAGTCAGTAGGGGCTATTCTTTGGATGTAGTGGAAACCAGCCACTGTGTGCTGGCTAGTTCTCCGGATGGCCTTAGACTCTCCGTTCTATAAAATGTTCTTGAGTGTACGATCCTGAGAAAGGAGGAACTAGCAGAAATGGCCAGACTTCTCTTCCCGTTCTCCCTACGAGAAGGATGCCCTGCAAAGTGTTATCCCAATGAGTCAAATTGTCCCGGAGTCTAAAAGCCTGGTGGGAGAGCTGTTTTCCAGATTGTCTGTCTCAGTTGTGGTTCAAGTGGGGCTTTACAGACGAGGGTGTCCACCGCATGGGCCACTTTCCTAAGCCTTGGTTTTCAGTGGCCCTTGCTTCCTCAACGTTGGCCCCTCACCCATGTCTTGATTTTAACATTATGTAAGCATCTTGTGTGTAGGTGTGCGTATGTGTACTAAGGTTTGAACTCTGTTTTTTCACTCAAAGCTGGAACTCAACCACTTGAGCAACTTTTATGTCTAGCTTTTTGGTGGTTAATTGAAGATAAGAGTCTCTGGGATTTCTCTTCCTAGAGTAGCTTTGCACTGGGATACTCAAATCTCAGCTTTCTAAGTAGCTAGGATTACAGGCATGATACACTGGTGTTTAGCTCTAATGATAGTCTTTTTTGTGTGTACACTGGTGTTCAGCTCTAATGATAGTCTTTTTTGTGTGTATGTGCCAGTCCCAAGGCTTAAACTTAGGGCCTGGGTACTGTACCTGAGCTCATTCTTTTTTACTTAGGGCTACAGCTCCACCACTTGAGCCACAGTTCCACTTACAGCTCTTTTGGTAGTTAATTGGAGATAGAGTCTCTAACTTTACTATCTGGGATGCCTTTGAACTGCAGTCCTCAGATCTCAACCTCCTGAGTAGCTAGGATTACACAAACCTGAGCTACCCATCCCTAATTACAAAATCTTTATGTGAATTATCCTTGTTTAGACATCAAGGCAAAGACTTAATATTTTTTACCATATTTCTAATTTTTAAAACAAATTCATGTAAGATTCCAATAGAGTATAAAATTTTAAAATTATAATGTATATTTATGTATATTATATATAAATATATATATTACAAGGTATGGGCTAAGGCCCATACAAAGTTATTTAGGAGAGCACCAGTGGAGTTGAAGACTATTCACCTGTCAAATGCCAGATTTATTCTCCCAGTCTGGCTTGCTGCTAAGGCCACCAGCATGAGGAGCACCAGTCCTAGTCTGCCTAGAGAAGTCTGACCATGTCATGGATGCCAGCTTATCACTTTCTACTTGTCATGGCTCCAAGCTCATCTAAGGTCCATGTCTGAAGGAATGTGAGTAGAGATCCACAAGAGCTAGATGTTATTATCCTCCTTTGGGACTTGAGTATATAGAACTCTGAACTCCCTACTTCTTTGAGGATTTGGGCTTTCTTAGAAAGGCGGGTAAAAGGTGAATTTTGACCTGTGCTATTGGAAGCAAGTGAGAGACCTGCTCTTACAGATGAAACATGTGTCCCAACTGTAGACTCCAGATGTGGGAGGGCTGATAATATAGTTTCTAACCTCCTTAGGTAGTGGAAGGGAGTCTTGGACTCTGTGTGTGTGTGTGTGTGTCTGTGTGTGTGTGTGTGTGTGTGTGTGTGTGTGTGTGTGTGTGTGTGTGCTGATAATATAGTTTCTAACCTCCTAGGTAGTGGAAGGGAGTCTTGGACTCTGTGTGTGTGTGTGTGTGTGTGTGTGTGTGTGTGTGTGTGCTGATAATATAGTTTCTAACCTCCTTAGGTAGTGGAAGGGAGTCTTGGACTCTGTGTGTGTGTGTGTGTGTGTGTGTGTGTGTGTGTGTGTGTGTGTGTGTGTGTGTGTGTGTGTGTGTGTGTGTGTGTGTGTGCGCACATGCACTGGTCCAGAGGATTAAACATGGGGCTGGGCACTGTCCCTGGGCTTTTTTGCTCAGGCTAGCACTTTTACCACTTGGGCCACACCTCCACTTCAGGTTTTTTTAGAGATGAGTCTCACAGACTTTCCTGCCCAGGCTGGCTTCAAACCTCCTGAGTAGCAAGTATTACAAGAGTGAGCCACTTGTGCCCAGCTTGAGGGGACTTCTTTGTCAGAAGTCTTCAGTATGTGTGGGGTCCTGAAATGTAAGGTCACAAAGGTCAGACTGGGAAAAGGAGGCCTGCACAGATAAAAGGAGGAGGCTGAGTGTGAGTGCCCAGGGATGAAGTGGCAGATGAAGAGACAGGAAATACAGTGTGATAATCAAGTCTTCTTGAGAAAGGGATACTAAGGAATGTGCAAGATGGGCACAGTTGCAGTCTACAAATTAGGAACAGAAAGCAGAGATGGTTGACTAGGGATAATTGTGGGTGGACCGCACAGATGTTATGGTTCTATGTCAGGGACATTCTGGCTGGAAAGTGCCAGGGTGTGCTAGAATAAGGGAGGGCAAGTTCAACACAGAAAAGAGGACCCAAATCTCAAGACCAGGCTGTTGGGGAGTTGAAAAAAAGGTCTAGGTATAAATTTATAACCCAACAGTTCCCATTCTGTTTTTGTACACTAGTGAACCAGAGGATATCCTAGCTGTTTGTGTGTGGTTTAGTATGTGGGAACAAGAATTTCTTTGATTAGAATGTAGACCGATGGGGAGGGGGGGTAGATGGGAAGGGATGGGAAGAGGAAACAGAGGAGGAGGCAACAATTCTTGATAAGAAATGCACTCATTATCTTGCCCATGTAATTGTAACTCCTCTGTACAGTATTTTCACAATTAAAAAGAGTTGCATGAACACCCTACTCATCTTTAATGTACATCAATATTTTGTGTTGGTCTACATTCTTTTTGTGTGTGTGTGTGAAAATACCGAACAGAGGAGTTACAATTACATGGGCAAGGTAATGAGTACATGTCTTATCAAGCATTGTAGCCTCCTCCTTTGTTTCCCCTTCCCATCCTCCCCCCCCCCACTCAATCATGCAACGCTTATCTGTCTCTCTGCTTCTCTCTTTCTCTCCCCCCCTCCACTCCCCACTTCCTCCAAATAGCCACTTTGCTCTTCTCTCAATGTGGCCTCCTTTATCTCTCAGACAACTTTGCCTATTATAAATTGTCTTAATAGCACTTATTACCATTTACTTGGTAATTTTTTGGTGCCAGTATTGAGGCTTGAACTCAAGACCTGGGTGCTTTCACTTAGCCTTTTCATGCAAGATTAGTGTTTTACCTCTTGAACCACATCTCAATTTCCAGCTTTTTGTTGGTTAATTGGAGGTGAGAGTCTTAGGACTTTCCTGCCCAGGCTGGCTTTAAAACCTCCATCCTCAGATCTCAGCTTCCAGAGTAGTGAGGATTACAGGCTTGAGCTGTACAATTATGGGCTTGGCACCAAAAGACCCTGGATAGTAGATTTCAGTGCAAGTGAATTTTCTTGATATCAGAGCTGGCACAAAAACTATACCAAATATATGATAACTCCCCCAATCAAAGTACTCTAGAATGAGCTCTTACTGGCCTAATTTGGAACACATACCTGGAGCAATACTAAGACTGGCCAGTAAAAGACTACTCTTTGATCACAGAGACAGATTCCACTATTAGAAAAATGTTGAAAAGTTACACTGAGCAAACAAAAGTAGCAGCCATAAAATTTTCTAAGTACATAGTAATATGGCCACATCAAGAGAAAGGTAAATTAGCCAAGTGCTGGTGTCTTACACCGGCAATCCTAGCTACTTAGGAGACTGAGATCTGAGGATCATCGTTTGAAGCCAGCCCAGACAGGAAAGAATGAGACTCTTTTATCTCCAATTAATCACCAAAAAGACTTGAGCTGTAGCTCAAGTAGTAGAGTGCAAGCCTTGAGCAAAAAACCTCAGGGACAGTGCCTGCCCTGAGTTTAAGCCCTAGGACTGGCACGAAAGGAAGGAAAGAAGGAAGCAACGAAGGAAGGAAGCAACAAAGGGAGAAGAGAGAGGAAAGGAGGAAGGAAAGGAGGGAGAGAGGAAGGAAGGAAGGAAGGAAGGGAGGGAGGGAGGGAAGGAAAAAGAAGGAAAAGAGAAAAGAGAAAGAAAAAGAAAGAGGGAAAAGGAAAGAAAAAGAAAAGGAAAGAAAGAAAGGAAGGAAAGAAAAGAAAGAAAGAAAGGTAAATTTGTTCAACACTGCATAGTCACCTGGAAGTTTATTTGGAAGAACATTGAGCTCATCTCACACCATATATAAGGAACACCACATAGATACATATGAATAATGAAATTTATCATCTGTTGCATACAGGCCAAAGGAGAGATTTGTCTATCTACAGACAAAGTTCCAAAGAGAATCTGCTTATGCCAAGATGAAAGCACAATGAAGTGGGAACACTTAGCTTCCAACTAGTAATATCTTTATTTCTAATACTGCGCCTTTTACATAGGAATTTACAGAAATTAAAAGCACCATACTGGTTTATGCTACATTTTTGTCTGTGCAGACTCCCCTCCACCCTTCTGTGCCCACCTGGGCTCACCTGTAGATATCTCTGGCTGGGTTTTTCAAAGGAAGTTTCTAGCAATGAGTGCCATAATTCTGCTAGGTTGATGGTGTCTGCTTCAGGATATCAGCTCTTGCTAGAATCTGATAATGCTGTCTCCATCTTCATCCCTTGAGGATTCAACATGGAAATGGTTTCCTATAGGTACCACTTTTGAGGTGTTTCAATATTATTTCTTCTTAGTCCATACCACTGTAATACGTTTGCCATTAAAATTTTTGTACTACATTTTCATCAGAGAAACCAATGGCTTATTTTTTTAATCATCCTGAGAGGGACTTATGAAAAGAAATTCATTTCCCAAATCACTATATGTAGTACTTAGAAAAGTGTTCCTCTGTATCAGCTGAAATTCTTCCAGCTGTTAAGTGTCACACAGGCCTAAGAATAAACAAGGAACAGTTACTATCAAAGTCAGGACAAAGTCCCAGAATGGAAGAGTTAGAGAGTTGAGCAGCTCAGTGACATGTCTGGGCCAGCTTTTTCCCCTCACAATTTTTCATCTTCCGAACCCAGATTATAAACCTGTATCACAGATATGGAAAAGTCCAGAAGATGTCTCTTACATCTTACCATGTCATGACAATATTTCAACACTAATGTATTTCCTGAACTACTGCAAAGAGTTCTCTGAACTTCTCACTACTCGCATATTCATCCCAACAAAATGGCTCAAATGGAATTTCCATTGTAATCTATTCTGGATTCATTGCTCCCCGTGCCCCCAAAGTCACCTGTGGGAAGGAACAGGGAAGAAGTAGGTGGCCGCTTAGAACTGTGTATTCCCAGAAGCACCAGGAACAACAGAACAGAGGCAGAGAAATGATGATAGTCTATAGTTGTACATATAAATACACAATTCTTGAGGGTTATATATATCATGCTTGAATAGGTCCACAATGAAGTGCGAAGAGTCTGAAAGTAAAATTCCATAAAATGTTGCCATTTTTAATCTGTAGAGTGTAGTATAAATGTTTAGAGTTGATGTATATTTGTGTATTCATAAAAAAACACCATAGTTACTGACAACATTTATATGTTGTCATATAAAACCTCAGAAAAATACTATTTGATTTCTTAACTGAAAAGTTAGTTTGGTAATAATGGCCATGTTCATTCAGATATGCCAGAAAGCAGTCCAAAGTAGATGATATAGCTCTTGCTGAAATTCTGTGTCACTTAATATACAAGCTATAGAGACTGATAGTATTTAGAATCGGGCTGATTCAGAGGTAATTAAAAACCTCACAATCTTTAGTTGTCCTTCGTAATGAGGCAGGTAAGTAATAATAGCCAATGGCCATTAGCTATTTCAGGAAGTAGAAAAAATGGGCATGTGATTTGTACTCTAAATCTGCCACATACATTTTCATACATACTCAGAGAAATGCTAGTTAAGTATTAGACAACAGATTCTCTGATAAAATAAACCCTTGACATATAGCTAATCAATTTCCATTGTATAAATATTCTAAGGCCTACCTACCAACATGATGGTGTGTGTATCATGTCAGAAAGAGATGTGAGAGCAATAGCACAACATGACACAGACCATTCAGAGCCAGTAACAAGAGAAATCCAATCCACAAAGATGACAGTGAAAAGCAGCAACATTATTAGAAAGTGATAGATAATGTATTTCCTTTGCTCTTAATACAACTGATCTATGAACTTTAAATAATAACTGTGTTTCCCAACTGGCTCAACAAATTCCTGAAAATTCACCAAGGAGTGACATTACATCACCAAATGTATGCAGGTATGAGTATACACATATATCTACCTATGCATACATATAAGTACATACATTCACATCACACATGTATAGACACATATATAATCGTATTAACCTATAAAGACACTGTGGTATTTAGTATGGAAAATATTAATATATACCTTAAGTTACTAAAATTAGTAACTTAGAGCCATGTTGGGCTCTAATATACAAACCAAGTCCACCCCAAATTTCTTTTACACTAGCATACTCACATAAAGTCTAAAAACATCAGGGATTCTTCATATATATGCATGTTTAATGCTACTGATTCAGTTTTTAGCTTCAGATGCCACAATGACTATGGATAAAATAAATATTGCACATTATATTTACAATACAGTTTTGGTATCACAATTGGAAGATGTTATTAAGCAATATAAATTCTAAAGACTTTTTCTAAACACATTATTTCCCTTCCATACAATTTCCAATGAAAAGTTTAAATTTTTCTTGAAAGCATTCCATTATTTTAAAAGATGCTACTTTCAAGTTACTTCCTAGCATCCTTTTTTTTCCCCAAAATTTTTATTGTGATTAAGTGGTTACATAATTTCCCAAATTTCACAGTATTGTGGGATAGTGATGCTCAGTTAAAGTCAAAAACACATTCTAACTTTCCTGGAGCAAATGTCTGTCATGGTCTGTAACATTTATGAGTTCTATGAGCTTTGCAATATGGTTATATCTTCCACATTGGGTGATATGTACATTTCTTTTGTTTTGCATAGCATCAGCTGTTCCCTCTTTCCCACTTGTTCCCTCCCTCCCATAGCTGCCATTGAGTTGCTTAGTTCATTTTGGTCAATGTCCAGTGCAGCTGATGGGTCCCGCTGTTATATGCTTTTCCCTGATTCCCTCTAGTTCTGTGTCATCTTCCTGGTTCCCCTCTGGTGTACACATAGCATCCTTTCAAATTCCCTAATCTCATTTTTAAAACATGGATAACAAACCTAACAGGTGTTGTGACGGCTTCTGACCATTTAGGATGTTGAAAGAGCTTTCAGCCTTGTGTGAATTCTCTGATGTTTAGTGAGGACTGACCTCTGACTGAACGTCTTGCCACATGCATTACACTCATAAGGTTTCTCCCCTGTGTGAGTTCTCTGATGTTTAGTGAGAGCTGATTTTTCACAGAACATTTTTCCACATTCATTACATTTGTAAGGTTTCTCCCCTGTGTGAGTTCTTTGATGTACAATGAGGTTGGACTTCACACAAAAGGATTTCCCACACTCATTGCATATAAAGGGCTTCTCCCCTGTGTGTGTTCTCTGATGGACAGTCAGGGCTGACCTGTGGCAGAAGGACTTCCCACAGGCATTGCATCCATAGGGCTTTTCCCCTGTGTGTGTCCTCTGATGCTCAGTGAGGTTTGACTTCACACAGAATGTTTTTCCACACTGCTTACATTCGTAGGGTTTCTCTCCTGTATGTGTTCGCTGGTGGTTGGTGAGGTGTGGTTTCTGGCAGAAGGCTTTCCCACATTCAGTACATTCGTAGGGTTTCTCACCTGTGTGTGTTCTCTGATGCTGAGTGAGGTTTGACTTCTCCCAGAATGTTTTACCACACTCACCACACTCGAAGGTTTTTTCTCCCAAATGAGCTCTCCGAGATTGAGGGAGATGTGGCTTCTTGCTGAAATGATTCCCACTTTCAGGGCATGGATAGGGTTTTCCACCCATGTGTACTATCTGATGTTTAAAGAGTGCTGACTTTTCCCAAGCTTTGTCATTCAATTTATACTCCTGGGGAGTTTTTCTTGTGTAAGCTCCCTGGTGGATGATGAAAGTTGAACTGTCACAGATAATTTCCCCAAATTCATTATATTCATAATTATTGTCCTCTGAAGGAGTTCTCTGATGTCCAACTTGTAAATCCACATAAAAGAGCTTCCCACAAATACTGCATTCGCATGGCTCCATCTCCCAATGAGTTCTTTGGGATACATTGAGTTTTAAGCTGTCGATGAAGGTTCTTCCACATTCAGTATATTTACAGAGTGTCTCCCCTATCTGACATCTCTGACTTGTAAAAGAGGAGGCTTCCTCATGGAAGCCTTGGCCATTTTTATTATACATAAAAGGCTGGTCAAAAATTGGTTGAATGAGGTCCTGATGATGTCTGAGAATATTCCTTTTTTGGTTGTATTTACAAGATTTTTCTCCAACAGGAATTTTTTCAGATCTAATATCAAGGACTAATTTTTCACATACATTAAACTCATCAGACTTCTTTTTGGAATAGTTCTTTTTACTAATAATTAAATCTGAAATATTTTTCAAACTCATTTCACAAGTATCACATATTTTAAAGGGACAATTTCTTGAAGACATTTGGTCTGTGTCCAGATTCAAAGTTTTCCTAAGTTTATCACCACCTTCTACACTTACTGGTTTGTTGTTGGTGACTATGAGCTGCCAAAAGTGTTCATCTTGATTTTCCTGGCTGCTCTCTAATAGGTCATCATCTTTCCATTTCTTTTCTAGAAATGAGAAAAATAATCACACATTTCTGGTGAATTTGGACACAAAGGCTCTAATCCAGTCAATTCTTTTGCTTTAGACCCAGTTTCCTGGTATGATTGAGTTCAGGGAAACTTTTCTAGCTCTCATGAGAAAAAAAGGGCAATGACTAACACTTGATAAACTTCAAAATGATATAAAAATGTCAAATAAAATCTACACCCCAGGGAATCCAAGTGGCTCATTCAACAAAATCAAGAAATGCACACACTATTTTAAGATGAGCCCAGCAGAGCCAATAAACATGGAAAAAACTGGGGAGCCCAATGTTTCAGAAAATGAACAATCTTAGGTGGTAGCAGATATGTCCTTACTGCTCTCACCAAGATCACTGGAGTAGATTCTCACCAGAGTCCATGTTTCTTTTCATTTCATTTTTTTTAATCGGTCATGGGGCTTGAACTCTGGGCCTGGGCACTGTCCCTCAGCTCTTCAGCTCAAGGCGAGCGCTCTACCGCTTGAGCCACAGCACCACGTCCAGTTTTCTAGTGGCTTATTGGAGATAAGAGCCTCACAGACTTTCCTGTCCAGGCTGGCTTTGAACCGTGATCCTCAGATCTCAGCCTCCTGAGTAGCTAGGATTATAGGCGTGAGCCACCAGCACCCAGCCATACTTCTTTTCTATAATATATATTAACACCAAACTAAAGTTTTATAAGTATCAACTTCCTCAGGTTCAAAAGAATAGTCTGAAAGCCCAGGATGAAGAGCTTTTTCTTTAATTTTATTGACAAGAGTGGAGTTTCCAAAATTTGGTGGAAAAACATGCTAGATGAAGTGCAATAAATGGAAGATAGGATAAGCAGGGGATGGAGATGATCTGAAAGTTACACAAAAGACAGGAAATTCACAGTAAATGGGACAGTTGTCTTTTTTTTTGGGGGGGGGTGTCCAGTTGTGGGGCCTGAACTCTGGGCCTGGCACTGTCCCTCAGCTCTTCAGCTCAAGGCTAGCACTCTACCACTTGAGCCACAGCGCCACTTCCGGCTTTTTTCTTTTTGTTTATGTGGTGTTGAGGAATCAAACCCAGAGCCTCGTGCATGCAAGGCAAGCGCTCTACCACTGAGCCACCTTCCCAGCCCCACAGTTGTCTTTTTAATAAAGAGTAGTTGTGAAATATAATGGAGGAAGAATTAAGCTTGGCTGAGGCAGAGCATAGTTTATACCTCATCTTCCCATGACCTACTTACTACAGTATGTCACACACACATCTGTCACTACACACAGGTGTTCAAATCTGCATTTATTTGTAGGTTTCTCATTTATGACTCTGCTTTAATGTTTGGCCTAATCTGTGAGGTCTACAGGAATACTTCTGTATATGGTATCTAGATCTTCAGTATACTTACTCATAAAGTTGTTGGCTATACTTCACTGTTGCTATCCATATGACATGTTAATCACATGTTCAAAAATAATCTATGACCAGGGTGCAGGTGGCTCATGCCTGTATGTCTATCTGCTCAGGAGGCTGAAATATGGTGGATCACAGTTCAGTGCTAGCCCCAGGCAGAAAAGTCTATGAGATTAATTTCCAAAATAACTAGAAAAAATCTGAGTTGGAGGCCAGGTTCAAGTTAGGTAGAGCACAAACAGAGCAAGCAAGCCAAGCATGTGTGGGTTCAAAACCCAGTACTGGCAAGAAGAAAAATACATAGATATAAATACATAAATATAATATATACACACATGTAGATTTACATATATATGTGTATATGTGTGTATGTATGTGTATGACAATAGATAAAAGTTATTACCCTGACCAAAAAATAATAAATAAAACCTTGCAAAACTGATTCACATTATGTGTTCAAACTAAAAATTTGCAAGTCTGTTAAAAGTACCTTTGTGTGGTTCCAGCTAGATATCAGACTCATATACTGATCATTCCCAATAATGTATCCTTTAGTTAAAAAGTATATTAACTAGAGGCATTCCAGCCTTTCTTCTCCTTGAAACCTATACCTCCTTCAGTGAAATGCTACTTTAATTTTTTTTAATTGATAATATAAGCATTAGTGATTGTAAGAACATGAAAGCCAAAAAGTCGCTAAACATCCACCCATTGTAAGATCCTATGTATGCTGTCTTTCAGAAGATACTACTTTTTACGTAATTCACTGTAACATACAACAAATCCCTCTGTTGCGATCTACCTCTTAGCATGTATTACTAGACCTGTTTCCTCTACCTCTTCTGAGATGGTAAAATAACAGTTCCAAAAAACTGAGGTCCATGTGAATCATTTCCACCTCTACCAAATGAGGTGAAATACTGAGGATGAAAGACAAGATACTAGAGAATGTTTCTCTTTTCTTTCCTTCCTTCCTTCCTTCCTTCCTTCCTTCCTTCCTTCCTTCTTCCCTTTCTCTCTCTCCTGACTTTCTCTTCTCTTTCCTTCCTTCTATCCCTTCCTGCCTCCCTCCATTCTTTCCTGCCAGTACTTCCTTCAAATGTAGGACTGGGGCTTGAACTCAGAGCCTTGTTCTCTCACTGGGCTATTTTGTCCTCACAACCCCACCTCTGAATTTTTTGCTGGTTAATCAGAGATAAGAATCTCACAGACTTTTCTGCCAAGGCTGGCTTTGAACCACAATTCTCATATCTCAGCCTCTTGAGTAACTAGGATTACAGGCATGAGCTACAGGTACCCAGCTAGATATTATTCTGTTAATTGCCTAGAACATAACTGAGCCACAGTGACTATTCACCATCATATTTTTGTTACGTGGAATGTATGCAAGAAGTGCATGAATATATGCCAACTGTCTAAAAGAAAATAGATGGTGAATAACTTTAAAAGATAAAGAGAAACTGAGAAAAAGACATCAAAAACCTAAAGCCAGTTGACTGGATGACACGTACAAATAAATCACTCTACAATGTCAAAGACAAAAGCATTTATGAGTAAGAATCCCATACAAGGAAATTATATAAGACAGCAAGATGTGGGCCAACCATCCTTGGTCAATTCTAAAGATCTGGGGTGAAAAAGAGAATTTCTGAAAAATATTCCACAGGTAACAAACCCTAAACCAAGGACTGAAGATCAATTTCCTCTGGTTTTTACCTACCTGTGGATTCAATGACTCACCTGAGTGATTCTGGCTTGAGGACCCCTTCTCCAGTATCCAGGGTTCCTCTCCTTGTTCTATCTTATAGATCACCTCTGGCTTAGTAACACAGTGCCCTGTAAAACAGAAGACCATAAGGTGGAGGACAAACAGCTTAGATTTGTGCACTCTGAAAAAAAAAATGAAGGCAAAGGAGCTGCTCAAAGAAGGTACCCAAACGTATAATCCTCAAAGATTGGAAAGAACACTTTCTTTATCTCAGACAAAGAGATCAGTCTGACTTGAATCAGAAAGCAACAGGGTCTTCACTTTCAGCAACTAAGAAATGCATAGGATTGGAAGCCACATTAAAAAAAAACTCACCTACTGAGACAAGGTTGCTGTAATTTTCCAGAATTACATCTCTGTACATTATCTTCTGAGCAGGGTCCAGGAGATACCATTCTTCTTTGGTAAAGTCCACACACACATCCTTGAATGACACATGTCCCTGTAACAGAATAGTGTTTCTCTATGCAGTTGTGATGTAGAAAAGAATTAGCAGGACAATTTTTTTTTTTAGTTTACAAGAAAATGGCAGAAGAACCCCTCCTTTTATGCTTATTATGTAGAATAACACTGAATATCTTATACAAACTGAGTTTCCACTACAGGCTGGGAACTACCCAAGTTCCTAAGACTACCAAGTAAAAAACAAAACAAAACAGGTCCTTTTCTCAACATTTGATGAGGGCACAAACTTATGAGCACTTATTAAACCAACACTGCAAGAACCAGCAGTGTATACAGAAAAGTGAGTTATACAAGACCTCTGGAGGACAGGTCAGTGGTTTTGGTTTTCAAACTTTAAAGTGGGAGAAAACTCACCTGGGATTTTTTCATCTTCTGCTCTTGGTGGAGGAGAGAGAGCTGATGGAGAAGAAAGGAAGAAGGATGTCAGGAGAGACTTGGCCTGCTTGGCAGTTCCTGGATTCATCTACCTATAGAGGTCCATATAATACTTACATGTCCATGTGTGGCTCTGATATATGTTGAGTTTAGACATGATATTTTTTCACTGAGTGAATATAAACATTTGTTTCTTATTGATTTATTACCAATTTAGGTTCTGTGATACAGAAAAATTGAAAACATAAATGAGTTTAACAAATAACAGTAATCTAAAAGTGGAAATAGTATAGATTTGTCATAATTGAAGATAAAAAACCACCTCAGGCCATCCCGTTTATCAATATTTACCTGCTAACATCACTAATCCCTAGGGTCAGGTAATCCAAGTTTATGGAATGGCTCAAATGGTAGAGTGATAGCCTATTAGAATGTTCTGCTACTAAGTTAAGTTTCTCAAAGGCATGTTTTAATAAGAAACTAACTTTGAAGCTGGGTGCTGGAAGCTCACACATGAAATTCCAGCTACCCTGGAGGCCAAGATCTTAAGGTAGCAGTTTGAAGCCAGGTTGGGCAGAAAAGCCCTTGAGACATCTCCAATTAAGTATGAAAAGAAAGGGGGAGGGAGGGGAGACAGCGACAACAACAACACACAGACTAACTGTGATCTAAGTGGCAAAACAAATGCCAATGTCCCAGGAATTTGTAAACCAGAGTTCTAACCTTCTGGTATCAACAAATCATGCGTTTGAAATAAGTCACTTTCTGAAACTTGATTTTTTTTTTTTCCCCACCGTTTGGAGTTAGAACTCAGGGCTGCACCCTAGCTAGGCAGGCACTTTAGTACTTGAGCCACACCTCCACCTCCAACACATCGTGCTATGGTTTTGAGATAGGTTCCTGTTTCATTTTGTGTATTGGTCCTGGGGCTTGAACTCGTGGCCTGGGTGCTGTCTGTGGGCTTTGTACTGAAGGCTAGAGGGCTAGCACTTGAACAACAGCTCCACTTCCAGCTTTTTTTTTTTCTTAATTGGAAATAAAGAGTCTCATGGACTTTCTTGCTTAGACTATCTTCAAACTATGATCCTCAATTCGATGCCTCCTAAGTAACTAGAATTACATGTGAGCCATAGGCAGCCAGCTAGGTCTGTGTGTGTGTGTGTGTTTTTAATTGGACTTGACTGGATCTCTATCCTCTTATTTTCCTCTTCACCTCAGCGAGGATGACAAGTGCATGTCACCTAGCTTTTGCAGTTGGGACATATATATTTAAATCTCTCAGTAGTCAAAACAGCTGCACTACAAAGGACCCGCCTGCAGGTCCTACCATCCCGTGGGCCTATAACGCCAGGAAAGCAAGAACCTCAACATCTGCTTGATGCCACCACTGGATGGGACAGCTGCTGCTCCAGGATATGAAGAAACGGGTTTTTAGGAAAGGGCGATAACAGCATTTCCTTAGCTTAGCTGGTAAGCCTTTCAAGCCAGACACTGCTCCAGTGCGGCTGTGGTACACCCACCCCTCAGCTCCAGCTCACCTGTCTCTTCTTAACCTAGTAGTCCCAGAGCCTTCAATGGCTTCAAGACAGATACTGTGTCATGATTATACACAATAAACAACAAAAGAGCAAGACATCAAAGAGGTCTGACTGGGAAGGAGCATGTCGGGCCAGGAAAGGGCCCTGGTGACTGCCAGGGCACGCCCCGCGTCCATCCAAGCCCAGGGAGCGACTCCAAGTCCCTTTCCTGGGACCCTCTCAGGTTATGACACACAGCAGAAATAAATGTAATAGCCAGCTAAATTAAAGGGGGGGAGCAAAGAAAACCACCTAAGGCATTAAGGATTTTTGACATCCGCATTTCAAACAAAAAAAAAAGACCCAATCTCGCGAGCGTTAATCTCAGTAATTCATTCACACCCGACCTGGCTCAGCGGCTCTCTTCCGGGCAGTCCTGCCCCCTTTCCCTTTCCAGCGCGACGCGCACGCCAATACGTCACGCGCTAACTGCGCATGCGTTGGGCCCGTCACAAACGGGCGCGCGTGCCCTTTCCGCAGCTCCGCCCCACCCCCCACTCGGAGGCCAGCGCACGCAACGCGCGTGCGCACTTCCCTCTCACGGCCATACCTCCGCGCCGCCGGCTGGCCGCGGGGGCCCTAGGCGCGCCTGCACCCCGTTAGTTTAGCCCTTCGTCCCCCGAGGCGACCCAAGCGCCCTCCCGGGACAGTGATGCCCAAGCCGTACTGCAACTGCGTACACGGGTTTTGTTTTTTCTCCGAGGGGCTCAGACCCATCGGGGTACCGGTTGCCTCCTGCCCGCCCCCTCCCGACCCCCACGAACCCCCCTCATTCTCCCCGAGGCTCACCTGCCGCTCCCTCGCGGTGTGGACCCCAACGCCGGGGATCGTTTCCCACGAGGGACCGGAGACCAGGCAAGGACGAGTCGGAGGATGGCTGTCTGCGCATGCGCAGAGGGAGGGGCGCCCCTGAGGCCCGGCGTTGGGATGGAGTTTGTGGGCCACGTTGAGGGGTCCTAGCCCCCAAGTGGGACATCTCGCCCTCACGTTGTTCAGTCCTCCAGCCCCTGGCTGCTGGAGTGTCCTGGAGGTGTGGATCAAAACAGTTAAGGTGTGCTTAAATTTCATTGATGAAGGTAGAACATCCTTTTATCTAAAATACTAGAAAGTTGGGCTGGGGATGTGGCTTTGTGGTGGGGTGCTTGCCTAGCATACATGAAGCCCTGGGTTCAATTCCTCAGCATCACATAAACAGAAATGGCAGGAAGTGACGCTGTGGCTCAAGTGGTAGAGTGCTAGCCTTGAGCAAAAGAAGCTCAGGAATAGTGCAGACACCCTTAGTTCAAGCACCAGGACTCCCAAGTGGGGCGGGGGGGCGGGGGGAATCTAGCCGAGAGCTAGTGACTCAGGAATCTGTAGCTACTCAGGAATCTGGCATCTGAGGATCACAGTTTGAAGCTAACCCCGGGCAGGAAACTCCCTGTGAGACTCATCTCCAATGAACCACTCAAAAACCAAAAGTGGCATTGTGGCTCAAGTAGTAGAACACAGAGAGCCTCAGGACAGCGCCCAGGCCCTGAATTCAAGCCCCTGAGCCCCCCCCCCCAAAAAAAAAAAATAGAAAGTGCCTGGGCAATGATAGGACAGTGACCTGTAATCCCAGCTACCCTGGAGGCTGAAATCTAGGATCGTGGTTCGAAGCCGGCCTGAGAAGAAAAGTCCATAAGACTTATTTCCAGTTAACCAGCAAAGAGCTAGATGTGGAGCTGTGGCTCAAGTGGTGGAGCACCAGCTTTGAGCAGACAAAGCTAAGGGACCGAGCCCAGGCCCAGAGTTCAAGCCTCAGGAAAGGTAAAAAAAAAAAAAATACCTGACACCATAAAGTGGCATTTTTTTACAGCATTAACCCTAGGATCAGCCATTTGTCTAAGAAACCCTGATATGGATACGCCTGTAGGAGTCTTGGATTGTTTCTTCTGATAAATAAAGGATGATGAGGATAGAGGGAAAGGTCATTTGAATGTGAGGGTAGGGCACCAAAGTAAATTGAGGCACGCCTCATAGCTACTGGCAGGCTGTTATAAACCCCCAACCAGGACTCTCAGTTGAGAGGGTTGTTTTATGCTATATGAGGTCTTGTCCACTCTCTTCCCTGCGGGGGTGGGGGATGGGGTGGGGGTGTCAAACTTCCCTGTGCAACAGGAAAAGGAGGCCTGGAAATCAGCCGGATGTAGGTGGGTTTCCTACCTTTTGGGCCAGTCTCAGCTGCTCTGGCATCTGGCACTGACTCCTTAACCCCAAGGGAAGAGACACTTGTCCCCTGTGTGGGCCTGCTCCAGAGTCAGGGGTCTTCGCTTTCATCTATTTCCAAGTCTTCAGGAAAAGGAAAGAGTGTTGTCTCTCATCTGCCTAATTTTTCCTCTTTCAGCTCAGTTTTTATTAGAGAAAGCTCTGAGCTCAATAGTTATGGGATGTAAGCATTTCTAGGCCCTCTCCATAGACAGAGCTAAGAAAATAAAGTGACTTTAAACCAGTATCACATTTCTGTACCTCTATCTGTAAATATTAAAATTAATATGTATATCTTACTCTAAACCAGGATTCATTCAAGCTTCTCTGCTCTCTTCTTGTCTATTTTTTTGTTCTGATTCTGGGGCTTGAACTCAGGGCCTAGGCTTAGGTTTTTCACTCAGTGCTGGTGCTCTATACCTTGAACCACACCTCTATCTCTGGCTTTTTGCTGGTTAATTGGAGATTAGTCTCACAGGCTTTGGACCTTGATCCTCAGATCTCCTCGTAGCTAGGATTATAGGTATGAGCACCCAGCTCCAGTCTTCACTTTTTATTAAAAAACTTGAGGAATAAAAAAAAAATCATGTTGAGCACCTGTAATCCTAGCTACTCAGGAGGCTGAGATCTGAGGATCATGTTTCAAAGCCAGCCTGGGAAGGAAAGTCCGCGAAATTCTTATTTCCAATAAACCACCAGAAAAAACAAGTGGTGCTGTGGCTCAAGTGGTAGAGCACTAGCCTTGAGCTGAAGAGCTCAGGGACAGAGCCCAGGTCCAGAGTTCAAGTCCCAAGACCAACCAAAAAAAAAAATCACCATACAGGGTACAGAAGTTACAGCATGTAAATTCCAAGTATACTTTTTTTTTTTTTTAAATTAGAGCTTGAAATCAGGCCTCATAGCTGGGGCTCTACTTGAGCCACAGCTCCACTTCCAGCTTTTAAAGGTTAACGGGAGATAAGAGTCTCTCCTATTTGGTTGCCCAGCTGGCTTCAAATCATGGTCTTCATAGGTCAGCCTCCTGAGTAGCTAGGATTATAGGTGTGAGCCACCAATACCCAGCAAGGTATTATATTTCTTTGTTATTAGATTGGGTTGTTGTCATAAAAATAAAAAATTATAAAACAATACTTGTTGATTTGGAAGGAAATATAAAAGAATTGACAATTCAGTTTAGACAATGTTTATTTCACGTTTGCTACATATCATTGGGACATTTGCTATGATTACAATTTAGCCAGTTAAAAATAAACATATTTCTTTGAAAAAATACTTCTAAGCTTAGGCTTTTGACCTACAAATATGCAAAAAATAAATACACTACACAGAAATCATCTACTCAAATTTGTACTGTAGGCATAATTTCTGAAGCAAAGAACATTAACAAAAGGAATACCTCTGCATTGGCTACAATGTTTTCATCTCCAAGGAACAGAAAACTTGTTTGATAAAGTGCTAGATAGTAAATAGTGCTGTAGGCCATCAAGTCTGTCACAGCTCCGGACTCCGTGGCTACAGAAGGAGGCAGCCACAGGCAAAATATAAACAAATGGTTTGTATTCACATTCTCAGAATGCTTTATTTATGGGCGCCAAAAATTTAATAGGTCATTTCCATGTGTCCCCAAATATTCTTTGTTTCAACCAATTAATAATACAAATCTAGTCTCAGCGTGAAAGCTACATGAATGGGCAGTGGATCCGATGGGAGTAATGGGCTAATAGAGAATCCATTCTCGAGTTCCCGTGAGGGAAACCACCAAATCAAGTGGACACATGAGCAGCCCTAAATTAGGAGATGAATTTGCATTGCTATTCTTTTGTTTTAATTCATTGCATAAATCAGGACAATTAAGCAGCATGACAATAATGGGTAGGTGGTCTGTGTCTCAGAAACTGTTCTAAGTGCTTCACAAATATTCACTAATTTCCAACCTCCAAGCAATCCCAAGATGTGACTACTACTATTCCTACAAAAAAGGAGCCAAGGCATAGGGCAGCTGAGGCCCAGGCTGGGGTCTGGTCTCCAGAGCTCACTAATTAGCCATCTGCTTCTACAAGGCAAAGGACAGCAATACCAAACATTTAAGACTCCCGTACAAAATACACAGATAAGCTCTACACCTTGCTAAAACAAGTAAATGATACTTCTTACATAGTACTGTAACTTGTTCTTATTTTGTAGAGAACAAAAAAATCCATTTCCAACTATTTTTAAAGCATCTCAGACTTTTGCTATAAGTAAATATGTTCCTTATCCAAACTCTGCTGAGCACAAAACAGTTGAAAGTTTTCTGAAAGCATTTTAGCTTCTTTTTTTTTTGTGAATGCCTAAATGCATTCACAAAGGCCAGGAAATAGGAGGGGGGAAAGCATAATTTTAAAAGAGTACACCAATACATATTATATAAACAAAATAACTGCTGAGGCACTGTGACACATCTTGTTATGCATACATTATTGAACTAAGGTTATATACTTTCCTATGTACATTGATAGATGGGTTCCGTATGTCTGGCACACATTTTTAAGTTATATTTTGTAGCACATTCACACACACACCAGAAAATTCTTCATGTGTGTTAATGTGTTTAATAATGTTGCCCGATTACTCTATTTTTGCTTTTTAAAAAGCTTCCTTTTCTTTCCTTCCTTTTTGTGTTCTGTCTCTGTCTCTGTTTCTCTCTGTTCCTTGACATAGGTCTCATTATATAGCCCATGTTGGGCTTAAACTCATGATTCTCCTATCTCAGCCTCTCCCAGTACTGATATGATAGGCATGCTCTAGCTTTGCTCCCTTCCCTTCCCTCTCCTCTCCTCTTCCCTTCCCTTCCATTTCCCTCCATCCCCCCTTCCTTCCTTTTCCCTCCGTCCCTTCAGTCCCTCCCTCCCTCCCTCCCTCCCTCCCTCCCTCCCTCCCTTCCTCCCTTCCTTCCTTCCTTCCTTCTTTCCTTCCTTCCTTCCTTCCTTCCTTCCTTCCTTCCTCCCTTGCTTGCTTGCTTGCTTGCTTCCTTATTAGATTGAACCCAGGGCCTCATTCTTACAAGGCAAGCACCCAACCACTAGCCCTTAGGTTGCTATTTTTGAAACAGTCTTGCTAGCTCTGCCTAGGACAGCTTGAACCTGGAATCCTGCATCCTGGAGGAATGCCCCACTATGCTACACTGTATATTTCTTTTAAAAGAAAACAAACCCACCTTGGAAATCTGCAACATACTATAAGTGCTTCTCTCCACACAGTCTTCGAATTTTTGTTTACAATCTTTCAAATATGTACGATAAAAGGTATAAGTATGAATGATAGGGCATTTCGTGAAACATCATCTTGATGAAAACATCTATTATCTGTCACAATCTCTGCAGTTTTCTGTTGTAAGTGCCACTTTTGTGCCACGGTTTGGAATACTTAAGAGCTATTCACAGGACTTTCTCATGTATGTGCACTTTTAGATGTCTGGCATTAGGTACTTCCACATAAAACTCTTGGCCATCATTTTACTAACAGGAATTCTCTCCCATGTGCTCTCTCTGTTGTCTGATACTTTGTAAAGTCTATACTGTGATTAAAAGGTCTTCCTAATAAACTTACTGCACTGGCTGATATTCTGTAAGGAAAAGTTACAACTCAGAACTTTCTCTTATTGACAATTCTCATTACATGAATTATCTGATCCTTCTGCTGGGCGAATTCCAACAGAAACAGTCACACTATTTGTCAGCTTTTCCCTTCTGTGCATGTGTCTTCCGATGTGCATTGAGCTGTGACTTCTGGATGAAGGTGTCCCCACACTCTTGACACTCGTATGGCTTCTCCCCAGTGTGCTTCCTCTGATGTATAATGAAGTGTGACCTCTGAGAAAAGCATTTCCCACACTCTTCGCATTCATAGGGCTTCTCTCCCGTGTGAGTCCTTTGATGTAATCTGAGGACTGAGTTCACAGAGAAGGATTTCCCACACTCTGCACATTCATAGGGCTTCTCCCCTGTGTGTTTTCTTTCATGTTTAGTGAGATCTGACTTATAATAGAAGTGTTTCCCACACTTACTACATTCAAAGGGCTTCTCGCCTGTGTGAGTTCGCTGGTGCACTGTGAGGGCTGACTTCTGGTAGAAGCATTTTTTGCATTCCTTACACTCATACGGCTTCTCTCCAGTGTGAGTTCTCTGATGGGTTTTGAGGTGGGAATTCCTGGAGAATAATTTCCCACATTCCTTACATTTGTAGGGCTTCTCCCCTGTGTGTGATCTCTGATGTACTGTGAGGTGTGACTTCTGGGAAAAGAAGTTGCCACACTCTTTGCACTGAAAGGGTTTCTCCCCAGTATGTGTTTTCTGATGAACCAGGAGGTATGCTTTCATGTAGAAGAACTTCCCACATTCAGTACACTTGAAGGGCTTCTCTCCTGTGTGAGTTTTCTGATGTTCCATGAGATGTGGCTTCTGGTAGAAAGATTTCTCACACTGCTTACATTCATAGGGTTTATCTCCGGCATGGGTTCTCAGGTGTCGACTGAGTGATGACAGATGGTAGAAAATGCTTTTACATTCTTTGCATTCGTAGGTTTTGTCTCTGGTGTGAACTTTCTGGTGTTTTGTAAGGTCTTCATTTTTCGAGAAAGACTTTCCACATTTCTCACATTCATAGGATATGTCCTTGGAGTGTGTCTGCTGGTGCACTGTAAGGGCAGACTTCGTGCAGAAAGACTTCCCACATTCGTTGCAGTCATAGCTTTCCTGTTGCTTCTGTGTTTTCTGAGGTCTTGCAGGTTCTCTATTCCTAGAGAGAAAGCCCCAAATTCATTAATGTATAGGACTTTTACAGCTTTAATAGTAACTAATGTCCTCCCTTTACAGTACCCCCATCAAGGCTTTTTTGAAAAGCTTCTATGTTAAATATGAAACCTTGAACTTGCCTTGAATTTCCAGTTTGGCTTTTCTGGGATCTTCCTCTGGGATTCTGAACATTCTTTACTTTTTCTACAAAGGAGCCAAGATTTTAACACATTATTATGGTTATAGAGTTAAACCTTAGATTTCAGGCCAATTTATCCAAATGAAACAACTCTCATTGGGAAAAATATAATAAAGACTAAAAATCTTACATATTAGACAGAGAAAAGAACATAACCATAAAGCCAAGTACCACTGACACCTCTATAAATACCTTAAATAGTTGGAGGTAAAAGCCAGGCAAACTGGCACATATCTGTAAAATCAGCATGCAGGAGGCTGATGTAGGAGATTGTGAATTTGAGGCCAGCCTGGACTATACAGCAAGATCCTGTCTCAAAAAGCAAGCAGAAATAAAACCCAGACAAAACCAAAAACACAAAACCATATTAGAGACAAAAGTTGACAAAAATTAGAGGAAACAAAAGATACTCAGAAGTGTTTAATAGGAATATGAGAATAAGAGAATGCTGTGAGTCCATTAAGAATAGTAAATTAGATGAGAAAAATAGTGGACAACTATTTATTGGATATATGCAAAGGGATTAAACTGGTTGGAGCTGTAAAGTCTTCATCCCTTCAAACTTAGATTGCTGTGTTTGGATTTCTATACAGTATTCCTCCTCCCTTCCCTGGAGGGGATACTTTCCAATACTCGCAGTTGATTCCAGAAAGCACAGATAGTACTGCATTCTATATATACATTTGTTGTTCTTTTTTGGGGGTGGGGGAGTCCGGTCGTGGGCCTGAACTCTGGGTCTGGGCACTGCCTCAGCTCTTCAGCTCAAGGCTAGCGCTCTACCACTTGAGCCACAATGCCACTTCTGCCTTTTTTTTCTGCTTATGTGGTACTGAGGAATCGAACCCAGGGCCTCATGCATGCAAAGCAAGCACTCTACCACTAAGCCACCTTCCCAGCCCCATTTGTTGTTCTTATACATACATACCTATGAGAAACTTTCACCTGTTTACGTAAAGGAAGTATTTTTAAGCTTCTCTCTGGCATGTCTTAATTGCTAGCATCACCACTTTTGTGCACTGTGTGCTTTGAGTAAAATAGCTATGATTCTTCAGTAGTAGGTCTGACGACCAGCAAGACTGCCTAGTAAGTGATGAGTGTAGCTTGTACAGTATAGATACACAACATAAACAGACGATTCACATCCCAGTCAGGAAAGAGTGGGCCAACAGGAGAGTCTATCATCCTCAGAATGGCATGTAATTTAAAGTGGTTAAGTTGCTGATTTCTGAAAATTTCCAGTTAATATTTTTGACAATGGGTAAATGAAAACACACAAGGCAAACAAGGGGGACTGATATTATAGAAAGCAGACTATAAACCTGTGCTTTATATCCTTATTTATTTAATTTATGTTTGGTGCCAGTCCTGGGACATTGTCCCTTAGCTTTTCTGCTCAAGATTAGTGTTCTACCACTTGAGCCACAACTACACTTCTGGGATTTTGGTGCTTAATTGGAGATAGGAGTCACCCAGACCTTCCTGGTTGGGCTGGCTTCAAATCTCAATCCTCAGCTCAGCCTCCTGAGTAGCTAGGATTACAGATGTAAGTCACCTTTCTCTTTTAACAACAATCTAGACCTTGTATCTTTTATTTTGACATTAATAAGGAATGAAATGCAAAGGTAAAATATGAGACCAGAATACATAATCGGATAAAGATGCTGGACAGGTCAGTATGAGGTGTTTTCACCATTAAAATCAGGATTTGTTCATGTGTATATGTGTGTGTTTGTGTGCATATACAGAAGCTTGAACTTAAGATTCATGTTCTTGCTCAGTGTTTCTGCTCAAGGCTGGCACTCTACCACTGTAGCCACAGCTCCTTTTCCATCTTTGTGCTAGTTAATTGAAGGTAAGAGTCTCATGAACGTTCCTGCCTTGAACTATGATCCTTAGATCTCAGCCTCCGGAGTAGCTAGGATTACAGGAGAGAGCCACTAGCACACACCTCTCCACTTCCAATATTTTGCTTTCCAATTTATTTTGGAGAAAAGAGTCACATAGGCTTTACTGCCCAGCAGGCTTAAAACCAGGATCCTTATATCTCAGTCTCCTGAGTAGCTAGGATTATAGGAGTGAGTAACAGTGTCTGTTCATAATTTCTTCAGTAGAATGAATCTAGAGAGATTCTTGAAAGCTATGTCAAAGGACAAGATGCATCCACTGCCTCATTATTAACATGAAATGGAATTTTCTGACTCACCAGGATGCTTTCGACGTGGACATTCAACTTCTAAGCTCCATGGGTCTTTCCCTTGCTTCAATTTAAGAACTATAGCTGGCTTACTCACACGATAGCCTATTAATAGAAAACATAAAGGAAATAATACAAATTGCTTGAAGAGTAAGTATAGTTTTGGCAAGTTGAAGATCATACTTAGATTTGGCATACTTAGAATCAATCTTCCAACCTTTTCTCCCTTTCCCTCTCTTTTCTCTTTCTCTTCCTTCTTTCTTTCCTTGTTTCTTTCTTCCTTCCATTGCTTATACCAGAGGGCCTCATTGTGTATTTTCACAGATGTGTACATTGTTCTTTGCACAAATTTACCCCTTCTATTATACACCCTTAATTCCCATCCTTCCCCCCGTTTATAAGTGCAGTTTTGTGTGTTTCTTTATGCTATCTTTTTTCATGTGTGCCTGTACTAGGCTTGAACTCAGGCATTGTCCTTTAGATTTTTTCACTCAAGGCTGGTGCTCTAAAATTTGAGTCACACCTCCACCCCAAACTTTTTGCTGGTTAAAATTGGATATAGGAGTCTCATGGAGTTTTCTGCCTGGGCTGGCTTTGAATAGCAACCTCAGATGTCAGTCTCCTGAGTGGCTGGGATTATAGATACAAGCCACAGTGCCTGTCTTGTTATGCTATCTTAAGAAATATATATATATATATATATATATATATATATATAATGTATTTTATTTTATTCAGTTCCTACTACTTTTTTCCCTCTTAATGATCTCCCTGAGACAGCCTTTCTTTACCATCAGGGCCCTGCTTTTTATCATCACCACTACCACCACCACCACGACTACCACCATCACTACCACCACCATTATCACCACCACCACCATCATCATCATAGATTCTTTCAATAAAATGGGACACATATTTTTCTGGTGCCCAGACTGAATTCATTGATTTTGACTTCCTGCTGAAGTCAAGTTGATATCATTCAATCATAGAGGAACCTCACATATCCCAGCAATTAGGAAAAGTAATCCAAACTATGTAGAGTTATACATGATGTGTTTCTTACCCACAGAGACCAGGAGATTATAGTTGTCCAGTGTAACATCCTTGTAAAGGGTCTTCTGAGCAGGAGTCAATAATTTCCACTCCTCCTTGCTGAACTCAACAGTAATATCCTTTAATGTCACAGGCCCCTAGAACAACAATTTCTGTTCAGTCTGAACTAATCAGAAAAGAGTACCACTGAAAGCTACACAGTGGTAGCTCATGTCTGTAATCCTAGCTACTCAGGAGGCTAAGATCTGAGAATCACAGTTCAAAGCCAGCCTAGGCAGGAAAGTGTGTGACACTCACCTCCAATTAACCACCAAAAAGCTAGAAGTAGAGCTGTGGCTCAAGTGGTAGAATGCTAGCCTTGAGAAAAAAAGGTCAGGGGCAGCACTCAGGCCCTGAGTTCTAGTCCTAGGATTCACACACACACACACACACACACACACACACACACACACACACACACACACACACACACACCTCCGCACAGGGTACCCACACATACACATACACACACATGAGTACCTTTGGAGAGACACATTAAACTAACTCTTAACGCATTGACATTTATCCTGGATAGTCAGTATAAGCTTTGAACTCTGAACCCTACTTTATGCACTGCCATCAGTTCAATTCATATTTGCTGTACTGACATTCTGTGCATGCAACACTGTTGCAGGTGCAAAGATGGGTAAAAATAACCCTTCCTGTTATCAAAAATGTACTCTTGGACAGAGGCAAAGATGTACATGTCTTATGGCAATATGGACCAGGTGCTAGGACATGATACCAGAAAGCTGCAAATGCTAAGAGATTGTTTGTGCTTTGAAGTATCAGATTCTTACTAACTTGCCAAACTGGCTAATGTAAATGTTAGGAATAATGGACAATTAACAGGCAATGGCATAGGTGCATGATAACTGGCAAGTTTTAGGAAACCTCAAATAACATATATGAGCTATGAGGACCAAAGTTTAATTGGGTTATAAAGTCAAGTGATAGAACATAAAGAAAGTAAAATAATAAGAGGACCAAATTAAAGACAGGAAAGCCTCAAATTATCCCTATCTCAGACAACATGATGCTACATTTATTCCATCTGAAAGCTCTTGCTTTGATAAATACTTTTCAACAAAGTAGCTAGATAAAATAATCTACATATTAAAAATAATTTTTCTGTAAACTACCAACAAACTTCCTGGAAAAAGAATTCAGAAGTAAGTCCTATTTGCCACAGCCTTAAAAATAAAAACATAGACACTCAGAATTGGGAGGGTCATTGTTCCAGTTTAAATTTTTTAGTTATTTTGCTTTCAGTTTGCCAATCTGGGCAAAACATTTGCAATGCCCTCATCTCAATAAAATCTGGGCACAGTGACAGGTGTTGGTCATCCTAGTTATATGGGAAGTGAAACCTGGAGAATTATAGTCCAGTGTGGTCTGGGCATAAATGAAAGACATTATTTTAAAAAAAGAGTATTCTTCTCAAATGGTTTCTGTCCATTTTTATCTGTCTTGATGGTTTTATGATGGATATACCTGGGGGGACATTCCTTTTTTTCTATCTCCTCAGGCTGAGGCAAGTGCCACAGCAATGCTTAGTTAAAAGCATTTAAAAATACTATCTTTGGGCCTTCACAGCAGCCATGTAGTGGAAGAACATGAAGCAAGCAGGGTGCATTTTCCAACACCCAGGAAGGAGGCAGAGGAGGAAGGTAACAGGAGAATGAGGAGAGCTCTGATCCACTGGAGTCTGCAAACCAGAGAACCCAGACAGCAGTGTGCCTGCCAGGGTGCTTGTATGCTCAAAAGACATCTTAGAAGACACTTGGCTTGCTCTTCTTTTTTTAGCTTTTATTTTAAAAATTATCTTCAGGTACTTGTACAAAGAGGTTCCAATTCAACATGTCAGTTTATGAGTACAATACATCTTGGCTATTGAGCACTGATCACCGGCTGCTCTTCTAACTGCTCTTAGAACTCTGCATGAGCCTATGGGAAAAAGCTAAGGCAAAGGTGTGGGCAACCCAAGTGTCAAAGGAATGTCAGTTCAGAGGTAATCTGTACATACAAAGACCAAGATTACAAGCTTGATCTATTAGTGCCAGCCTGATTCCTTTCCTTTTTTGGGGGGGAGGGGACAAGGGGAGTCTGGAAACCCTTTGATTGTGTAGGTATTGCTTTTGACTTACATTTTATTTTCTATGAGGCTATGTAGCCCCTTTGCAGTCCTCTGCTCATATATTCATGCATAAAGTTGAACACTCAGAGGATCTCTTCCAGCCAGGAACGCCTGTTCCACCAGGCATCTCAGGAACAGCCCTGGCAGCTGTGATAGACACAGCACCAGGACATTGGGCATCCTCAGGTTAACATAAACCATATGTGAGTAGAAAAGCTCCTCTCCTCCACCTCTCTCTTTCATGCTAGTCCTGGGTCTTGAACTCAAGTCCTAGGAGTTGTCCCTGAACTTCTTTTGCTTAAGGCTAGCACTTTACCACGTATGCCACAGTCCCATTTCCAGCTTTCTGGAAAGGAGGGGTGTGATTAGAGATAAGAATCTCATAGACTTGGGGCTGGCAAGGTGGCTCAGTGGTAGAGCCCTTGCCTTGCATGCATGAGGCCCTGGGTTCGATTCCTCATCACCACATAAGCAGTAAAAAAACGCAAGTGACGCTGTGGCTCAAGTGGTAGAGCGCTAGCCTTGAGGTGAAGAGTTGAGAGATGGCGCTCAGACCCAGAGTTCAGGCCCTATGACCAGAACCAAAAAAAAAAAAAAAAAGAATCTCATAGACTTTCCCACCTGGTCTGGCTTTGAACCTCAACCCTTAGATCTCAGCTTCCTAAGTAGCTAGGATTATAGGTGTGAGCCACCAACGTCCTGCTCAAAGCCCCCCTCTTAAGGAGGCCTTATAAAACACCAGTGGCCCAGCAAAATGCTGAAATAGGGGCTGAGTGCTCAAAATGAACCAGATGGAATGCAGAAACATGTCAAGCACAGACAATGGATCAGTTAGAATGTGGAAGGGAGTCAGGTATGTACAATGGGGTCAGGTGGAATCTGGAAGCCAAACTCACAAGATGTTCCCATGCAAACAAAATTCAAACCATAATCTGAGGAAGAAACAACCAATTAACAAGCCCCATGAGAAAGAAACAGCCAATCTGTGAAGTCCTAAGTAAACTGTATAAAATCCTGTCCCCAAAGCTTTATCAGAACAGGAATAGGGACGACAGCAGCAGCAGCACAGCATACCCCTCTGTCTAGCACTCTATTAATTGTTCATTAATGTATCCTAATATCCCTTGTTTCTCCTGTTCCTCTGTCTTGGTAAGCTTTTAACAATGTATGAACTGGCTGCTGGTGACTCATGCCTGTAGTAATCCTAGCTACTCAAGAGGCTGAGATCTGAGGATCACAGTTTGAAGCCAGCCTGGGCAGGAAAGCCCCTAAGATATTTCCAATAAACCATAAAAAAGCTGGAACTGTAGCTGTGGCTCAAGTGGTAGAGCCTTGAGTGAAAAAAGCTAATGGATAACCCCAAGCCCCTGAGTTCAAGACTCAGTACTAGTACATACACACACAAACTGTGATTCCAGAATCTACTACATCACGGTGGTTCCTACGGAGATATTATTTTCTGTGCACTGTTTCTACATCACTACACACCATTAAAGTGAAGAGCCTATTTGTCCTCTCTCTTCCATATCTCCACTTCCCATAGCAGAGGAGGCAGCAGGAGACTGGGTGAGTCTTTGTACCCCTCTTCTGACACTTTTACTTTCAAGTCTTCTTAAGGGCTCCTCAGATGACATCATCTGTACCCTGCAGGATTCTTGCTGACTTGTGGAAAGATTCTCAGTTCCAGTGGTTAAGTTCTCCCATGTGCCTCCTCTTCTCACATCCAGACTTTACTTCAGGAGACATCTCAAAGCTGACAGTATCTTCCAATTTGTGAGTCACACCTTGAGTTTGGAGCCCCTCTGATTGGGTGGGATACACTATCAGAGGCAGGATCCTGGTTCAGTCCTCCATGGATGCCTGAGCTCCTTTTCTCCTGGTGGGATTAGGTACATAGGATGGAACTTAGGTACCATAACCCATACTCTAATACAGATCAAGCCACTTTCATCTCCTCAAACTCACCCCTGGGCTGCTTCTCTGGCACGAGGCTAGCTCTTCACCTCAAATGCTTAAAAAGAAATGCTTCATTGGTAACCATGCTTGCAATTCTAGCTACTCAGGAGTCTGAGATCTGGGAATTGAGGTTTGAATCCAGCCTTAGCAGGAAACTCTGTGAGACTCTTACCTCCAACTAAGCATCCTCTCCCCCACAAAAAATGCCAGAAGTAGAGCTGTGGTTCAAGTGGTAGAGTGCTAGTCTTGAGTAAGAAAGCTTAGGACAGTGCCCTGGCCTTGAGTTCAAGCCCCAACACCAGCACAAGAAAGAAAAGTAAGGAAAGAGAGAGAGAGAGAGAAAGAAAAAGAAAGAAAGAAATGCTTCATCTTTACTTGCAATGTGCCATGGCCAGCTAATAGTCTGTAAGTCTGAGTAATGTGACCTCAAAATGGTACTGTTAATTGCTGCACTATTTGAAACTTGGTCTTTTCTACTGAAAGTCCTCTAAATGATCTAAAGTTCCTTATATCCAGGCTTCTATGACTCTCAGAATAAGGACCTCTAGAGGGATGTCCAATTTATCTGATTGTATTCCCTGAAGAAAAGTCCTTTGATATTTTAGAGGATCCTCAGTTTTCCTCAGCCCCACCTGCATCATCAAGCCCAGTGTCTAGCTCTTCTCCATCTTCCAGTTCTTTGGAGGAATCTGCCATTCCCTTGAGCTTTCTCCCTTCCAATTCCAACAAGGCATCTGCCTTCTCCAAAGCCATTTTCCTTTGTTCCAGTCCCTTAGGGTCATCTTCCACTCCTCTTTATACAGATAGCCTTGACCTTCGATCCCTTCTCATACCAGATAAGGACAAAGATTTCTATTTTTATTTTATTTTTTATTTTTTATTTTTTTTGGGTCCGGTTGTGGGGCCTGAACTCTGGGCCTGGGCGCTGTCCCTCAGCTCTTCAGCTCAAGGCTAGCGCTCTACCACTTGAGCCACAGTGCCACTTCCGGCTTTTTTGCTTATGCGGTGCTGAGGAATCGAACCCAGGGCCTCATGCATGCAAGGCAAGCACTCTACCACTGGGCCACCTTCCCAGCCCCAAGATTTCTATTTTTAAAACTCAGAAAAAGTCCAGTGATCCCTCTTTTGGCTCATTTCCTTATTTTCTCTCCTCTGGACACCTCCCAATCTGCGCCCATATGGCTCCACTCAACTTTCCTATTCCACCTTCTCCACCAAGGAAATGTTGCTTTCTCTCTTCAGATAGTGTGTGCATGTGTCTGTGTGTCTGTGTGAATTTTACAAGCACTTAATCTACAAAAAATATCTAAAATATTCTAGAAGTCTTGTGGTTTGGGAGAGGGAGTATGCACACCCACAAGTGCCACTTGTGGAGCTTGAACTCAGGGGCTGGGTGCTGTCCCTCAGCTCTTCATCTCAAGGCTAGTGCTCTATCACTTTAGCCACATCACTACTTCTGGTTTTCATGTTTTATTGGAGATAAGAGTCTCAAAGACTTTCCTGCCTGGGCTGGCTTTGAACTGTGATCCTCAGATTTCACCACCCTGAGTAGCTAGGATTACATGTGTGGGCCACCAGTGCCCTGCCCAGCTTTTTTAGTATTAATTGGAGATTTAAAAAAAAGAAATATACTCATTATCTTGCCCATGTAATTGTAACCCCTCTGTACAGTATTTTCACAATAAAAAAAAGAAGCTCAAAAAAAAAAAAAAAGAGTCTCCAGGACTTTCCTGCCTAGCTCTCTTTGAACTGTGATCCCCATTCAGCCTCCTGAGTAGCTAGGATTCCAGGCTTTCGCTAGCAGCACCTGATTAATTGTGCTTATTTTTTTAAACCAGTAATTTTAGACTTCTATGTATGGAAGTTAATTAAGGTATATAATTATTCATTAAAAGTTGTGTATAATAAGGTTTACTTAGTCAGTTGTGGGGTTTGAACTCAAGGCCTGGGCACTGTCTCTGAGCATTTTTGCTCAAGGCTAGTACTCTACCATTTTGAGCCACAGCTCTACTTCCAAGATTTTTTTTAGTTTTTACGGTATGTTTTTACTGAATCATCTATTCCTTGTCCCAAGGCAAGCATGAATAAAATTAGATTAAATGTAGCATGTTGGCATCACAGTTTCTTTGTTTCACTAATTTTGCTGAATACTGTCTTTGGTTATCCTGTCAGAAATAAAAGGACAAATATAGATGGCAAGAAAAAAAAAGTTCTATAGGAAATCATACACAAAGAAGGAGGCTGGCCATGGCAGTACATCCTGTAATCCCAGTTATTCAGGAAGCAGAGTTGTTCAGGAAGTAGAATACCATTTGAGGCTAGCCTGGGAAACAAGTTACCAGACCCTAGACCCTATCTTAATCAATAAACTAGACATGGTAGTACATGTACAATAAAAGTTGTATGTAGGAAGATCATGTTCCAAAGCTAGCCCTTGGGACAAACACGAAGTCCTAACTGAATAATGACTAAAGCAAAAGAGGGATGAAGTGTGGCTCAAGTGGTAGAGCGCATTGTAGAGGCCATGAGTTCAAACCCCAATATTTCCAAAGTAGAAGAAATAAAGGGAAACAGAATCACAAGTAAGCTAATAAAGAATACCAGCAAAGAACTGGGGAGATGGATTCAGTGGTTCACATCTACAATTCCAGCTACTAAGGAGAAAATGGATAGGGAGGATCACATTTCAAAGCCAGCAGGAGCAAAAGGTAAAACCTTAATCTCAACAAGACAAGCTAGGCATGATGCCTTCCATCCCAACTATGCAGGAGGATGATAGTTTGAAGTCCACCAGGGTAGAAAGTTAACAAGATCCTCCATCTATATCCAAGAAACAAGTGGGGCATGGTGGCACATGCCTGTCATCCCAGCTACATGCGAGGTGTAGGAGGAACATGGTCAAAAGCTGCAAAAAGTGAGACCCTATCTTTTAAAAACCTATAGTAAAAAAGGGCTGGAAATATGGTCCAATGGCAGAATGCAAGCCTAGCAATTGCAAAGTCCTGAGTTCACCTCCACCCCCCCCCCAAAAAAAAAGAAACAGAGAAACACAGAGATCAACAAAGAGATGGAAGTGAAAAGTTGGACCCAAAACTTAAGGGGAAAATAACAAAATTTTAAATTCACTGGAGAAGACTAGCATCCTATTTAAGTAGGCAGAAGAATCTACAACATTAAAGATAAAGACAAATAATTATGGCTTTACATATCTGGCTAAACATTCTATTCTCGATGAAATTCATTATAGTAATAAAATAAAGCAGAAAAAAAGAAAAATCATCTGAAAAGATGTAGAAACGAGTCAAGATCTGTTCATGAAAAACTAACTCTAACTAGGCACAGTGCTATAGCTGCCATTCTGAGTTCCTCCCAAGGTCCAAGTGGTTTTTACCACAGCAGGTGGTGCCGTTGTGGGGAGGTGGGATCTAGAGGGAGAGTTCCTCAAGGGAACCTGAACCCCTTAGTTCCTTCTTCCTCTTGCTTTCTGGTCATAGAGGATTGATTTTGCTCTACCACACACACCTGCCATGTTGTGCCTGAACACTGGCATAAATGCAATGGGAACAAACAATCATGGATGAGACCCAAGAGCCTGGTGGCATGGACCTGTTATCCTACCTACAGAGGAAGAACAATGGCTGGGCACCAGTGACACTGGAAAGCATAAGCAGGAAGATTGAAACACAGGCTGACACAGGAAGAAAATGAGACCCTACCTTGAATCACCAAGGCAAAAAGGTGGAGGCATAGCTCGAGTGGTACTTTGAGAACATGAGACCTTATATTCAAGCCTCAGTACCATACACACAAACAGACACAGACACACAGACACATAGAAACAGACAATTACACAAAGAGTATATAAACAGCATGATACTTATTACTGGATGAATAAATTATTTTCCCTAAGATCAGGGGAGAAAAGTAAAGAGATCTACTCTTAGCACTCATTCAATGCACTAGAAAATCATAGCCAGTACCATTAAAAAAAAAAAAAAGCCCGGTGAGGGTGGCTCACACCTGTAATCCTAGCTACTCAGGAGGCTGAGATCTGAAGATCACTGTTTAAAGCCAGCCCAGGCAGCAAAGTCCATGAGACTCCAATTAACTACCAGAAAACTGGAAGTGGCTTTGTGGTTCAAGAGCACTAGCCTTGAGCTGAAAAGCTGAGGGACAACATCCAGGGTTCAAGCCCACAATTGGTGAAAAAAAGAAAAAAAAAAAGAAAGAGGAAAATAGAACTCTTTTTTTTGTCGGTCGTGGGCCTTGAACTCTGGGCTTGGATGCTCTTTAGCTCAAGGCTAGCGTTCTACTGCTTGAGCCATAGTGCCACTTCCAGTTTTCTAGTGGTTTATTGGAGATAAGAGTCTCACAGACTTTCCTGCCCTGGCTGGCTTTGAACCAAGATCCTCAGATCTCAGCCTCCTGAGTAGCTAGGATTACAGGCGTGAGCCGCTGGCACCTGGCCTAGAACTGTTTCTGCTATAGATAATAATCATTTATTTAGGGCTAGAAAGGTGGCTCAGTGGTAGAGCACTTGCCTTGCGTGCATGAGGCCCTGGGTTCGATTCCTCAGCACCACATAAGCAAAAAGAAAAAAGCTGGAAGTGGTGCTGTGGCTCAAGTGGTAGAGTGCTAGCCTTGAGCTGAAGAGCTGAGGGACAGCACCCAGGCCCAGAGTTCAGGCCCCACAACCAGACCCCCCCCCAAAAAAAATCATTTATTTAGACAGGCTTAAGGAGTTTCAAGACAACTTCTATAACAATTGAATTTACTAAGGTCCCTTTTTAAAAAATCTGTATTTAATGAAAAATGTTAAAAGCAGAATATTTTGAAACGTTTGCAAAATTTTCCATATTTCTTTATGCAATAAAAAGGCAGTAATTAATAAAAATAAAAAATATCATTTGAAATGGCAGCATATTAAATATTTAGGTATTGATCTAGCTACATATATTTATGGTTTAAATGTAGAAAACTACATAAAAGAAGAAAAAATCAAAGACTTGTGTAAATGGGGAGATTAAAAAAAACTGAGATATGTAAGTTTGTCTTAATCAGTATATCTAATGTAATTCTGATCAAAACTCAGAGGATTATTTTCTGGCATATGTCACTGGGAAATTCTAAAATATAGCAATGATATTATATCATTTGCAGAGGAATGGATGGACCTGGAAAAACTGAGACAAAAGATGCATGTTTTCCAATGTATATCCTACAAAATTAAGAAGGGAAGGGGTGGGTAGGATGGATGAGACTGTTGAAAGAGGTGACATTGACTAAGATATACTGTATTCATAAGCTAATTTGTTAAATGGCAAATCCTTTGTAGAACTACTTAAGGATAATAAAAAGATACACTTGGACAATTATCAACACCAATGAATGCAGAGATATCATAAAAGTCCCCACAAGTGCCAGTGGCTTATGCCTGCAATCCTAGCTACTCAGGAGGCTGAGATCTGAGGATCAAGGTTTGAAGCTAGCTTGGGTAGGAAAGTCTTTGAGACTCTTATCTCCAATTAATCCACCAAAAAGCTGAAGTAAGGTGTGGCTCAAGTGGTAGAGCACTAACCTTGAGCACAAAAACTCAGGAACAGCATCCAGGGCCTGAGTTCAAGCCCCAGGACCAACACACACACAGAAAGAATCCATTTTTATTTTCTTAAACATAATATTGGCATAAAAGGTTTTTCAATGCAAAAAATGTAGAACTTTTTTTTTTGTCGGCCATGGGGCTTGAACTCTGAGCCTGAGTGCTGTCCCTCAGCTCTTCAGCTCAAGGCTAGCACTCTACCACTTGAGCCACAGCACCACTTCTGGTTTTCTGGTGGTTTATTGGAGATAAGTGTTTTACAGCCTTTCCTGTCTGGGCTGATTTTGAACCTCGATCCTCATATCTCATCCTCCTGAGTAGGTAGAATTACAGGTGTGAGCCACCAGTGCCCGGAAAAATAATGTAGACTTTTTAAGCGTCACTTATTTCCTATCTTTGGCAGTAAGAATTAGGTAAAGAAAACTTTCCAGGTGTCAGAAGTGTGGAGAAGAAATCCAGGTGCCTGGGAATCCTATTATTGCATCAGTGAGCAAGGTAACTCGGTTTGCGTTCGTTCTTTATTATTTTTGTCAGTTGTGTTGCCTGAACTCTGGGCCTGCACACCTCCCGCAGCTCTTCAGCTCGAGGCTAGTGCTCTACCACTTGAGCCACAGTGCCACTTCCAGCTTTTTCTGCTTATGTGGTGCTGAGGAATCAAACCCAGGGCCTCATGCATGCAAGGCAAGCGCTCTACCACTGAGCCACCTTCCAGCCCTCGGTTTGCATTCTCCTACTGAAGGTCTTGAACCAAAATCCTAGTCACTACCTCACATGGGTGTTGTGAGGGCTCATGCAAATAAAGTGCTTCCAGTGCCTTTGAAGAAAGAACAAAAAAGAAAATATGATGTATGTTTTCTCTCATGTGGAAGTTAGAGCTAAATTTAAATACGTATGTGTACAAACATATACAGGGTCATATGTATATATATGCAAACAGATTAAAGTATGGTATATACAGGGGAGGAGTCCAATAGTGTGACTCCTTTGAACAACTATCTTACAAACTTGTGGTGGTGGTATGTGGTGAGGTCAAGGGGAGGAGGGTAGACCAATGGAGAGAGGAAGGAGGAAAATGCAGTCATAATAGTCACTGTACATATGTGAAAATGGAGCCAGGAAAACTAAGGGGCTGTGTGGGATTAGGAGATGGAAGAGAATTATGAAATGAGGAACAGTGATCAAGAGGCACTGTGCTCATAAACTCACATGTTGAATTGAAACCAATTTGTACAACCACTTGAAGATAACAGAATAAAATATTTGCTTACTTGAATTTCCTTGATAGCTAATGATGTTGAATTTTTTTTGCCATTCCCAGGGCTTGAACTCAGGGCCTGGGCACTGTCCCTGAGCCCCTTTTGCTCAAGGCTAGCATTTTACCACTTGAACCACCAGTGCCAGCTTTTTTCTGTATACGTGTACTGAGGAATCAAACCCAGAGCTTCATGCATGCTAGGCAAGCATTCTTCCATAAGCCACATTCCCAACCCCATGATGTTGAACATTTTTTTCATGAACTTATTGTCAACTTGTATTTTTCTCTTTTTTTGTGCAAGTTGTGGGGCCTGAAATCTGAGCCTAGGCGCTGTCCCTCAGCTCTTCAGCTCAAGGCTAGCGCTCTACTACTTGAGCTACAGTGCCACTTCCGGCTTTTTCCTCTTATGTGGTGCTGAGGAATCAAACCCAGGGCCTCATGCATGCAAGGCAAGCACTCTACCACTGAGCCACCTTCCCAGCCCTCAACTTGTATTTCTTAATTTGAAAAATGCTTAGTTTAATTGCCCATTTATTGATTATTTTTTCTTTTGGGATTATCTTGTTTTCATTTCTTGTATTTCTAATATTAAGCCCTTGTCAGATATGAATAGTTGGCCAAGATTTTTTCCTATTCTATTCTGTCTTCATTTTGCTGTTTTCTTTGCTATGCAGAGGTGTGTGTGTGTGTGTGTGTGTGTGTGTGTGTGTGTGTGTGTGTGTGTGTGTGTGTGTGTGTGTGTGTGTGTGTGTGTGTGTGTGTGTGTGTGTGTGTGTGTGTGTGTGTGTGTGTGTAACTGGGGAGAATGGTGTGTGTGTGTGTGTGTGTGTGTAACTGGGGAGAATGGGCTTATGGACTTTCCTACATGGGCTGGCTTCAAACTGCAGTCCTCATGTTTCAGACTTCTAAGTAACTAGGATTACAAAGATTAGTTACTGGTGTCCAGCTAAAATTGTGTTATTTCTTAAAAGTAGTTTAATTATATAAAACAAATGGAAATTTATTTCAGCTAAGTAGAAAAACATTCATTGGAATGAAGTAGATCACATATATCAGACTGAAAACACTTTTCATATAATTTTTTATTTTTGAATAATTATAGATATACCGAATGATCAGAGATACTTTTTTCTTTTTTCTTTTTTTTTTGAGGGGTGCTGGTGTTGCAGGTTTAACTCAGAAAGTTGGTGCTCTACCACTTGAGCCACAGCTCTGTTACTGCCTTTTTAACTTGGTTAATTGGAACTCAGAGTCCCATGGATTTTCTTATTCAGACTAGTTTCAAACAGTGACCCTCAGATAGCAGCTTTCTGAGTAGCTAGGATTAGAGGTGTGAACCTCAGGCACTCTGTAAGATATACTTTTTCTTGCAGGTGTCTTAGTGTGTCCCCAAAATTTAATGTTAAAACTTACTGGCCAGGGGCTGGGAAGGTGGCTCAGTGGTAGAGCGCTTGCCTTGCATGCCTGAGGCCCTGGGTTCGATTCCTCAGCACCACATAAGCAAAAAAAGAAAAAAGCCGGAAGTGGCGCTGTGGCTCAAGTGGTAGAGTGCGAGCCTTGAGCTGAAGAGTTGAGGGACAGCGCCCAGGCCCAGAGTTCAGGCTCCACGACCAGACCCCCCCCCCAAAAAAAAAAACTTACTGGCCAATGTGGTATTATGAAGAGGTGGTGGATTTAGTAGGTGTTCAAGTCAGGAGAGCAGACTCCCATAGATGTGATTAAGGACCTTACACAAGGCTTGGGGGAAATGGGCTTACCCTCTTTTGCTCTTCAGCTTTGTGAGGACCAGATTTCGAAGCACCCTCTTGAAAGCAGAAACGAAAGCCTTCAGCAAACATTGTTAGCACCTTGATTTTAGCCTAACTCCCATAACTGTGACAAAGTAACTTTCTGCTCTTTCTAAATTAATACATTTTGAAAATTTTGTTGTAAAAGCACAAACAGACCAAGACAATTGCTCTATAATCCTCTTTTCCCAATATGATTACCTTTAACCAAAAATACAGAGCATGTTGGGTGCTGGCAGCTCACACCTGTAATCTTAGCTCCTCAGGAGGCAAAGGTCTGAGGATCATAGTTCCAAGCTCCCAGTCAAGAAAACCTAGGAGACTCTGATCTCCCATTAACCAGCAAAATGCCAGAAGTGCAGTGGTGTGTCAAGTGGTAGAATACCAGCTTAAGTGAAAAAACTGAGGGCACTTAATTCCAAGCTCCAGTACCAGCACATATGTGTGCACATGTGTACACATACACACAAAGGCAAAACAAATATTGGTATATTACAATTAACTGAATTCTAGACATACTTAATTTCAGTCTTCCCTAATTGAGTATATACCATATTTCATTTGTTATGTCTCCTATAGCCTATGAAAGTGTTTCCTTGAATTTTAGTTTAAAAATTTATTGCTAGGTGCTGGTGACTTATGTTACCATCCTATTTACTCAGGAGGCTGAGATCTGAGGGTTGCACTTTGAAGCCAGCCTGATCAGGAAAGCCTGTGAGATTCTTATCTCCAAGTAACCAAGGAAAAACCAGAAGTGGCACTGTGGCTCAAGTGGAGAGCACTAGCCTTGAGCAAAAAATCTCAGGGACAGTGCCCAGTCCCTGAGTTCAAGCCCTAGGACCATCACAGAAAAAAGTTATTCACTTATGTAGTGCTGGAAATTGAACTTGGAGCCCTGAAGATGCTATGCAAGTACTCTACCAGTGAGTTGTATCCTCAACACCTTTCCTTAATTATCATTATCATCGTCATCACCATCATATTTTTATTATCTTTAAGCAGTTGTACAAAGAAGTTTCAATTCAACATGTCAGTTTATGAGTACAAAGCATCTTAATCAATGTCAGCTTCCCCCCTTCCCTTGATTTCTATGACCTTGAACAGTTTTGTTTTTTTTTTCTGTTGGCCACAGGATTTAAGCTCAGGGCCTGGGTGCTGTCCCTCAGCTCTTCAGCTACAGGCTAGCGCTCTACCACTTGAGCCACAGCACTACTTCCAGTTTTCTTGTGGTTTATTGGAGATAAGAGTCTCACAGACTCCCCCCCCCCCCGCCCCCAGGTGGCTTTGAACTGCAATTCTCAGATCTCAGCCTCCTGAGTAGCTAGGTGGTGTGAGTCACTGGCGCCCGGTGACCTTGAACAGTTTTAAGAGTACTTTGAATATCTTGTAGAAGACCCTTCAAACTGTTTTTATCTGAAGCTTTTCTTGTGATTAGACTGAGATTACAGGTTTGGGGTGAAAATCAACTCAGCAGGGAGCCCTCCCCATTATCATATAGCTAAGAAGATGAGGTACAGCAGGGATGTCAACCTGTTTCACTTTGTTTTGGTAATGTTTGCCAGTTTTCTCCACTTTATGTAGCAATTTTTCTTTTCTTTCTTTTAACAAAGTCCAGTCCATCCTCAAGAAAAGAAGGAAAAATATCTACTAGAGAGAGAGAGCAGTACCTATTATTTGGAATTCTTCATAAAGAAAAGTACTCTCTCCCCATTTATTTGTAAAAACATCTATATTAATATGGCCTCGTGTGTATGCATGTTTTTATGCAAGTACAGGGGCTTGAACTCAGAGCTTAGGTGCTGTCCCTTAGCATTTTTGCTCAAGGCAGGCACTCTATCAGTTTAGCCACAGCTCCACTTCTGGCTTTTTGGTATTCATTGGAGGTAAGAATCTCACAGACTTCCTTGCTGGGCTGGCTTCAAACTGTGATCCTTAGCTCTCAGCCTCCAAGTAGCAAGGATTACAAGCCACTGATGCTCAGCTCTCATATATTTATTTTATGCTTTGAATTTTTTGCACCAACTGTCTCACCTTTGCCAATGAAGTGGGTCCCTGCATCCTTGCTTTCTAAGTTGGTCCCTGTATCGTTTAACACATGCAAGTCATTTTGCCTTTCAGCATTCCCTTACTTTATGATGCTACAACACTTTCAGTGCTTTTCTAGTTTTCATTGCCAACTCTCCAAGGAGCTTTAGTTCCTTTTTGTGAAGGGTGGTATCAGAAATTAGGATGTGAGCTGCCTATGTGGAGTTCAATGCTCCTAGGCCTTCTCAGCATAGCTAATAAATGCATGCACATATTTGGACTTATTTTTGTACATAAATTCGTAACTACTTTCATAGCTCAGCTCCAGTGGCTCATGCCTATAATCCTACCTACTCAAGAAGCTAAGATCTGAAAATTGTGGTTTGAAGCCAGGAGGAAAGTCCATGAGACTCTTATTCCAAATTAACAACCAAAAAAGCAGGAAATGGAGCAGTGGCTCCAAGTGGTAGAGCCCTAGCCTTGAGAAAAAAAGTTCAAGGACAGTGCACAGGATATGAGTTCAAGCCCCATGATTGGCACAAAAACAAAAACATAATGACTCATATTTATATATAAACCAATATGTATTTATTAAGATTATATAAGTAGTATTATGTATATTAATTTATATGTAAGATATATAGTACATACATATTAAATAGTACATATTACCAAAATATATACTTAAGATATATATTATTAAAATACATTATTATTCAGTTGCATGATGTACCCTATTTATCCACTTACTAATTAAAAAATTAAAATGTTTGTATATTTGGACAATTATAAGCAGAGTAGCTATAGATATTTTTTCATGGATTTTTTTTATGAACCTAGATTTCATTTCTCTGTGTAGATGCATAGGATTGTTCTCTCTGAATTATATGTAAAATACTTTGCTTCCACACACCATACATACACACACATAATGTGGTTAAAAAATGGCACTGGAACATGTGGAGATCTATATCTAAAAACAGAACCTAAGCCAATTAATTTATTTATGCTTTATATTATATAATTTATAAATTTATAATTTATATAAGTATGACCTATAAAATATAGACCTAAATAAAACATAAAGACAGTCACATTTTTGGAAGATAGGAAAAGTCTTTGTTAGCTTTGGATAAAGAAGACTTTTTAGACAACATACCAAAATAAACTAAAAAAAGAAAAGTTAGAGTTCATCAAAGTTAGTTATGCAAAAGATAATTTTAAGTAAATGAAAACAAAAACCACAGGCTTGTGTTCTACGACTTGAGCTACCATTCCACTTCTGGCTTTTGGTAAATAGCTGGAGATGAGACTCAGAAACTTTCCTGCTAGGCCTGGTTTTGGATTGTGATCCTTCTATCGCAGCCCCCTAAATAGCTAAAATTCCAGGCATAAGCCACTGGCTCCCTATCTCTCCTTCACTATTTTTTTTTACTTTGTTTTCTTTTACTTTAAGTAGTCTTATAAAGCTTAAATACCCAAGGCTTGTCTGCTCGTTGTTCTTTCAAGCAAAAGAAGGTATTCCAATGACAAGTATTCAGGTAAACATATATCAAACAACTAATTGTCCGTGAAACAACCAATCAGGATAGCTCAGGATACAGCAGGAAAGAGAGGTATGAACTGCTCATTTTATCATGTGGAAAATAAAAAAGATGTGCACTTGAGAATCAATACTGATTCTTTTGTTAAGGATATCCTTAAGTAAATTGTTTGGCAATTTTTGTATACTATGAGTCCCTTGGAAGAATACAATGATTATTAATTTTTGATTATTTTATTATTTTTCCCCAGATTCTTCACGTTCCATGCTTTATTGATAGTCAAATATGAGTCACAGACATAAGCAGGTTATGTCTCTAAAGAATTACTTTCCGTTCAGAGCAGAATGTTGCCTACTTACAAATTCTTTGTAGACCAGAGTATTTGGTGTAAAACTCAAACAATGACATAGAATAAAATTTTATTTCTCTGCACAGCTATATATCCTATATGTAAAAGATGATTTATTGCTACTAAACTTGCTCAGTGTTCACTTGTCCCTCCTGATACCCTCATTGCCTTAATTCGTGGCAATCAGGCAACAGTAGTATTTTGAGATAACTATACAGACCCTTTGAGGTCTTCAGGTTCATGGGGCTTGGAAGATCATACTTTGGAGGCTACTGTTTTAATCGAATGATATTTTCCCTAAAGGTGATTATAAACTAGTTCCACTTTTCTAGTTTAACACGAGCTGTCAAACATATACACAAGCACACAAACATACACACACAAAAACTCAGTACATATATACACACATACACACAAACACACACACAAACACACACACAAAGTGAAGGCTAAACAAATGACTCACCTTGAATTTTTTCATTTTTTATGATTCTCTCAGGGAAGAGTAGAAACTATGAAGCCAGAGTGGGAAAAACTGGAAGGGAGAAGTTGTAACAGATCATATCTTGTAGTTCCAGGAATTACCTGTGAGAAATTTCCATATCATATTTAAGTTCACTATAAACCTCTAGGGACATATCCCTTTGAACCATGAGAAGGAATAGAAGGGCCATGAAATAGTACTCACCTGTTTAATTGATGACTCTGACAATAATCTTGATGAACATGTGACATTTTTGACTGAATCTAAACATTTCTTTTCTATTGGTTGTTTTGATAATTATGTATCTGTTCAGTGAATAACACAAAGGATTGAAAACTTAAATAATGAGTGATGGAAGATCAGTTAAATACGGTGTATAACATGTCCAAACATGGAACTCTCCCTATGATTGCTATTAAAATGATGTTGGATTAATGTGTTTTTGATACATAAAAGGTGTTACATATCATTGCAATTTTTTCTTTTAATATTTTAAATTCCACAAAGGCAGAACATCCATTCAAAATCCTCAAAAGTTAGACATTTCTTCTCTTTAATTTTATTTTCTCATAAAATGCTTATCCAAGAAAGTTTTCACCTAAATATGATTGGTTCCACTACATATCCTGTTATAAACATAGTCACTGCCTTGTTTTCAATGTTAATACCTTGGAAATTAGGAAGAATTAGATAATCTTGATTAATTCTTCATGTATTATTTACTTCTTTACCCAGGACTGCAAATTAAGACAATGCCTAGAATGAATTCTGCTCTCCTACAAATTTTAGGTTAGGTCTATGGTAAAAATTAATTAGATCTTGGTGAACTCTAAATCATCCCCCAAATCTGCTGTTATTGACACAACTACAGCTTCTAAAATAGCAGTTTGGCACCACAATCAGCAAACAGGTCCTTCATGTGCATAGCAAAACACAGCAGATGCAATAATCCTAAAGTCTTTCTCATTAGTAGCAGCAATCATATCCACACAACACAGGTGCTTACAAAATGCTTAATTAAGCCCCAATACCACCAGCCAATCAGAGGCATTATGATACTACCTTTATAATATGAAACCTGGCTGGACTGAAGTTTTCATCTTTAAAAAAAAATCTTGCTGGGCTCTGGTGCCTCATGCCTGTAATCCTAGCTACTCAGGAGGTTGAGATCTGAGGATCACAGTTTGAAATCAGGCTGGACATAAAAATCTGTGAGACTCTTATCTCCAATCACCCAGCAAAAAGTTGGGAGTAGAGGTGAAACTCACGTTGTAGAAAGCCAGCCTTGAGAGAAAAAGCCAAGCAAAAATTTGAGGCCTTGATTGCAAGCCCCAATACTGGAAAAAAATAAAATTAAAAACAGTAACCAAAAAAACTTAAGGCTAGGGAAGTGGATAGATTGTCAGAGCATTTGTCTAGCAAGGGAGGCTCATAATTCAAACCCTGGAAGAAAAAAAAATACTCGGAAACTAGCTTTCAGCTTGGATAGAATTCCCAACTCTTGAGTAAAACTGAACATTGAAAGGTGGAGCGGCTTAGCAGTCCACTGAGAAGAGAGACAAATGGGAAGATGGGAGGAAGGGTCCTCATCAGGTTCTTGGCTAGACCCAAGAATTTTTGGAAATAGAATAGTACCATATGGTAAGAACTGGTGCATTACACAACTATGGTCTGGAGGTGTTTGGACACAACTGCCGGGCCAAATACAAACCAAGACTGGAATTTAGTAAAACAATTGAACCTGTGATAGTAATAAAATGGAATTAATAAAAAGTTGTATTCATACTATTGCCTTGATTACAGGTAGCCAGAAATAGTGTGTGTTTGGGGCGGGGAGGGGGGGCAACTGTAGGTATGCTTTGCGATCCAGAAAGCAGCTCCCCGTGACCCATTTCCCATCACCCTAGACATCCACTGCCCTATTTACAAGGAGGGATTTTCCTGCAAGGTATTCCAATCATGTTTACCCGTGACTGAGTCGCCCTAGATTAACCTATCTGAACGCGAGCCTGGGGCCCAGCCAGTTGAACCGGGAAGAATCGAATCCAGGCGAATCGACGCGATTTGACTGGACTTGCGGCTCCGCATCCCTCGAGCGGCTCCTCGGGCGCCCCTGACAGGGTTCCAGCACCGGAATATGGGGGACCGGTCAAGTGCAGAAGGCGGCCCGCGGTCAGGCGCGGTCAGGCCCCCCTACGGTAAGGCCCCCGCGGTCGGTCAGGCCCCTGCGGTCAGGCCCCCTCCCCCGCGATCGGTCAGGCCCCCGCGATCAGTCCCCTCCCGCGGTCAGGCCCCCGCGATCGGTCAGGCCCCCTCCCCCGCGGTCAGGCCCCCCCAGCGGTCAGCCCTCCCCCCTCGATCAGTTCCCCCCTCCGCGGTCAGCCCTCCCCCCGCGGTCAGCCCTCCCCCCCTCGATCAGTTCCCCCCTCCGCGGTCAGCCCTCCCCCCGCGATCAGTTCCCCCCCCCGCGGTCAGCCCTCCCCCCCCGCGGTCAGCCCTCCCCCCCGTGGTCAGCCCTCCCCCCGCGATCAGTTCCCCCCCTGCGGTCAGCCCTCCCCCCCGCGGTCGGTCAGGCCCCCCCGCGGTCAGGCCTCCCCCCGCGGTCAGGCCCCCGCGGTCGGTCAGTTCCCCCCCCGCGGTCAGGCCCCCCCCACGCGATCAGGCCCCCCCTCGCGGTCAGGGCCCCCCTCGCGGTCAGCCCTCCCCCCCGCGGTCGGTCAGGCCCCCCCGCGGTCAGGCCTCCCCCCGCGGTCAGGCCCCCGAGGTCGGTCAATTCCCCCCCCCGCGGTCGGTCAGTTCCCCCACCCGCGGTCAGGCCTCCCCCCTCCGCGGTCGGTCAGTTCCCCCCCCCCCGCGGTCAGGTCTCCCCCCCCGCGGTCAGGCCCCTGGGTGCGGCGGGGCGCTCACTGCAAGGCTCTCGGACTGGGGGGCGGCGGCCTCCAGGCCGTGACCTCCACCCGGCCACGAATCCCCGCTCTCCCGCCCGCCCCGAGAGGCCTCTGACGCACCTTCAGGGTCACGGCCTCAGCTCCGGGTCGCGGCCGGCCGCCCGGTCTGCGAGCACAGTCCCTGTGTCGAGCGGCACCGCGGACGGACGGACGGCGCGAGGCCCACCTGGAGTCCGCTACCTGCCGTGCCGCGGCCGAAGACAAAAACCGCTAGCCGAGGGTGACAGATGAGGGCGCCGCACATGCGCAGAGCGTCCCCAGGCGGGCTCCACGGGCGCTTCCCAGCAGCCTCCGCGGAGGCGGGATTTGGCTGGAGGGACACAGGGACGCTGCACGCGCCAGCCTGCAAGTCCGGCCCCGCGCGCGGTCTTCGCCCCTCGGGAGGCTGAGCTCTGGGTTGGAAGCCAGCCTAGGCAACAAAGTCTGTGACGCTTATCTCCAGTTAACCGGCAAAAACCGGTGGCGCTGTGGCTCAAGTGGTAGATCGCTAGCCTTGAGCAACTCAGCGCCCAGGCCCTGAGTTCAAGCCCCAGCATTGTCAGAAAGAAAAGATTTAAGAGATACCGAAAGGATCTAGAAGTGTTTCTCCAGGAAATGTCTTAAGAAAATAGAGTGAAGAAATGGCTATCAGGTTCTTTGTTTTAGCAAATCTAGTTTTGTTATGTGATCTTTAGGATGATAGTGTCCCAAAGCTCACAAATCACTGTATTTTCAAAAGAAAATAAAGTCAGAATACTGGTCGGGTTTTTTTTGAGGGTGTGGGGGGAGGGTCGGTCGTGGGGCCTGAACTCTGGGCCTGGGCGCTGTCCCTCAGCTCTCCAGCACAAGGCTAGCGCTCTACCACTTGAGCCACAGCACCACTTCCGATTTTCTGGTGGTTTATTGGAGGTAAGAGTCTCACTCATGGACTTTCCTGCCTGGGCTGGCTTTGAACCATGATCCTCAGATCTCAGCCTCCTGAGTAGCTAGAATTACAGGCGTGAACCTGTAATGAATATTGATAGCCCAGCTGAAGATTGATGTTTTTTTTGAAATGAGGCATGTATATTTCCAAAGGCATTGTTACCCACAAGGCGTTTCCAGAGTTTGTCATGTATCTCATTTAATTTTGCTTTGCCCAAATTAAAACTTATTTCTTGTACTATAAGAAATGTAGCACAAATTTAATTGTTTTTTTCTTATTCATTTGTATTTATCATTAAGTTGTTGTGCAAAGAGGTTTCAGTTCAACAAGGTTGGTTATTAGTGCAATGCATCTTGATTAGTGTTGACTCTTTCATTGTTCTTCTCCATCCTTCCCAGCCCTACCCATCCTCTTAAGTTACCTGGTTCCATTTTTACATATGTATCATCAATATAATGATTGCATTTGCCATCCTTTCCTCTTTTCATTACTCTTCCCCTCTTTTTTTTCCAGATTCATTTTTTTATTTGTGCATTGTTACAGGCAATTTTTCCAATATGTCACAATAATACAGTGGCAATAACAAAGCAATAACAACTTTTCTTCTTTTAAGTTGCTTATTGAACCTTTCGTATTTGTTCTAAGTGATGGGAATCTGCTTTGTTCTCGTTATAACATATTGCTCCCTTCCCGCCCTATTCTGTTCATGTATCCAAAGTCCTTATAAGAAGGACTGACCTCTCCACTCTCAGCCGGTTATTTTTAGGTATCCAAAGGTGGAATATGAAGGACTGACTCCCACTCTGTTTTCCTAGGTGCATACAGATACCAGACAGGCCATAAGTGCAGAATGCCTGAAGCCTGTAGAGCAATCTATCTAAGTCTGGCTGTAAATATTTCATCCTGGGCCCAACTGAAGAGTCCTTCACCTTCCTTGACCCAGTAGCTTTTCATTAACCCCTGCCTCCTTGCTGGCCCCCATAAAACCCCATTCCTGAGCCCATGTCTTTACACAAAACTCCATACCAGAGGGAAGGTCCCTTGCTGTTCCTCAATAAACAATCCTAGCCTGTTGAGATCGAGTCTGGCCCGTTCCTTCATTTCTTCTTCACTTTCCCAACACTATTATTTATTTTAATCTTCACTACAGCTGTATTTCATTACCCCAACTTCATTAGTGAGCAAATAAGGGCTTTTAGAATTTAATTTATTTTCCAAATTTACACAACTAAGTCTAGGTTTCTGGACACAAAGTCTATAGTAGTAATTTTTTTTAATCCATACCCTTAGTTTACTATGTCCTGAAACATTCTGTGGAAATGTCATTAAAGAAAACATCATAGTTCTTACAGCTACTCTTTACAGATTTCATCTCAGACAATATACTAATGCAAAAAATTGTTAAAATACTTTTCAATAGTAGATACTTTTTGCAATTTTTCCTTTTAATGAATTACTCTTTTCAGTTTACATTTGTGTTAGCAATTTGGAGCTAATTCATAAACATTTCTGTCCCAAATTTTATACCCCTGCAAATCTCTGAAGCTATTGATGCATGGTTGTGAAAAGATAACAACAAAAATGCAAATTCAATAAACACAAGCACAAAGCATCAACAACCTGAAGGTATACTTGCTGTGATCAATTATCCTCAGATACTAAATAAGTATCTGCCAAGACACAAAGTCCACTGACCACTAACTCACTGGTTTCAAGTTCAAGGCATAGGTGTACTTTGAAGAATGTACAGTAAGAGAGTAAAAGGATTTTTAAAGAATCATGAAAACGAATTTCAATATCATAATACATTTCAAATTTGTGAGATGTTTGTGCCCTCTCAAACCACTAAAGTTTCCTATATTTTACTTAAGGGATTTTGGGAAAACATAATTCCTTGACTTTGTATTTTGAGATTGAAAGATTAATTAGACTTTGCCAGAGAACCACGCAGACATCCAAGTATAGAGAACAAAGAAAGATTTATTGCTGGGAAAATGGGCCAGCAAGAGTCCTCACAAGGGAGAAACGAGAAGCAGCACTAGCTATTGTCTGAGGTGACCTATATAACCTAATAGGTTTAGGAGAGTCTGGAAGGGGCTAGGAGGTGGAGACCCCCGTGTGGACCTGTGGGCCAGGGGCTTCATCATGGCAGACTAGGATTTATGGCTGTTATCCAAATAGTAGATAAGGGGTCTTGCAACTGCCCAGAGCTGAAGGTCACTCTAAGGGGATCTTATTGCCATATATGGTGGTAGCTGCCCCAGAGAAGTGCCATCCTAAGGTAAAGAGGTTTGGAGGCTGATTATTTACTGCCTTACTACATGGGCTTAGTGTTGCCTAGGAATGGAGCATGCTAAGCTGTGGAGAAGGGAAAGAGAGGACTAAGCTATGGGAAGGGAGCTCATTTCACTAACAGAGATAATTTTAGATTTATAAAGTAATTACAGAAATATTTCAAAGAGAGGCTGGGAAGGTGGCTCAGTGGTAGAGCACTTGCCTTGCATGCATGAGGCCCTGGGTTCGATTCCTCAGCACCACATAAGCAAAAAGAAAAAAGCCAGAAGTGGTACTGTGGCCCAAGTGGTAGAGCACTAGCCTTGAGCTGAAGAGCTGAGGGACAGTGCCCAGGCCCAGAGTTCAGGCCCTACGACCAGACCCCCCCAAAAATTTTTTTTAAAGAACTACTTGTCATTTATCAGCATCTCCTAAGGCTGAAAACCCACAGAACAGTATAATTACCAAGAGATGTAATGTTTTAAACTAGACTGCTTTAGTTCATTGCCTTTAATACTCACCAGCATTTTTCACTAATACTCTATTTCCATCACAAAATCTAATCTAGCCTGCTTAGTTATCCTGTCTACTTAGCATACCTAATCTGCAACAATTCCTCTTTTTCCTTGTCTTTAACCATGGCCTTAAAGCTTTCAAATATTAACTTCAAGTGAAAGTCTGGAACAAAGTTTTCCAAGAAAATGGTCTTCAAAAAGAGGTTGAGGTAGTAATACTATCAGATAAAACATATTTCAAATTATAATTAGAAAAAACAAAGAAGGGAATTTCATATTAATCAAGCGAACTTTCCATTAGGTTTCTGTCTGATGTGGTTCCCTGGTCTTGATTATTTTCTTCAGGCTATATTCCCCCATTTAGTATTTTTTGTTGTGCTATCAGTTTTTACCAAAGAGACAATCAATTTCATTTATCTTTACAGAATATTCAATGAAATACAACACAGTTGTTAATAAAATCTCAGTTCAGAACTTTGTTTTTCAGTCTTCACATGTAGTCCAGGCTGGCCTTGAATATGGAGCCTAGTCTCCTGTGTTATATTGGAGTTTGGTCAACAAGATACAGGAAAGCCATACTTTGAGGGTCAAATCCATAGTCTTTATTATAAAGCCAATTACTGCAAGCAGACCCATGTCCCCAAACATTTGCAGCCCCAAATGTAGCTAGCACAAAGTTTATAAAGGTGAAAAACACATCAAGGCAGATTTCACATGGAATGGGGACTAGCCAAGCATGTTTAACAGAAGCAAAACACACTATCTCGGGAGAACAATCACAGGCAATCAAGGGCCAGGTATCTAGAGGGAGCAATCAAGAACCACCAAAGACAAGTATTCTCTGGAACAAAACTTTCCTGGAGCTTTACAACTCATGACACAGCCCATGACATATCTGCAGTTCAAAGAATGTCCTGTGTCACCTCTAGAGTTCTCAGAAAGTTCCCATCATCTGTTAAGATGCCAAGATGGTGGTGAGGACAAGATGATGTTACTTAGACCCAGTACCTGTATTTCACCTGGAACTGGAAATCCACCTGCTTCTGCCTCCTGAAGGCTGAGATTATAGACACTTTTAGACACAAGCCTCCTAGCTCTCCCTCATTATTATCACTATTGTTGTTGTCCAGATGCTGAGGTTTGAATTCAGGGCCTGGGCACAGCCCCCACCCCCCAACCCACCTGGCTTTTCCAATGAAAGCTGACACTCTACCACTTGAGCCACAGCTACACTTCCAGCTTGAAAATTGATGAGAAGGGTCTCACAAACTTTTCTGCCTGGGCTGGCCTTGAGCCTCTGTCCTTAGATCTCAGCTTCCTGAGTAGCTAGGATTATATCATGAGCTACCAGCACCTGACCTTTTTTTTTTTTTTTTGGTCAGTCCTGGGGCTTGAACGCTGGGCTTGAGCACTGTCCCCGTGCTCTTCAGCTCAAGGCAAATACTCTACTACTTGAACCACAGTGCCACTTCCGGTTTTCTGGTGGTTAATTGGAGCTAAGAGTCGCATGCACTTTCCTGCCCAGGCTGGCTTTGAACGCAAGCCTCAGATCTCAGCTTCCTGAGTAGCTAGGATTACAGGAATGAGCCACCAGTGCCCAGCCCAATTAACATTTTTGATGGAGAGTTCCTTCACTTGACAAGCTTGAAGAAGATCCAGTGACATTTGGAAATGCAAATTGTTTTTTTTTATTGTAAAAATACTGTACAGAGTGTTACAATTACATGGGCAAGATAATGAGTACATTTCTTATCAAGCATTGTAGCCTCCTCCTTTGTTTCCCCTTCCCATCCCTTCACATTCTTCCCCCGCCCCCTCCCACCCAATCCTCCTCCTCCCCCCACCTAAGTTGTAAAGTTCGTTTTTCCACATAACATCTTGCACATCTCATTGTTGCAATGGGTCCACCTGGATCCCCATTTAAACGATTTGTTTTTTTCCTTCCCCTCCACAAATTATACCAACCTCAAATACAGTGAAAGTAGGGGTTATACCATGGGGGAGGGACATACAAAGCAACAAAGAAATAATCTTATAAATGTGTTAGAAACAATCACCTGAAAGAAACATTTGAATACATATCTTAGGGTTCATTTCCCTAACATCATCTTATCTGACCTTTTCTGCTTGACTCAGACATATACTAGTTATTGCAAATAAGGGAAACCATGGGACCTAAGTTTCTTTGGGCCTGGCTTACTTCACTTACTTCACTTGACAAGCTTGAAGAAGATGCAGTGACATTTTGAAAATGCAAATTGTTATAAAAAGTAATTTACAAGTTTGGTGTGGGGCTTCAGAATAGTATGGCAAAATGTAATTGTAATCCCTCTGTACAGTATTTTCACAATAAAAAAAGTAACAAAAAAGAATAGTAGGGCAATAGAAATAAATACACAACATTTTACTGTATATTAAAGTTTTCCTTTCAATGAGCATTATGTGATCGTTGTATTTTTTATTTTTTTAAAATATTTTCATTGTACAAAGAGGTTTCAATTCTAAAAGTCAGGTTCTGAGTACAGTGCATCTTGATTAATGTTAACCCTTCAACTCTTCCCTTCCATCTTTCTCCATCCAATCTCTACCCTCCAGTTACATAGTTCAATTTTTTTTTCATAATGTACATTACATGTAATGACTGTAGTTGATCAGCTCCCCACTCAGAACGTGTTTCAACATCCTAGTATCATTTTGTTAAATGGTTTATCCAGAGGAGTTACACCATAAGACTCCTCCCCAAAGTATATCATTCTTTAGTTTGTGTATATATGCATATAACCCTGTATATGTTTTTGTATATGTTCATAATTTAGACTTAACTTCCACATGAGAGAAAACATTTGCCATTTGTCTCTCTGAACCTGACTTACTTCACTTAACATAATTTTTTTTCCTAGGTCCATCATTTTTCTATAAATGACATAGTTTCTGATAGATGAATAAAATTCTATTGTGTGTGTATATATATGTATATGTGTATATATGCATATATACATATACACACACATTTTCTTGATCCACTCATTCATTGTAGGGTACCCATGATGCTTCTGTAGCTTGACTATTGTGACTAGTGCAGAAGTGAACATGGATGTACAAGTGTCTACTGCATACTAAGTGGAAATATTTTGGGAAGATGCCCAAGAATAGTATGGATCATAGGGTAGTTCTATGTTTAGGTTTTTTTTTTTTTAAAGAATCTACAGGGGGCTGGGAAGGTGGCTCAGTGGTAGAGCGCTTGCCTTGCATGCCTGAGGCCCTGGGTTCGATTTCTCAGCACCACATAAGCAGAAAAATCTGGAAGTGGTGCTGGGGCTCAAGTGGTAGAGCGCTATCCTTGAGCTGAAGAACTGAGGGACAGTGCCCAGGCCCAGAGTTAAAGCCCCACAACCGGACCCCCCCAAAAAAATCTACAAATCTCCTTCCAAATGCACTAGTGTAATATGGTTCCTTTTTCCCCCACCACATTCCCACAGACATTTGTTGTTGCTTGTGTTCTTGATGATGGCAAATCTTGCTGGGATGAGATACAATCCCAGTGTTGTTTTGATTTGCATTTCCTTTCTGGCTAGGGATGTTGAGACACAGAGGAAGCAGCAAGGCCAAGCAGGTGAAATGGAAAAAATAGTCTTATTATTAAGGGACACCAGAATAAAGAGGGCAGTGAGCCTCAAAAGGGGACAACAGGAAAGAAGATTAGGGTGTACATATTCAACCAGAGGGCTGGCAGTCAGAGAGATCGAGTAAGGAGCATGGAAGATAAATCAGTGGGTTTTGTTGTTGTTGTTGTTTTTGTTTTTTTGTTTTTTTGTTTTTTTTTGCTTTCCAGGGTGATATTTGAAAAGGTTTCCTATAGAGAAGGCTAATCAATGGATAAAATGCAGGCGTGTATTATAGCCAGAAACGCAAAGATAGCACAACACACACATACCAGTACACACAATAAAATTCATGGGCAATGATTATATAATCATCTCAAGATATGTAGATAAAGCTTGTGAACAATCCAATTTTGTCATGTGATAAAGCCCTGAAGAAACCAGGTCTTGTGGCTCATACCTACTTAGGAGAATGACACCTGAGGATTAAAGTTCAAAACCATCCTGGCCAGGAAGGCTTTTGTTTTTTGCTTTTGTTCTGGTACTGGGACTTAACACCTGGGCACTGTCCCTTTCCATGTTGGTGCTCTGCCATTTGAGCCACCACAACTCCACTCCTAGAGTTTTGATGGTTAGAATAGACCTGCTCAATAATGTGTAAAAGAACACAACATTATATGGTACACCCCTATCATTTGCACAACCTAGTAACTAGCAGGATGGCAAAGAAGCAGAAAATTCAACTTGCTGTGATGGGAAAAACCAACCACAGAAAACTGATTTAGAACTGACAAACATTTTAGACTTAAAAAAAACAACAAGGACATTAAAACTGTTATCTTAATCTGGGCATCAGTGGCTCACATCTGTAACCCTAGCTATTCATGAAGCTGAGATCTGAGGCTCAATGTTTGATGCCACCCTGGGCAGAAAAGTTCATGAGTCCCATATCTCCAACTAACCACCAAAAAACCTGGAAATGGAGCTGAGGCTCAAGTTGTAGCGATCTGGTTTTGAGCACAAAAGCTCAGGGACAGTGCCCAGGCCCAGAGTTCATGCCCCAGGACCACGAAAAATAAATATAATTTTTAAAAACCTACCACAAAGTTAACTATTATCTCAGATGTTCAAAGAAATAAGCAGATACATGAAAGACCTTCATACTAAAGAAGTAGAAATATTAAAATAAGTATTTAATATTTTAGCATATAATATTAAACACATTAAAATAATGAAAATAACTGAACATAATTAAAATAAATATATAACATATTTAACCACATATATAACATATTTTAATATATTTCATTGTATTTATTGATTCATATTTATAGCAATGTTATAATATCCCTATCAAACAGAAATAATACCTACAAAGTAAAGATGACAAACACATTGAATGTGATTGACATCAGATTTACAGTAGAACAGATAATCTTAAAAACAGAACACTGAAAAAAAAAGACCAATGAGCTTTGGGAAAACTTTCAGTTTCCTAATGTATATGTAACTGAAGTACACAAACAATAGAAGATTAGGGAGGAGACAGAAAAAAATGATTTGGAAAATGGCTAAGAATTGATGGCCCATCATCTAACCATTTGATGGTTATTCTGCTCTCAGCATCCGAAGTAGTCAGGATTACAAGGATGAGCCAAAGACAATCAGCCCCCTGGAAGATTATTCCACTTGAAGTTTAGAATGGTTAGGTTAAAAAAAGGTGGGTGAGTGAGTCTGGATGTGTGGCTCAGGTGATAGAGCATCAGTCAGTCAGCAAAAACATCAGATACTGAGTTCAACTCCCAATAACTGATGGAAAAAATTAAAAATAATGTTTTGGTAAAGAATACACACTAAAAGCTACTACTGAGGAAATACAAAACTATTGCCAATTGTTAGGAATTTTGTAAAAAAAATTAGTCTTCCTATGTATGAAAATGTGTATCTCCATTTAGTCAACCCATCTAATATTACAAAGGAAAGAATGGTGATATTTTCTTCTGGATCATGTCTGGTTTTGTTGTACAGCAAGAAAACAGAAGCCACATTTTTTTTGAGGTTGAATCAGGAGTTTTTATTAGAGCGAAGGGGGTCTGCAGATGGACTCTTGTCTCAAAGATCTGTGTAGTCCCACAAATACACTTAACACTGTGAGAAAACTGAGTCATGAGAGCAGGAAAAGAAAGCAAAGAGCAGAAAAACAATACCAACAAACCACATCAGCGCCAATGGATCACTTAAGTGGGATATCATGGTGACTGGAGAAGAGCCAGGAGTCAAGAGATGAAAACAGACACATGGGGCCTGGTCTCCTGGCACCTGAGCTGGTCTGGGCCTAAATAGGGTCAGGTCAGGAGGCAGGGTCACAGAAAGCTTGAGAGTTCATGACCTAAGACTGGCGGGTCCAGTAACCTATTGTCCAAGTCCCTGCTCCTGCCTCTAGGAATTCAAGTATGCCCATTACCTGGCAGGTAGGACTTCCCTGTCTCAACCATGAAGTTAAACCCAATACCCTATCTTCCACCACGTGGTTGTTGAGGGGAGACCACCAGAAGAGGCGATGTAGACACAGAGTACAGCCAAAAGAAAGTCTTAATTATTGGATGGGACTACACTGGACAGTTGGGTGCCCAGAAAAAGTACAGTGCCAAGTCTGGCCTCATGGCCCCTTTTAAAGCAGAAAGCCCACCTCCTTATTTGCTCAAGGGTGGAAAGTTCCTAATGGTTCTTTGCAGGTGCAAGCCAAGCATGAAGTTAAAGAAGGTAAAACAATGGTGTGAACAAGCATTGAGTAAGCTAAAACAATGCTATAAGCAATAATGAGTGGGGCAACATGACAATTACCCATGGCATTTCTATAATCCATTACCACGATCATTTCCACAGCCCCTTACTATGATTGTTAGCTAGAAACAGAAACAATAGCTACATATCTTTTTTGGGGGGGGGTGGATGGTCCTGGGGCTTGAACTCTGGGCCTGGGTGCCTTCCCTCAGCTCTTCAGCTCAAGGCTAGTGCTCTACCACTTGAGCCACAGCGCTACTTCCAGTTTTCTGGTAGTTAACTGGAGATAATAGTCTCATGGACTTTCCTGCCAGGGCTGGCTTTGAACCTCACTCCTCAGGTCTCAGCCTCCCTGAGTAGCTAGGATTAAAGGGTAAGCCACCAGCGCCTAGCAGCTACATTTATCTTTAAATGCCAAACTATAAGGAACTAGTCTCACAGGTGGGGGTAGATTTTTCAGATAGAGTCACAAAAACAAAATGGAGTTATAGAAGCCAAGTGTAAACTCTAAATTTGACAATCCCAAATTACATGACCAAGATGTCATCAGTTAAGATTCAGCATCCCTACTTCAGGGTTTGACCTACTGTTTTCTTGTATTGCTTCACTAATTTTTGCCACGCCTACTCCGGTGGAATCTGCTTAGCACAGGAAACCTGCTTTCAGACCTGAGAATGGGGCTTCACAGAGACCTATCTTTGAGAATGGGACTTCACCGAAGTCTACCTCAGAGAATGGGGCTTCAAAAAGACCTATCTCTGAGAATGGGACTTCACCGAAGTCTACCACAGAGAATGGGGCTTCAAAGAGGCCTAACTCCTGGAAAGGCTGGCAAGCCCCTGGGAAAGATGTGTTTCTGTTCCTGTTTTTCTTTTCTTCACTGTATAGGAGTGCCTATTAATTTTTTACTGTTCCTGCTGCTCATTGTACTTACTCATGCTCAACGTTCCCTTATTCAAGGCTCTTTCTTAAGAGTGTTGACGACTCCAATATCTGATGAGTGTCTTAAAAATATGACTAACTCACCAGAGTTAAGTGCTACCCTGAAAGCCCCTCTTATGGAGGCTAGTAGACAAGTCATAAGTAAATATAAAAGTATTGGGGGTTTCATGACGCCACTTCAGCAGAAGGAATTGTTTGTAAGAGATTTACAAGAAGCTGTAAGTGCGGTTAGAGCAGAAAGAGTGTATGGCAATTGCTGGGAAAACTACTTAGGAGAAAGAACTTCCTGCTACTCTCTTTCATTTACTAAGAGACTTGCTAGATCTAGGCCTCCTTGGTGCTTACTATTAAAGAAGGAACAGGAAAGATCTTATGGGACAGTTAAGGCCTCTATAGAAAAAAGTAATGTTTAATTGGTGATAAACATCAAAACCCATTGTATTTCTTAAAAATAGAGGTAAAGTCGGAAACAAGTGCCTATCAGGCGACCAGCTGGTGACCATCCAAGAATGAAGCCCTGCAGCAAGATTGTGTAACCTTTTGCCCTTTCTCATGGAGACTTTCGCTATAAAAATTTGTTATCCACTGCATTAAATAGCACTCAGCATCCACTCCTCTTGTGTGTGAGTTGTCTGTTTGCCATCTCCCCACCTATTCCAGTTCCTCCACTAGGTGTCCTCCGTTGTCCGGACAGAGCCGGTCCGCGGCAAATTTTGATTTTGATTTTCAGCGCTCTGGTTCCCTTTCCCTGTTTGCCCCCAGACTCAATGGTGGGGTCAAGCTTGTGTGTGTGTGTGTGTGTGTGTGTGTGTGTGTGTCTGTCTGTCTGGGCACTATTCCTGAGCTTTTCCACTCAAGTCTGGTGCTCTACCATTTGAGACACAGCTCCACTTCCGGCTTTTTGCTGCTTAATTGCGCCGAGTCTCGTGGACTTTCCTGCCCAGGCTGTCAGATCTTGGGTTTCTGGAACATGTAGGATTACAGGCGTGAGCCACCTGCATCAGGTGTTCACATAACGGTTTTATTCCACGGATGAGACCGATTTCCCAAATCTTTAAAGCAAAACTGACACGCAGCTGTTATTGCTTGGCAGCTCTGTGTACAGAGTGCGCACCGCAGGCCCCCCTCTCCCTCCCGGCCCAGGTTCTCAACTTTGGGACGCCCCTGTCGGGCCCCAGGGTGCCGGGTGCTCAGGGAACTCACTAGTACACTAACCCCTATTGGTAGGACTTCTCCTTTCCCCGCCCATCCGGAAATGCTGGCCGCCGAGCCTTCTGGGAAATGTAGTTTGACTCCTGACCCTGCGCTTAAGTTCTGCGCAGGCCTCCTGCGGCTCTACTCGCCCCGCCCTCCCCGTCTCCCTCTGGCCCCAGACCGCCCAGTCTACGCGGTCTTGGGGGTGCGATGCCACACGCCCCGGGTGCAACGGGTGAGAACCAAGGAAGCCCCGCGCGACTTGCGGGGTACATTCAGCGCCCGGCTGCGGAGAAGATGCCTGCGGACCTCTTGGTGGGACCTCCAGATTGCGGCGTCTCCGTCAGAGCTTGAGGCAGTCTCAGGACAGACCCCCCCCCCCTCAGTTTTCACTGTCCTTTTCCGGCCTGGGAGGAGGATCTATGCGCATGCGTGAGGTGTGCCGCTAGCACCTGTGGAGGGGCGGTGCTGCAGGGCGAGCCTATGCGCGCAGGCGTGAGGCGTGCTTCGTGCTTTGGTTCAGCACCACTGGGGTGAGGGCTGTACAGGAGGGTGAGCATATGCGCATGTGGCTTGGGTGCTGGGGCCTTGGTGTCGCCACTTAGATCAGTTATCCTTTTCTGGATGCCCTGTGTTGCTTGGTTTTCTTTCATAGATTGTAAGCTGCTTTCCAGAAGTAGTTATCACTGCATTTTGATGTATGCTGTTTACCGGAGTTCCCCCTAGCACTCAGCAAGGATCTTCAACTATTGTCTGCTTTTGTTTTTATTTGGTACAAGAAAAGAAAGGTTTACTTCCTCAGGGTCACATTTTCTTAATGGTGAAGGCCAAAATTCAGCTTTCCATTCTGGCAAACTAGTATACTTAATCTGAGCAAATTTCTTACAAAGACATCCTTTGGAGAAACCACAAAGTTACAGAAATTAAAACATTGTTTTTTTTCTTAGAAGCTTTTTATGACTTTCTGTGCACTCACTAGCCAAAGGGTAAGTAATAGTAGTAAGAAAATTGATAGGACAGCCCAGAATATTTTTTTCAACATTTTCAGTGTTACTGTTCTTTCACTAGGTGTACTGTCAACTTGTTTAAACTATGTTGCCATTTTTAATTTTTTTTTTTGTGAACACCAAGGAGATTAAAACTGTTAAATTCCTGAGGATGCAAATACTTATCTGAGAGAGTGATATTAGAGTAATATTAGGTGATCACTCACCTGATTTCTTCTGATCATTCTTAAAGGTCAAAGGAACAGTAACTTCCCATAGAGAACATTTCATCTTGTGGATATGAGTAGTTTTTTAGGGCAGAAGAATCAAGAAATTTATGGAAGTCAGTATCTTTCATGACCTGTATTTCTCAGTTGTATCTTCAGAACTGTCTACATACAAAGCACAAAATGAACAAGGTAAGGGTGCATCATTTGTTCTTACACTATTTTATTTTTATATGGGAGTTTTGTGAGATTTATAACAATCATTCTTTTTGTAGTGGTACTGGGACTTGAACATGGAGGGTTTTTTTGGGGGGGGCTCCGGTCGTGGGGCCTGAACTCTGGGCCTGGGCGCTGTCCCTCAGCTCTTCAGCTCAAGGCTAGTGCTCTACCACTTGAGCCACAGCGCCACTTCCAGCTTTTTTCTTTTTGCTTATGTGGTGCTGAGGAATCGAACCCAGGTCTCATGCATGCAAGGCAAGCTCTCTACCACTGAGCCACCTTCCCAGCCCGAACATAGAGTTTTATGTTGCTTGGCTGGTGCTTTTCTGCCTGAGGTAAGCCTTCACTTCAGCTTTCTGCAGGTTTTCTTCCTGGGCTGTCTTTGAACTGCTGTCCTACAGATCCCAGCTTTCTGAGTATCTAGGATTGCATGTGTGAGCCTCCAGCTTTCAGCTTGGATATGAAAAAAATATTGTGTAGATTCAGTATTGCTTATTTGAAAATTACTTTTCCTACTTACTCTCTATAAAAATATTTATGTTAATGGATAGAAAGCATCACTTTCATATATCTGATGATTATTGAGGTTGTGCAGCTTTCTTAAATGGGTATGGTTTTCAGGTAGTATTCTCTTGCTTCATTTTTTTTTTTTTTTTGCCAGTCATGGGGCCTGAACCCTGGGTCTGGGCGCTGTCCTGCAGCTCTTCAGCTCAAGGCTAACGCTCTACCACTGGAGCCACAGCGCCACTTCCGGCTTTTTCTGTTTATGTGTTGCTGAGGAATCGAACCCAGGGCCTCATGCTTGCAAGGCATGCACTCTACCACTGAGCTACCTTCCCAGCCCCTCTTGCTTCATTTTTAAGCATTCTGCTTGTACAGATATTTGAACTCAGAGACTCACACTTGCTAGGTAGGTACACCCCAAGCTTTTTTTTTTTTTTTTTTTTTTGGCTTTATTTTTCTGACATTGTCTCGGTTTTTGCCCAGGACCAGTCTCAGACAGTGTTAGGGCTTCCTAAGCCAGTTCATTGGTTAGGGTAGCAGTTTACTAGCTTTTTTCTTGTGCTAGTCTGAAACAATGATCCTCCTGATCTCTGCTTCCCAAGTAGAAGGGATTACAGATACGAGCAACTGTGCCTGGCTAGGATTTGTGATTTTTGTAGTCTCCTACCTGCTTTCTGCATTTGTATATGTTCTCCTAGGCTGGCTTTCCACACATACCAGATCAGTTCCTCTGTTTGGCTTGCCCAGGTTGTCCATCGTCCTTTTTAAATATTTGGGTCTGAGAGTTCAGTGTCCTCCCATCACCCATCTTGTAGATTTGGTGCTTTTTAGCTTCTGATCGTTTCCCTAGAGATTTTAGGGATAACAAATGCTTTCAGGGTACTATCTTACTCTCATGATGATTTAACATTTTATATTTATAATTGTATAAAATTATAGGCACTTAGTAGAGACTGTACTTTGAATCTTAAATTTTAGTCTTTGCCTAGTGATATGTAGGACAGTATACTTGATATTCTTGTACATTGTTGTAGAGTGACTGAGGTTCTAAGATCAGAATGGTAAACAAGTGATGTTCTTCCAAACATTGTGTTGCTAAGCAACAATAGTTATCAGTTTAGATGTATTACATGGATTTTTGTGTTATATCTTCTAATTCGGGTGGGCTCCTCAGGACATATCCTATCAAAAGTAAATGAGCATCAGTACATTTTATTTTTGAAAATTTCTTATCAAGGATATTAGATTGTATTCTGTATTTTGCAGTCTTTTCCCCAGTCCTGAAATGTACATGGTCCTGTTGACTAACTGAAGTTTGACTAAAGTAGGGACCAATGGCCCTGTGGGCTTTAGAGGTGCTGATCACTTTTCCCATCAGAGATGACATAGCTAAATCTCTTTCGGCCATTCTGGGAGAAGCCTGAACTACAGTGACCTGCTCTCTACCGCATAGACTGACTCCTGTTAAATTTTATCAAATTACGTTTGGCAGCTCTTGAAATTATCAGATGATTTTTTTCTTTCATTAGTTGGTTGAATTGTATTAATTGACTTTGAAATGTACAAGTAACTTGACATTTCTAAAATAAACCCAACAAGGTTATTATAATCCATTATACTTATGAGTTGCTATGTTTCATTCACTTATATTTTGTTTAGGGTGTTTTTATCTATGTACATGAGATAAACTGATCTCTCTTTTTCTTTCTCTCTAAAGCTATTGCCCAGTATAGTTTTGAAGTTCTGGGTTCAAGTGGTCTTCCCACCTACACTCCCAAGAAGCTGGGATTACAGGCACATAGCACTGGGCGAGGCAGTAATCTAAATCTATATCTACCTATCTATCTCTATTCATACATACACACACGCACATACACGCACACACATATAAACTCATTTAACACATCAAGAAAATGACAATGTGATGTGTGGCCACTTGTCCGTCTGTGTGTGTGTGTGTGTGTGTGTGTGTGTGTGTGTGTGTGTGTGTGTGTGTGTGTGTGTGTGTGTGTGTGTGTGTGTGTGTGTGTGTGTGTGTGTGTGTGTGTGTTGGTTGTTGGGTTTGAATTCAGGGTCTGGGTACCATCCCTGAGCTCTTTTGCTCAAGGCTAGCACTCTACCACTTTGAGCCATAGCTCTACTTCTGGTTTTTGACTGGTTAATTGGAGATAAGAGTCTCAAGGGGATTTTTTTTTTTTTTTGCCTAGGCTGGCTTTGAAGCAGGATCTACAGATCTCAGCCTTCTGAGTAGCTAAGATTACAGGCATGAGCCACTAGCACCTGTTTCCCTCCCCCCCCCAGTATTTTTTTTTTTTGTCACTCAGGTAGATGGAACTCTGGGCCTATGTACTGTCCCTCAGGTCTTCAGCTCAAGGCTAGCACTCTACCACTTGAGCCACAGTGTAATTTCTGGTTTTTCTGGTGGTTAATTGGAGATAAGAGTCTCACAGACTTTCCTGCCTGGGCTGCACTGAACCATGATCCACAGATCTCAGCCTGCTGAGTAGCTAGGATTACAAGCGTGAGCCACCAACGCCCAGCTACCCCAGTAATTTCTGATAAAAGATAGGAGAGTAAATGTTTATGTATGTCATATATCTATGTCTCTCCATAAATTATTTGTGTTGGCTCAATCGGTCTTTGCACATGTAACCCAGACATTTAGAGCATGTCAAAACAAACAAGCTATGTGCTGGGGGCCTGTGGCTCAGACCTGTTTCTTAGCTACTCAATTGGCTGCGATCTGAGGATCACAGTTAAAAGCTAGCAGATAAGCCCCTGAGGCTCTTATTTCCATTTAATCAACAAAAAGCTAGGAGTCAGGCTGGGAAGATGGCTCAGTGGTAGAGCACTTGCCTTGCATGCATGAGGCCCTGGGTTCGATTCCTCAGCACCACATAAGCAAAAAGAAAAAAGCCGGAAGTGGCACTGTGGCTCAAGTGGTAGAGCGCTAGCCTTGAGCTGAAGACCTGAGGGACAGTGCCCAGGCCCAGAGTTTAGGCCCCATGACCGTACTCAAAAAAAAAAAAAGGAGTCTACCTGTGGCTTAAGTGGTAGAGCATCAGCACTGAAAGAAAAACCAAGGAACAGTATCCAGGCTCTGAGTTCAAGCCCCAATTCTGGCATCAAAAACATATTGAATTGTAAATTGCTATTCATCATAAATGCTTTATTTCTGTAATTTTTGTAAGTATAAATCTGTAGCATACAAAAATACTCTTGAAGATAATAAAATGATTGGCAGACTATTGGGTTTAAAATATTCCATATTCAATTTTCTAACTACTTCCTTGGCCTTTTTTCTTGTGTCAGGAAAGTGACACCTTCATGTCCTCTGCTTGTTCTATGCTGGCTTCTGGAATGTTCCAACCACCCTCTGGTGTGGCACTGGGCTTGGGAAAAGCACAGGGTTAGTCTTCAACCTAAGGAAATTCTAAATAGAACATTGTTTTTATTCCTAAGACCTGGAATCAAACTCAGTATCTGACACTTTTACTCATTACCTGGAACTTTACCACCTTAGCTATGCCTCAAACCCCATTAACCTGGTTTGTATACACTTTGTATACATTTGCTTTTTAGGAAGTATATTATTGCATATGTTCTGTTATTTACTGCATATATTCCATTATTTACTCATTAAGTATGAGGACTTTTACTCAATTTAGTATTTCCAACAGCTCTAATAGTTCCAGGTACTTTACAGGGTCTTGCTTTTTTGTTGTTGCATGAATATGAATTAATACCTTAATCCAATAGCAGTTATTTTCTTTCCTCTCCCTTTGGAAGTATAAAGCAAATGCAATGAATGTATAGTGATTTTCATAATCTGTGAGCAGTAATTGCAGTAAGGAATCATCCCATACATCTTTTTTTCCATGTCACCTAATCATGGATGTTGCAGACTGGACAGAAATTCCACGGATCAGTGTCATTTAAGGATGTGACTGTGGACTTTACTCCCGAGGAGTGGGGCCACCTTGATGGTGCTCAGCGGTCTCTGTACAGGGACGTGATGCTCGAAAACTATAGCCACCTTGTCTCAGTGGGTAAGGCTGTTTACTGTGTCGTTCCATATAGCACTTGCTTTTTCCTTTAGTTATGAAGCCTGTGGACCCTTTGTACCATGTAAAGATAGTGGACATTGGGAAAAAATTGAATTTCCTGTTGGCATGTTTCAACAACACAATGCTTCATCCACTACCAGAGGCCATACTGTCTAAGCTGCTGACCAAATGCCTTCATTATTTCTGTTAACAGGGTATTATGTGAGCCAGCCCGAGGTGATCTTCAAACTGGAGCAAGGGGCAGAGCCATGGACATTGAAGGAAGAATTTCCAAGTCAGAACTTCCCAGGTGAGTTAGTTTGGACTGCAGAAACAAGTATCAGATCTGTTATTATATGTAGTTAATTCGAGTTAATTCAAATAATCCTTTTCTTTGATTATGTGTTTTTGGTTTTCTTCTAGTTGGTTGTTCATATTGATATTTTAGCTTTTGTTTTTTGTTTTTGTCTCTTACACGATTTCAGTTTCTGCAGCTGATTATGGGCATCAGCCATAATCTGTACTTTTTGCCTTCTGTGTCCAACATGATTCTCTGCTTCACTCTTTTTTTTTTTTTAAAGTGTTCCATTAACTCCTGGGTTTATTCATTATATTTATTTCACTTCACTTCATTTCATATTTGCCAGTGCTAGTTTTGAACTCAGGGGCCTTACTCTTTCTCAGCTGGCTTGCTCACAACTGGTGCTCTACCACTTGAGCCACTCTTCCAGCCATGGATTTTTTTTTTCTGTACCTAACTGGAAATGGACTTTTAAGGACTTTTCTCCCTGAGCTTGCTTCAAATCATGAACCTCCAGATTTCAGCCCCCAAGTAGTTAGGATGACAAGCATGAGCAGCTTCTGGATATTTTGTTCCTGTTTTTTTATTTGTTTTCATACTCTCCCAAAACAATGTTAGATCTTCCAATTCTCTCTGGTAAAACTAGGGCATCTTTTCGAAGTTTTAACTATGTAATGATAGTAGTGTTTATTTCTGGATTTTGCCTGAGATATCAGGTTAGGAGAGCTTTAAGCACTCTTGTCTTGGTTTTGGATAATTTATTAGTGAGATCTGCTGATGGAATATTGTACCTCAAGAAGTTTAGTTTTGTCCATAGCCTTGCTGTTCTTTAGCCTTGCAATTTCTTCTTCTGGGGGAGTTTCTTTGATCTGGTCTTGATTTTGTGTGTGTATGCCAGTATTAGGGGCTTGAAATTAGGGACTGGGTTTGTTCTTTAGCTTTCTCACTCAAGGCTGGTGCTCTACCACTTAAACCACAGCTCCACTTCCAGACTTCTGGTGGTTAGTCAGAGATAAAAGTGTCAAAGATTTTCTTGCCTGGGCTGGCTTTAAACCACAATCTAATTAGCTAGGATTACAGATGTGAGCCACTGGCATCCAGCTGGCCTCGAATTTTATTCTGTGTTTCAATTTACTTTTTTCAATTTAAGGCCACCTTAACACTGCTTAGTTTCTTTTCCTCATAGCAAATCTCTTTCTCTGTATAGCATGTTTGGTTTAGCTATCATAATTCTAACTGCTCTAACACTACAGAAAGCAGTATTAGACTTGGGCTATCATAGTTTAGAATCTGATTATTCCTACCTGGTGGTTGACCGAGAGTTTCTGATTGTTTCTCCAATATTTGAAGCAATTCTTTTTTGTTATTTAGTGGGACTAAGGTTTGAACTGAGGGTCTCACATTTGCTAGGCAGGTACTGAGCTTACAGTCTGAGCCTCCCAGGATGACAGGTGTGTACCACTACACCCAGCTGTGGTTTGGGAAGTAGTCTTGCAAACTTTCTGTCCAGGCTGGCTCACTATATTTTTTGTTTCCTTGCTATTTGAAAGTCATAGGCTATTATAGGTAATGCTTATTTTGTGGATCTTATTTTTAGTAAGATACATGGAGAGATTAGATTATTCATATATTCTAAAGTAGATATGTATGTTTGTGTGTGTGTGTATGTGCGCGTGCGCATGCACGCGCCAGTACTTGGGCTTGAACTCAGAACCTAAATGCTGTCTCTTAGCTTTATCACTCAAGCATAGAGCTCTACCACTTGAGCCATACCTCCATTCACAGCTATTTGGAGGCTACCTGGAGATAAAAGTTTCATGGTTTTCCTGCCTAGTCTAGTTTGAACTATGATTCTCATATCTCAGCCTTCTGAATAGTTGTGATTACAGGTATAAGGCATGAGTGCCTAGCCAACTTTCTAATAGTCAGATTCTTTTCTCTTTTTCCACTATTCTAGTCTACGTATTTATTCATACCTCACACCCACAAAATAGAAAAAGAATGTACACATGGCAGTTAGTTTCACTTCTGGAACTTGTATAGAAAACAACAGCTATAACATATGACATTTGTATAGAGATTTTTTAGTGCCAGGTGTTGGTGGCTAGTACCTGTAATCCTAGCTCCTTTGGAGATCAGAATAATGGTGAATTGAGGCCAGCTTAGGCAAAAGAGTTTGTGAGACTCCCTTTCTAGTCCCATAGCTAAATGCAGTAGTACATACCTGGCATCCTAACTTTGAGCAAAGCATAAATAGGCATATCACAGTCCAAATATGCACTTGAATAGGATTGACACCCTAGCTTAAAAATAACCAGTGCAAAAAAGCTGAAGGCGTGGCTCAGTGGTAGAGTACCCATGTTACAAATATGACATGAAGCGCTGAGTTCAAACCCCAGTACCCCCAAGCTCCCAAATAAACAAACAAAAAAACCTATAAAAGGAAAATAGATGTTTTTTAAATGCTGAGACTGAATTTTCATCTTTCTAGACCTTTGGAATGCTGACCATTTGAAGGACAGGAGTCAGGAAAATCCATCTAAACATTTGTGGGAAGTTGTATTCATTAATAACAAAAGGTTGACCCAGGAGAAAGGCCATATAATAGGAAAACCATTTAACTTGGACATCAATTCATTTTCTCCCACAAAATTATTCTGTCATTGTGATTCTTATGGGATGAGTTTCAACAGAATTTCAGAATTGATTTTTAGTAGGACTACCTACTTAAGGAATGAACCTGATGAATTTAATGCCTGTGGAAAATTGCTACTCAAAATTAAACACGAGGAAACTCACTGTAAGGAGAGAAGTGAAGTTTTAAAAAACAGGACTTCTAGCTGTCACCATGAGGCTCCTATTCAGCATGAAAGGATTCAGACTTTAGGACATATTTTTGAATATAATGTAAGTCAGGAAGCATTCCTGGAAAAGACATTGTTCAACCCACATACAAGTGAAAACAGAGATGAGATGGACCATGCCAGCTCTGAACATGGGCGAACTCCCTCTAGTGCCTCATCCCTCCTAGACCCTGAGGTGGTGTCCTCTGAGGAGGATCCCTGGAAATCTATCCCTCTCAAACATGGTGGCATTCTTAAGACACACTGTGAATACAGTGAAAGTGGAAATCATTTCAAGAGCAAGTTATGTCTCTCACAACCTCAGACAACTCATAAAGGAGAAAAGCACTTTAAGTGTCCTGACTGTGGGAAAGGTTTCTTGGAAAAGTCATGTCTCACAAGGCATCATAGGGTGCACACAGGAGAGAAACACTTTGGATGTAAGGAATGTGGGAAAACTTTCTGGGAGAAATCAAACCTCATGAAACATCAGCAGTCACACGTAGGAGAAAAGACGTATGAATGCAATCAGTGCAGTAAAGCCTTTGGCCACAAGTCAGCCCTCATATTACACCAGAGGATGCATACAGGGGAGAAACCCAATCGGTGCACTGCATGTGTGAAAATGTCTTACCAGAAGTCAGACCTCACTAAGCATCAGAGAACCCACACAGGGCTAAAACCCTATGAATGCAATGAATGTGGGAAATCCTTTTGTATGAATTCACACCTTACAGTTCATCAGAGAACACATACTGGGGAGAAACCCTTTGCGTGTCTGGAATGTGGGAAATCTTTTTGTCAAAAGTCACACCTCACGCAGCCTCAGAGAACTCACATAGGTGATAAGCCTTACACATGTGATACCTGTGGGAAAGCTTTCTACCACAAGTCAGTACTCAGAAGACATCAAGTAATCCACACAGGATTGAAACCTTATAAATGTTATGAATGTGGGAAAACCTTTTGCTTAAAGTCAGACCTCACAGTACATCAGAGAACTCACACAGGGGAGAAACCTTTTATATGTCCCGAATGTGGGAAATTCTTCAGCCATAAGTCAACCCTCTCGCAGCATTATAGAACACACACCGGGGAAAGACCTTATGAATGTCTTCAGTGCGGAAAAATCTTTTACAATAAGTCCTACCTAACTAAACATAACAGAACCCATACTGGAGAGAAACCGTATGAATGCAATGAATGTGGAAAGTCTTTCTGCCAGAAATCACAGCTCACACAGCATCAGAGAATTCACCTTGGGGAGAAGCCCTATGCATGTACTCAATGTGGAAGAGCTTTCTGCCATAAGTCTGCTCTAACTGTGCATCAGAGGACCCACATAGAAGAAAAGCCCTACAAGTGCAATCAATGTGAGAAATCTTTCTGTGTAAAGTCAGGACTAATTTTACATCAGAGAAAACACACAGGGGAGAAACCTTATGAATGTATTGAATGTGGGAAATCCTTCAGTCACAAATCATCCCTCACAGTACATCATAGGACTCACACAGGTGAGAAATCTTGCCAATGTAAGGAATGTGGGAAAATCTTTTACCGTAAATCAGACCTTGTAAAACATCAGAGGTCGCACACAGGTGAGAAGCCCTATGAATGTAACACATGTAGGAAAACCTTTTCTCAAAAGTCAAACCTCAGTGTCCATCAGAGAATACACACAAGATCAATCTGATGAATAAAATGGATATTAGACATGAATAGCCACAGATTAGTCCACTCTACACATTAGCATGCACACACAGGAGAAAGTTCTGCTGCCATTTCAAATATTTAATATCTTTCTGGACTGAATATATCCTTTGCCAGTGATAGAGGATAAACAATAGATTTCAACAACTTCAACAGCCTAAGTGACATCCTAAATTAATGCTGATATATAACTTTACAGACTTATTTTTCATTGAGGAACAACAAACCCAGGGCTAGCTCTGAGTGCCCTTCTACTAAATCCCCAACCCCAAAACCTTACAGATGTTTTAAATTTGTAAACATTTCTAGGAAAACACATGATGTCAAACCATATATAGAGAAATGTCAAATTATGAAATTTAATCTGAAACTTTTGTATTATACATCATGGTTTAGGTATGTTGCCAGAAATGTTTTTAGAAAACTTAAGTAGTAATTGACAGCTATATGTTTTCGAATATAAATCTTTAGAAACTTCTATAAAGTAATAAAAGTATAGATTTATAAGCACGTGGTAAGAATACAGAGAGTTCTCATGCACTCTTCATCCTTGTTCTAATGATGTCTTACATAACTGTGTTATGAAATATAAGAAATTGTTATTATGCAATCTCAAATATAGACTTTCTTCAAATTTACCATTTTTACATGTGTTCTGTTTTGTGTTTTATCCAGTTTTTCCTTGTAGATTTGAGTAGTCATGAACATAATTAAGTTGCACAATTGAGCAGGAATCTGGAGTCTGTATTTATACCAGGATTATCAGGGCATCATGATGTGACATCAAGAAATTTCCTTTTTAAAATACTCTCTCTTTCTGAATCCCTAACACTGGGAACCATTTGAATTAAACCTTAAAAAAAATAGATTATAATAGCATTAAAAACATAAGAGAAATAGCTTTAGTATGTGTAAGACTTAAATGTTTCCATGTGTTAAGTCATATAAAGTGTCTGTATTTGGGGCTGAGGATGTAGTTCAGTTGATATAATGCTTTCCTAACATGCACAAGGCCCTTGGCTTAATCCCCAGCATCTGGAGGAAAACAACTGAATGCCTTTCATTCAAATCAATGTAACGTAATTGTGACTAAGATGTAGGTATCCCTAAATTAGTAATGGTGTCAAGAGGCCAATCTTCCATGTATTTAGGCCCTGGAATAAGAGTTGAAATGAGAGCCTATGTCTGCTCACTCAAAAATTATCAATCAAAATGTTAAATGCAGAGTTATAGATCCTATTTCATATTCTTCTTAGGCTTATGTAATTTTTTTCCAAACCTGTAGCTAGTTGCATCACAATGTAGAGAAAGAGGAGCACTTATGACCACCAAGATGCTGTTCAGTGATGTTTGGCTGTAAATTCAGAGATAGGCCATACCAAGGCAGAGTAGGATTGAGGATGGAATAGGGCCACAAATTAGACAGAATGGGGGAAAGTCATATGTTATATCACATAGTAGTTTACAAAAGTAATATTATATGTTCTAATAATTTCAGGTTGCTTGTGTAATTTTCTGCCTTCTAAAACTAGAAAAAGAAAAATGTGGAGTAAACAGATAAAGAGTAAAAAGTAGTGCAGTTGGAACAAAACCAGTAATATAATAAAATGATTCTCTGAAAAGGTCAATAAAATTGATAAAACTCTAGCTAAGTTAACTAATTTAAAAGACAAAGACACAAAGCCAGATGTAATGACACATGCCTATAATCCCAGCACTCAGGAGGCTGAGGTAGGAGAATCATGAGTTCAAGGCCAGATTGGTTTACATGGTAAGACCCTGTCTTAAAAAAAAAAAAAAAAAGCCAGGTGCTGGTGGCATATGTCTGTAACCTTAGCTACCTGGGAGGCTGCAAACAGGATTATGATTAAGAGTAGAGGCTAGCTAGACAATAAACTTCATGAAATCCCTTTCCTACCTATAGCTTGACACAGTGGCACATATACCTAGCTCAAGGAAGCCAAAACCAGGAGGATCATATTCCAAGCATACTTACCCAGGAAGTGAAACTGTATCTCAGAAACAATGCTATCTTAAAAATAACCAATGCCCCCCAAAGGGCTGGAGGTATGGCTCAACAATGGGTTTCACAAGTTTGAGACCCTAAGGTCAAACTTTATTTCCTCTCTAAATAAACAAACATAAATTATAAATACCAGAAATGAAAGAGAGCTGGGTAGCAGTGACTGCTGCCTGTAATCCTAGCTATTCAGCAGACATATCTGAGGATTGTGGTTCAAAGCCAGGCCAGGCAGGAAAGTCCATGAGACTCTTAGCTCCAATTAACCAACAAAAATCAGGAAGTAGAGAATGGATCAAGTGGTAGAGCACCAGCCTTGAGCAAAAAAATCAAGCAAGAGTGCAAAGGTTATGAGTTCTAGCCCCAGTACCAGCACAAGAAAAAAAAGGACTACCATTATTGATGCTACAAACATCAAAAGAAATATAAAAAATATTAACAAATTCTACCCATAAATTAAACCTATACAAAATGGACCTATTCTTTTAAAGATGCGTTCTTTAAATATGTAAGAATAAACTTAGTAAATAGCATGTTAAGAAGAAGCATTGTACTCATAAACAGACATGCTAAATGGAAGCCCTTTTGTACATCTACTTAAAGATAATAAGTCATATTTTAAACATTAAATCAGTATTTAACAACCTTGAAAAACAAAATACCAGGACTATACAAGTGTCCTGCTGAAATCTACCAAAAGAATGAATAGAATTGTTACCTTTTTTTATTCCTAAGTATTTTTCCCCCCAGAATGTAGTAGCAAAAGGAAAAATCTTATTCCATGTAGCCAGCATGACTAATAACCAAGTCAAACATTACCAGATATGAAATTACAGACCAAAAACGGACATGAGAATATAGATGTAATAATAATGCAATTACTTCTCATCAAATCAAATTTAACAATGTATAGATAAAAAAATCCACAAGAACATATATCACCACAAAATGGGATTTATTGGTTAAACATTCAAAATCAGTAACTTATCAACAGCACAAAGATGAGCCATAGATTCAGAAAAAACATTAGACAGAACCCAAAGCCTATTAATGAGAACACCTCTTGGCAAGCTAGATAGATACAGGAAGCACACCAATATTGTAAAGGATTTCCATACATACAACTAATATCACATTTAATGTCTTATATCTAGGGTCTTTCTGACAAATCAGGAACAATACAAAGATGTTCCTGCCTTTTTTTGTGCTGGTCCTGTGGCTTGAACTCCAAGCCTTGGTACTGTGTCTTTGTCACTCAAGGCTGGTGCTCTATTACTTAAGCCACAACTCTACTTCTGGCTTTTTGATTATTAATTGGAGATAAGAGTCTCATGGACTTTTTTGCTTGGTCTGGCTTGAACCATGACCATCAGAATCCAACTTCTTGAGTAGCTAGGATTATAGGCATGACCCACTAGTACCTGGTAACACTGCCTTTTTTTTTTTTTTAAACCTTCTGGCCGAGTGCCAGTGGCTCATGCCTGTAATCCTAGCTACTCAGCATGCTGAGATCTGGTTCAAAGCCAGCCTGGTCAGGAAAAGTCCGTGAGACTCTTATCTACAATTAATTAACCACCAGAAAACCAGAAGTGGTGTTGTGGCTCAAGATATAGAGCACTAGTCACTACATAAAAGCTAAAGGTAGTGTCCAAGCCCTGAGTTCAAGCCCCAGTACTGGCAACCAAAAAAAAAATCATTATTTCTAGTATTAGTTATGTACTAATAGGCTCGAATCATCATCATCTTACTGCCACGCTAGCAGTAAGGAATGAAAACAACAACACCCTAACACTCCAATTCTAGTGTCAGATGTCAGGATTCCAGTCTCGGGGGTCTAGGTTGAGCTCTCAGATCTGGACACTTCCTGTGGAAAGGACTACACAGAAGGGAATAGAGTGTAACAACCTGATGTGGAGAGGCTTAGTTACTGGAAATTTGTGATATATATATATATATATATAGATAGATAGATAGATAGATAGATAGATAGATAGATAGATAGATAGATATAGATACACACACATATGACATATATGTACATATATGTATACACACACACACACACACACACACACATATATATATATATACACACAAGGTATACAACGTTGGCTCAGACTGAGACCTGAGGATCATGGTTCAAAGTCAGCCTAGGCAGGAGCAGGAAAGTCCATAAGACTCATCTCTAATAAACTACCCAAAAGCTGGAAGTAGAGCTGTGGCTCAAGTGCTAGAGCACTAGCCTTGAGTAAAAAAGCTCAGGGACAGTGCCCAGGCCTTGAGTTCAAGCCCTAGGACCAGCACACACATACTAAAAGCTATAGTGAATGAGAACTCTCCAAAGAAAATGTTCCCTTAAGGGGGAGTTGGGAATATTAGCCTCAAAATCTTACCTCATATCAACACATATGACACATGACCCAAGCTTGCAAGGTCCACAGGTCTATTAAAGCTTCATAACTGGTACCAGACAATACCACAGATAGTGTGTCCAAATGGCTATTCAATCTGATGCAGCAGAGAATGCTTATCTTACATCAGCTGTTGTTGTTACCATGTGAACAATATTTCCATTTGTTTTATTGGACAATTACTCTAATGTACTAGTTATAAGCTGAGTAACTCCAGTTGGTAAACACAAATCCAGTTGGAGTACCTAATGTTGATTTCTTCCCAGTCAGTTCTTCCAAAATTGGTTTTTGTGTGTGTGCCAGTAATAGGATTTTAACTCATAGCCTGGGCACAGTTCCTTAGCTTCCTCACATAGATGGTTCTCTACCACTTGAGCCACAGCTCCACTTGTGGCTCTCTGCTGGTTAATTTAGAGATAAGTCTTACAGACTTTCCTGCCCAGACTAGCTTTGAACTGGAGTCTTCAGATCTCAGCCTTTTGAGTAGCTAGGACTAGAGGCCTGAGCCTTCAGCTCTTCCTGGCCCTTCCATGGATTTTCTGTTTTCAATTTTAGGCCAGACTTTGTTCTGAAAGTTGCAATCGTCTATGCTATTCCTAGTCAAGTGCTCTTAACCAGTAGACCTCTTTCTAATTTCTAATTTCCAAATTTCACCAGAATGTAACCACCTCAGGATAAATGATACCTGAGGACAGTATGCTCTGCCATCGTAAGTATATAGTTTTAAAACCAAACTAAAATGTTATCTTTCATTCAAATAGCTTTATGACACAAATATAAACCATGTTAACAGCAATCAAAGGTTTGAGTTTGTCATTTTTTTTATGAGAAAAGAATTCTCTTGTGTCTCTGAATGTCTTTCTCCTAACAGGCAGCTAGGTTCTTGCTCCTTCCAGTTTATTTATTTTTTTGAGGTACTAGGGCTTAAATACAGGGCCTGGGTACTGTCCCTTAGCTTTTTTGCCCAAGGCTGGTGCTTTACTTATGAATAAATTCAGAAAAAATGATTGGGTCATCCAAGTTCACTTCCACCTAGGTGAAATGAAAACAGCACTGCACCTGGGGGCTTGTGGCTCACCTCTATAATCCTAGCTACTCTGAAGGCTGAGACATGAAGGATTAAACATCCTGAGCAGAAAAGTCCAATTAACCATCAAAAAGCCAGACTAGAGGTGTGGCTCACACGGTAGAGTGTCAACCATGAGTGAAAAGGCCAGGGAAGGGTTTGAAGCCCTGGTTCAAGCCTGGGTACCAGCATGGGAAAATAAAATATTTGGTTTTAGGAAAGCATGACCAAAGTTTGCTTAAGAGGAAACATTGAATGGACCTAGTTGAAAAATTATCCTGCATATGTAAAGCATTTATTCTTTAAAACAAATCACTGATATAAAAGGAAAAACCAGGAATTTTCCTAGATTAGAAGAGACTAAAGATATCTAACAAAAAAAATAGAAAAAGGGGGTTGGAGTGTGACTCAGGTGGTAGAGCACCAGAGAGTGAGCAAAAGTGTCAGATACTGAGTTTGAGTCTAGGGGGTGGGATACAAAGAGTAAGAATAGACACTGTTACAACATGTGGCAAAATTTAGGGTATATAGATTATGAGTTCTAATTATTGTTTGTTTTCTGACTTGGATTGTAGTTCTGCAGTCCTGTAGATCAGTACTTTGTTTGGAAGAAATATATACTGGCATATACAGGTTAACAGAATCTCATGTCTATAGCTTGAGCAGAAAAATCCACGAGACTATTTCCAATTAATCACCAAGAGGGTAAAAGTTGAGCTGTGTCTCCTAGGTAGCTAGGATAACAAGTTTGAACCACTGGCACCCAGGAAGGAAAAGATTTTTCTTTTGTTGTTCCTTACACTGGGTCTTGAACTCAGAACCTAGGATCTGTCCCTTAGCTTTTATTCACTCATAGCTGGTACTCTACCTCTTAATTCACAGCCACCAAAGTGGCCTGGCCTGGGGTACCAGGTACCTCAGAGCTGCAGTGGTCCATAGAATGCCAATGCAGAAGACTCCCATAGACATGGAAAGTATAAAAAGAGACAGAAACTAGAATCAAGGAAAAACCAAGACCTGGAGCTTCCACAACCACCTGGCTCTGCCCAACGGAACATGGAATGCAGAACACAGTCGTGACCAGCGATCTACAGTTCACGGAAACAGCCATCTGCCATAGCACTGCTGGACAGCCTCCCAAGTTCCAGAATAAGTGAGTACTCCAAAGGGATGCCCCCACTTCCACTGCCATGGAAGACCAATGCTGGTGGTAACACCCAGAGTTTGACCTCTACCTACCAAATGGGCTACTGGTCCCACTGAAACTGGGAATTGTACAAGCTCCCCAGCAACTAGTGGAGCACACCTAGACCACTAGGCTTGACCAAGAGTGCCTCTGGGGGGGAGCTCCAATGCGGCCGGGCCCTAGCTGAATTCAGAACCCTGCCAGTGGGTCCCAGCAGCCAGAGTCATAACAAGTCTGACCTGTGTGTCCCGGGCTGGAGACCCAGCAGCCCAGGTCCATGAGTCCCTGGCTGAAGTCGGGAACCACGCCTGTAGGCCTCAGTAGCCGGAGGTGGAAGGAACCCAATCTGTGTGTCCTGGGTTGGGGACACAGACAGCTCAGGTCACCAGTATCTGGCTAAAATCAGGAACTGTGAGCGGGTTCCAGCAACTGTAATACAACCAGCCCACCAGGTTTTGCCAAGAGTGCCCCTGGGAGGGAGCATGAGCAGTCTAGACTGCTGGTCCTTGGCTGAAGTCAGGAACTGCTTGTTGGCTCCCCCAGGTGGCTGGACGAGCCCCACCTGTGTGTCCCAGGTGGGAGCCCAAGCTGTCTAAACCACCTGTCCCTAACTTAGGAACTAAGTGCATGCCTCAGGAGAGGGTGGAGTGTGTCTGCCCATCAGAATCTAACAAGAGTGAGCCCTATGTGGGTCAGACTAGCAGCTGGTGGTGGGCCCCTCCCCCAACAGAGCAGAGACAAGGCAAAGTCTATCTCAGCCAGCCCAGGGCTGAGAGCAGGCTTCAACAATTGACCTAGGAACCAACCCAGAACCAAGCAAAGGCAGCCACCTATTGACCAAAACAGTCAAAAGTTCAGGATTTGTCTTCCAAAATCTCTGAATCCTTAATGTGAAAATCACAATGAAAAATTACAAGATTCATCAACAACTAAGACAGCAAACCAGTCACCCAAAGCCAGCAGCTACCCAGGGAAGAACTCCAGAGGAAAAGAAATGGAAGACAAATGTTACATCCAAGAGTCGATAGAGGCAATGACTCAAATTAAAACGAGAGGGCTGGGAAAGTGGCTCAGTGGTAGAGTGCTTGCCTTGCATGCATGAGGCCCTGGGTTCAATTCCTCAGCACCACATAAGCAGAAAAAGGTGGAAGTGGTGTGGTTCAACTGGTAGAGCATTAGCCTTGAGCTGAACAGCTGATGGACAGCGCCTAGGCCCAGAGTTCAGGTCCCATGACCAGTTAAAAAAAAAAAAGAATTAAAGCAAGAAATGGATCTGAAATTTAAAGAACAAAGAAATGAATTATCAAAAGAGATCTAGGAGTTCAAACAAGAGATGCACTCTAAAACAGATGCAGTACACTCTTCGCTAAAAGATGAAATTAATATTTTGAGAGCCAACATAGAAATAATAAATGGATCAATTTTCTCCATGCAAACCACAATGGAAACCATAGTTAATAGAGTGAATGAAATGCAAACTAGAATATCAGGTACTGAAGACAAAAATGCAGCAGTTGGAAAAAATAGTCACAGATTGGGAAAAAAACACTTAAAATATGCTATAGTACAATGGGGAAAAATCAGATTCACTGCAGATCTCTCCACAAAGACACTGAATGCAAGGAAGGCTTAGGAAAGTACCATCTGAGCACTTAGAACCAATAACTGCCAACCTAGACTGTTACATCCAGTGAATCTAGCATTAAGGTTCGATGGAGAAACTAAAATTTTTAATAGTAAAGAAAAAATGAATTCATAAATAAGCCAGCACTACAAAGACTATTGATGGGGGAATACAATCTCAAGAAAATGAGATCAGGGATCCATATCAGATAGATATCACTAGAAGACCAACTTAGTAAACACAGGGGGAAATGAAAGAAGAAAAACTTAGGAAAGCAGGAAAATGACAGGAAACAATGCACCTCTCTATAATAATCATAAATATTAATGGACTCAATTCACCAATTAAAAGAAAAAGAACTGCAGATTGAATCAGAAAACAAGACCCATGTTGCTTTCAAGAGACTCACCTCACAGCCAAACATAAAAACAAAACTCCGCGTGCAGGGATGGATGAAGATCTACCATGTAAATGCTCCCAGCAAGAAATCAGAAGTTGCCATCCTGATATCTGACAAAATAAACTTTTCATTAAGATCAATACAAAAAGATAAAGAAGGACACTACATATTAATACAGGGAACAATCCAAGAAGAGGATATCACCATTATTAATTTATACTATCCAAACATTGATGCACCCAAATATAAGCAAATACTCTCAGACTTACAGGAAAAAATAGATCTTAATACAATCATAGTAGGAGATTTTAATGCTCCATTCTCACCAAAGGACAGGTTTACCAACCAGAGGATTGGCAAAGAAGACTATGAATTAAATGATGGCATATCTCAAATGGAATTAATGGACACCTACCAAGTTTTCCACCCTACAGCAACCCAGTAAACATTCTCATCAGCCCATGGAACTGTCTCCAAAAAAATCATATCATATAGTTCATAAAAAATTAAGCAAATACAAGAGGATTGACATAATCCCATGTATTCTACCCAACCATAATGGAATCAAGCTAATTCTCAATAACAAAGCATACAATATAAATTACTCAAATACATGGAAATTGAACAGCATACTTCTGAGCAACGCCTGGGTCATAGAAGAAATTAAAAAGTTCCTACAGGGACTGGGAAGGTGGCTCAGTGGTAGAGCGCTTGCCTTGCATGCATGAGGCCCTGGGTTCGATTCCTCAGCACCACATAAGCAAAAAGAAAAAAAAAGCCAGAAGTGGTGCTGTGGCTCAAGTGGTAGAGTGCTAGCCTTGAGCTGAAGAGCTGAGGGACAGCACCCAGACCCAGAGTTCAGGCCCTACGACCGGACCCCCCCCCCCAAAAAAAAAAAAGTTCCTACAATTCAATGAAATGAATATACATCACAAAGAAACTTATGGGCCACAGCAAAAGCAGTCCTGAGGAGCAAATTTATTGCTGTCAGTGTACACATCAAGAAAATAGAAACAGACCAATAATCTCATGATGCAACTAAAACTGCTAGAAAAGCAAGAAAAAATTGAACCCAAAATTACTAGACAGCGTTATCCAAAATAAGACCTGAAATTGAGATATAGACTTAGAAAACCATAAGCAAAATTAAAGTAAAACTGTTTTTTTTAAATCAATAAAATCGATGGACCTCTGGGCAAGCTTAGCTGAAAAAGAAGTGAGGAGACCCAAATCAATAAGATCAGGATGCCACTGGAAAAGTTACAAAAACATCTAAGACAATCATAAAGAACTATTTCCAGAATCTATACTAAGAAATGAAAACCTAGCAGAAATGAATGAATTTTTAGAGAAATACAAATTGCCCAAACTGAACCAAGAAGAATTAAACCAATAACTTACAATGAGATAGAGGAAGCAATCAGAAGTCTTCTAACAAGGAAAAGCCTAGGACCAGATGGATTCACAATGGAATTCTATAGGACCTTTAAAGAGAACTAATACCCATACTTCTCAAGATATTCCAAGAAATAGAAACAGATGGAGAAATCCCAAACTCATTCAATGAAGCCAATTATCACACTCATCCCCAAAGACCCAAGGAAAAAAGAGAACTACAGACCAATCTCTTTGATGAACACAGATACAAAGCTCCTCAATAAAAATTTAGCCAACAGAATCCAGAAACATATAAAAAATCATACATTATAATCAAGTAGGCTTCATCCAGAAATGCATGCATAAATCAATAAATGTAATCCATCACATCAACAGATCCAAGGTCAAGAATTAATTATTATCTCCATTGACATGGAAAAGGCTTTTGATAAAATACAACATTCATTCATGTTAAAAGCTCTGGAGAAAACAGCAATAGAAGGACCATTCCTTAAAACAATAGAAGCCATATACGACAGACAAATAGCCAACACTATATTAAATGGGAAAAAACTACAACCAATTCTCCTAAAATCAGGAACAAGGCAAGGATGCTCACTCTCCTTCAGCATAGTTCTGGAATCTTAGCCAGAGCAATAAGGTTAAGAAAAGGACATTAAAGGGATCATTATAGGGAAGGAAGAAAAGGAACCATCCCTATTTGCAGATGACATATTATATCTTAACGATCCCAAAAACTCCACTCCCATACTCCTAGAGCTTATAAACCCCTTCAGCAAAGTAGCAGGATACAAAATTAACCCACAAAAATAAACTGGCTATCTGTACACCAACAATGTTCAAGCAGAAAGGGAAATCAAGGAAACAACCCCATTTACAATAACCTCAAAATTTGGGAATTAACCTAACCAAAGATGTAAATGAAAACTATAAAAGCCTGAAGAAAGAAATCATAGAGAACGCCAGGAAATATGTTCTTCGATAGGCAGAATTAATATAGTGAAAATGGCCATACTGCCAAAGATGACATACAAATTCAATGCAATCCCCAACAAAATCCCAATGACATTTTTTACTGAAATAGAGAAAATAATCCAGAAATTCATATGGAACAAAAAAGATCTAGAATAGCCACAGCAATTCTAGGAAAAAGAAACAATGCTGGAGGGATCATAATACCAGATTTTAAATTCTACTATAGAGCCATAATAACAAAGACAGCTTGATATTGGCACAAAAAGAGACTTGAAGACCACTGGAACAGATTAGAAGATCCAGAAATAAAATCACATACCTATAGTCAGCTGATATTTGACAAAGGATCCAAAGACATACAGTGGAAGAAACCTAGCCTCTCAACTACTGGTGCTGGGACAACTGGATGGCCACATCCAGAAAACTAAAAGTGAACCCCAGCCTGTTACCATGCACTAACATCAACTCAAAATGGATTAAAGATCTCAACATCAAACCTGAAACTCTATATTTACTGCAGGACAGAGTAGGAGAGAGACACTTGAACTTATAGAGACAGGCAGGAACTTCCTAAACAGAGTGCCAGGCTCACAACAAATTGGCGAGAGACTTGACAAATGGGACTAACCTTAAAATAAAGTTTCTGCACAGCTAAAGACATAGCTACCAAACTAGAAAGACAACCAGCTAATTGGGAAAAAAAATTTTACCAGCAATATATCAGACAAGTACCTAAATCCGGGGAGCTCAAGAAACTAATCCCTTCCAAATCTAACAAACTAATCATTAAGTGGGCAAGGGAGCAAAAGAGCGACTTCTCAGAAGAAGAGCTAAAAATGGCAAAGAAACACATGAGGAAATGTTCATCATCCCTGGCTGTAAAGGAAATGCAAATAAAAACAACACTGAGATACCACCTTATCCCAGTCAGAAGGGCCCACATCCTAAATTAAACCAATAACAAATGCCGGAAGAGATGAAGAGAAAGGGGAACCTACTTCATTGCTGGTGGGAATGTACACTAATACAACCACTTTGGAAAGCTGTCTGGAGGTACCTTATAAAGCTATGACCCAGCCATACCACTCCTAGGCATCTACCCTGAGCAACAGGAACCAGGATACAAGGACACATGCACCTCCATGTTCATTGCAGCACTGTTCACAACAGCCAAGATATAGAAACAACCCAGATGCCCCACTACAGATGAATGGATCCAAAAATTGTGATACCTATATACAATGGAGTATCTTGCAGCCATTAGAAAGGACAAAAAATGGCATTTGCAGGAAAATGGATGGAGCTAGAACAAATCATTTTAAAGTGAGGTAAGCCAAGAGCAGAGAGAAAAACGGCACCTAGTCTCCCTGAAACAAATGACCTCTACTCATTTTGTCATATCATTATTAAATGGCTCCATGTTCCTGACCACATATATATATGTCCACATCTGAGGGAGGCTAGGAGAAGGGCACAGAAACAGAGGGAAATGGGAAAATAAACAGTAGAGGGGGCCCATCAGCTGCATTGGACACTGATGAAAATAAACTAAGCAACTCAAGGGCAGTGATGGGAGGGAGGGAATGAGAGGGAAAGAAGGAACAGCTTACACTAAGCAAAAGGAAAGAAATGCACATATCACTGGATGTGGAAGAAATAGTTGTATTGTCAAAGCTCATGGAATTCACAAACATTATAGACCATGATAATTTGCCTTGTGAAGGTTAAAATGTGTTTGTGACTTTCAATATCACAATCTCACAATACTGTGAAATTTGTGAAATTTTTGTAATCACTTAATCTAAATAAAATTATTTAAAAAAACTTGAAAAAGCTTCTTTAAACAATTTTTTGTAATAATAATGATGCACAGAGGGTTACAATTACATCAGGTAACATGATTTTTGTTTTTGGATAGCATCACCCCTTCCCTCACACACTTCCAGCATTTTGGCGGTTAACTGGATATAAGAGTCTCATGCACTTTCCTGCCCAAGCTGGCTTTGATCTGGGATCCTCAGATCTCAGCCTCTTGAGTAGCTAGGATTATAGGCCTGAGCACTGGTTCCTGGCATATAGCTTGTTTCTTCTGAATTGCTCCAAATGTCTTGGTTATATATACAAAGACAGATTTAGCTGACACATCTGGTATATGGATTATATATAAAATTATATATAAATTATATAATTTAAATTCTACATATAAACATTTTGGTCTCCTATCTTTTATCAAAAATTACTGTGGATAAAACAAGTTTAATTTCACTGCACAAGTGGCCACACATACATTCTTTGTCTTCATTTCTTTTTCTTGATGTTAAATAAATGAGTTGCTAGTTAAAAAAAATGTAGCTTGGCACAAGAGTATGTGCCTGCAATCCCAGATACTTGGGAGGCTGAGGTCAGAAGATCATTTAAACCCAGGGCTTCAAAACCAGCCTGGGCAATATAGTTTGAGAGAGAGAAACAGACACACACATGCACACAAAGAGAGAGACACAGAGGGAGAGAATAAATATGAGAATCTCAAGCTGTTTATATTGACTGGTTTCGAAATTTGAAACAAAGCAACATGAAAAGTTGTGTTTATTCAACTGACATTTATTGAGAACCTACTATATGGCCAATGTTGTTTTTAGCCCTGGGAATATGGCTTAGTGAACAAACTAGACATGGTTCTTGATTTCATGGGACCTAGAAAGTTCATATTCAATCTCAATTTGTAGAATCATGAAGAGCAACATGTAGAATGACAATCATAAACAAATCGAATTCTACACAAAAACTTTCCAACTAAAGTCTGAGTTAAAGAATATACTAAACCAAATTAACAATTTTAACACCGAAAATTCCATTTCGAAGTCTGCCGTGAGTCAAAATAATGTAGAAGTATATTTTAATAGAATTATTGTCACACAGTAGAGACTTATTCCTTTTTCCTTTTCTCTCCCCACCATCCTCATTTCCTCTGACTTAAAAGGAAAAAAGTCCAACAATTAGTAGTCGACATCTGTGTGTGTGTGTGTGTGTGTGTGTGTGTGTGTGTGTGTGTGTGTACGTGTGCACCTGTGTGTACACATGCACCAGTCCTGGAGCTTGAACTCAGTGCTTTGCACATGATGCAATGAAGCCTCAGTCCTCATTCCTGAGCCATTCCTACTTCTATCATAGAGGACACATTAAGACCTTAGCTAGTATCTGGCTTGAACATAAGCAAGACAAGAAATACAACTAGAGGGAAGAACATCAAGTACAAACTCAATATGTACTAGTCACTCCCTAGAACAGACATAGTGTTCTAGATCCTTATGAGTAAGCCCTGCTTTGAAATCAGGGCCAAAATAGCTGACCACTACATTTATCCTCCACTCCAAAAGATCCTAAAACCCAAGTCAAACCTTGGTCTAAGCTTGAACAGTCTCCACTGAATGGGGACATGGATTTGCCTCCATGAGCTTCTCCCCCTGCCCCCCAAATACTGTCCTGAGCTCTCTGTTCCTGAACTCAAAATAATTTGTTAGGCTTATTAATTAGTATGATTTATGCTGTGAAAGCAGTTAATAGTTCACTACATTGAAGGGTATTCTCTGTCGCTTGATCCTTTGGCATGCACCAGTAGCTGCATACAAAGAATATTACTGACTAATGTGAAGTAAGTTCAATCCCTGCCTTCCTGGGATCAAAGTGACTATGAGGTCATTAATGAGAGGCACCGGAGCTCCACTACTTGTCAGAGCCTAGTCTATATCATGCCAAGACTTTGAATGAGCTCATACACTGTTGAAACTCTTCTGGATACATGACACCACAGCTAGTGCCCCAACACCAGGAGCCTGGGGGTGGGGAGGAGAATTTAGCCCTCCCTAGAGCAGCAATGTCTCAAAGGGGAAGGAGGGGTTGAGGCAAATTTCCCTCAAAAAAAAATCTACTGAGCTGGAGGGTATTGTCCATAGAGACCTAAAGCCAGAATGCCTGGGGTTTTGGATGATGGAGTCAACACCAAGATTGCAGATTTTGACTTCAACAAGTTGGCCATTGGCCATATGCAGGAAGCCTTCTATATGCAGTCATGCTGCCAAGGAGCTTTTCTAGGGCCAAACATATGCTTAGTCCCCTAAGAGGATGTATGGGCCTTGGAGTCATTCTCTATACAATGGTCACCAAAGTCCCTGCCTTTACTTCATGGGAACTTTCTGGAACTGTAAGAATGCTCAAAGAGCATATCTATATGGTATGAGAATCTGCTTAAATTTCTTCAATTTTTTTTATTTCAACACTAGTGAGATATCCACTTCAAGGATATCATGAAATATCATGGGCCAAAAGAGGAAACTGAGGCCATACATTGAGTCATTTTTCCAGACTACAAGGACTCCAAGCAGCCTGAGCTGATTGGTAGGTCAGCTGCATGAGCTACACATGGAGACAGGTGGCCTAGGACCCATTGATAGGCCAAAAGTCCAATGAAGTGATGGCTATTTATCTGTCCCTGGGCTAGAGGAGGCCCAAAATTCAGGGCTCATCCATACATAGGAAGCTTCCGGCATCATTGGAACATGCCAATAGCTTCAGAGTTTTTTGTCTCTCCCCTCCCCCAACACTGCCCTAAGGGCTCTGCTAATCCCAAACAGCTTTAATCCCTACTATAAAATATCAACACCAATAATCGGTGGTAGGAGAGAGAGAGAGAGAGAGAGAGAGGAGAGAGAGAGAGAGAGAGAGAGAGAGAGAGAGAGAGGGAGGGAGGGAGGGAGGGAGGGAGAGAGAGAGAGAGACACAGAGACAGAGAGGAGAGAGAGAGACAGAGACAGAGACAGAGAGACAGAGAGAGGAAGGCCAGAAGCACAGCTAAAGATTAACTCCAGGCAAGCACAGCTCCTCCCTCACCATGGCTCTGGGGCTTCCTTGGGTACCCGCAAGCTCAGGGTATCATTAAACTGCTCCTAAGGCAATGCCATCCTGTTGTGATAAAAAGAATAAGGATAGGGCTGGGAAGGTGGCTCAGTGGTAGAGCACTTGCCTTGCATGCTCGAGGCCCTGGGTTCAATTCCTCAGCACCACATAAGCAAAAAGAAAAAAGCCGGAAGTGGTGCTGTGGCTCAAGTGGTAGAGCGCTAGCCTTGAGCTGAAGAGCTGAGGGACAGCACCCAGGCCCAGAGTTCAGGCCCCACGACCGGACCCAAAAAAAAAAAAAAAAAAAAGAATAAGGATAAAATAGCATGTTTGATTTAGGCTATTTAGAAATTAAGTGTCCCGGGGCTGGGAAGGTGGCTCAGCGGTAGAGTGCTTGCCTTGCATGCCTGAGGCTCTGGGTTCGATTCCTCAGCACCACATAAGCAAAAAGAAAAAAGCCGGAAGTGGCGCTGTGGCTCAAGTGGTAGAGCACTCCCCTTGAGCTGAAGAGCTGAGAGACAGTGCCCGGGCCCAGAGTTCAGGCCCCATGACTGGACCCCCCCCCCCAAAAAAAAAAAAAAGAAATTAAAAGTCCCTGTTTATTAATAATGGATGACTTTGGTAAATAATTGTAACTGTGCTTTTGTAATTGTAAAACCAAACTGTAGTCCCTACCAAAAGTGTTTTTATCTCTGCTCTGGATAGGGACTACTGACCATCAAGCTGCTTCGGCTTTTGTAAATATGCTTCTGCTCATTTCTAATTCACTTGGACAATGTGTATTTTAACGATGCTCAGTCACCCCTCTACCCATCACTGTTTCCCAGGTTCCCACCAACCCGACCCCTACTCTGGCAGGAAGCTGATGCAATCCCCCACTCTGGCGGGGAAACTGAGATAATCCCTAGGCAGGAAGTTTAAATTTAAAAACCGACGGCGGTCACTGACTGGAACAAACAAACAGCCTTACTGCGCATGCTTCTATTCTCCCCATCTCCACAACCTAGCCAAAAAATGCTTAAAAGCCAACATGAACTGGCACTCGCGGCCCGTTCTCTAAGATCCTAAACTCAGGTGCGGTCCTGGCACTTCAGTGCTTTCTCGCTCAATAAAATCTTGTACATTTCCAATTGTGGACTGTGTGGTCTTCTTGCCCGCCGATTCTTGGACCCCCATAACAATCCAAAAGAAACTCCTTTGAACAAATGTGCCCCCAAATGGGAAAGCCTCTACTCTAACCTGTCTTCTCATGGGAAAAGCCAGGGCTAAGCAAGGAGTTCACTGCCAAGTGCCTCATCTCTCTCAAGCTGGCCTGTATACCTCTCAAAGCACAGTGGAGTGGTTCTAATATGGAGGAGACAAGAAGCAAGGTCGGGAAATAAGATTGTGCTCTTTGACTTTGCTCTTAAGGGAAGAACAAGATCATGAGCTCCCTAGAGCCCTAGGGATGGGGCAGGAGATGGGCTCCATGTGGGTACAGAAGCCAGGAGTCACGCAATCAGCACTTTGCTGCTCTGTAGGCATGGTATTCCAGCTCCAGTGGACTTTGTCCATAAGAAAAAACCCACCATGGACAATTTGCACACATGATTCAAGTCAAGATGGCATCCAGCACCTTCAAGACGAAGAAAGCACTGGGTCTGCACAAACGGCTAGGCATTTTTACCCAGAGGGCTCTGCTCCCACTTGGTAAAACCTCCAGTACAGGGTTGTCTTTTCTGGGGGATGCTTGACTCTCCACCACACTTCTCTGTCCTTTCTTCTGAGTTTGAGGGAAGATGGTTCTGTAGAAACAAACACACTTGATTGGAAAATTCAATGGATGAGCATTTACCATCTTACCCTCTGAGCTGCTTTTGATGATTGGAATTGGGGAGTCATTATTGTTGGGTGATTCTCATTTGTATAAGCACAAGGTTGTCACAGCCCTGAGTAGGGTTGAAAGGATGATATAAATAACGCCAAATCACAATAGCATTTAATGTTGGAAAGATGAGATCTTTTAGTTCTATTTAACAGACACAGGGAGGGTTATGTGGTCTATGGAAATCAGTGGCACTGGTGGCAGAGCTCATGTGTGAGACCATGCTTTCAGTCCCACTGCTGTCTAGCTTCTCTTGGTTCATATGAGCTTCAAAAGTCCTGGGATTGACATCCTTTTAAAACTAATTTCTTAAAAGGGTACAAGTGGCTCATGCCTGTAATCCTAGCTATTCAGGAGGCTGAAATCTGAGAATCCTGATTTGAAGTCAGCTAGGCAGGAAAGTCCCTGAGGTTCTTTTTTTTTTTTTTTTTTTTTTTTGGGTCCGGGCGCTGTCCCTCAGCTCTTCAGCTCAAGGCTAGCGCTCTACCACTTGAGCCACAGCGCCACTTCTGGCTTTTTTCTTTCTTCTTGTTTTTTTTTTTTGCTTATGTGGTGCTGAGGAATTGAACCCAGGGCCTCAGGCATGCAAGGCAAGTGCTCTACCACTGAGCCACCTTCCCAGCCCCACTTTTTTTTTGGTCAGTCATGGGGTCTGAATCTGGGCCTGCGCACTGTCCCTCAGCTCTTCAGCTCATGTCTAGCGCACTACCACTTGAGCTACAGTGTCACTTCTGGCTTTTTCTGCTTATGTGGTGCTGAGGAATCGAATCTAGGGCCTCATGTATTCAAGGCAAGCACTCTACCACTGGGCTCAGCCTTCTAGGGACAGTCTTGAAATGCAAATCATACCTTGGAAAAATAAAAATGAGGTTATACAGAATGTTGGAAATGCTAATGCTCACTGGGACTTTCTTCAGCTGATGCCTGGCAAGCCCTCAGGCACATAAGCTTGCCTTTGGCATTACAACTTAAGGAGCCTGGTACAGAATGTTGTTAGCTAGCACAGTGATCTCCCTGTCTTTCCCTACCTCATGTCAATTTTATGAGCTAGATTCTAAATGTGAATTAATAACTTGATGAACATCTGTTGCATATTTAAGACTCAAATGAGAGCCAGGTATGAGTTACTCATGCAGCTGAGATCTGAGGACCTCAGTTCAAAACCATCCCTAGGCAGGAATGTCCATGAGGCATTTATCACCAATTAACGAGCAAATTGCCAGAACTGGTGCTGTGGCTCTAGGGGTGGAGCACTATCTTTGAGTGAAAAAGACCAAGGAGAATGCAAAGTCCTGAGTTCAAATCCCAGTGCTAACATGTACATGCACACATGCCCTCTAGCTATACAAACATGTTCTAGTCAACCTGATGATCCACTGCTCTCCTGAGACATCAGTGCCAGCTGGAGGGAGGTGGAAGGAGATATCTGTAATCAACAGGGGGGAGGATCGGGTGAGGGGAGGGGAGGAGTATCGGAAGGGATGGGAAGGGGAAACAACAAGGAGGCAACAATGCTTGATAAGAAATGTACTCAATATCTTTCCCATGTAATTCTAACACCTCTGTATGGTATTCTCACAATAAAAAAATAATTATAAACCCAAAAGATATTGTCCCGCTGGCTCACCTTGAACTTGAACTTAAACCAGAGCCATCTTCAAAGTGCCATGTTCTATTGTGGTTCCAAGTATTTTCCCTTTTCTATTCTTATGTCTTTTGCAGTCTTCTGATGTCTTAAGTCAGCATGGAGACCTGCATAGATATAAAGGTATTAACACAATGCTTAGTTGGAATATCAGTGGGAGTTAAGTGGGAATTCTTGATAGGGATAGGGAAGATGGTTTGGGAATATCTCCATCCTTTTGGTCCCTTGGCATCTAAGAAACATGTGCTGAGGATTCAGAAGTTAGCTAGAATCATTAAGTGAAGACGACACAAGTGCCATCATCTGCATAGGGAGAGTTGAGGTTTCTGGTGAGGGCTGTTCATTTAGAGACATTCTGACCTTTCTCTTAGACTCAAATGAGGCAAAAGGAATTCATTAATCCCAAGTCTCTGCTTTCCCATCATCAGTACAACAGAAGTGGTCATTGCCCCAATTACTCAAGTCAGTGTTCATTCCAGTAGATGCCATTAGCACTTCCCATGATGTTTGGATACTTTACAGAGCTTTTCTTTTCTTGTTTAAAGTAGGGTGCTGGTGGCTTATACCTGTAATCCTAGCTACTAAGATTTGAAGTTCAAAGCCAGACCCAGGTGGAAAGTCTTTGAGATTCTTATGTCCAGTTAACTACCAAAAAGCCAGAAGTGGACCTGTAACTCAAGTGATAGGGTGCTAGCCTAAGTTCAAACTGCTAAGGGACAGTACCCAGGTTCTGATTTTAAGCCCAGTACTGTCACACACACATACACACACACCTTTTAGGCCCTAGGCTCCATCGGCTCACACCTGTAATCTTACTCAGGACACTGAGACCCAGTGGATCTCAGTTTAAACTCAACCCAGGCAGAGAGGTCTGTGAGACTCCATCTCCAAATTAAACAGCAAGTAGCTGGCCTGGAGGTGTGATTCAAGTGGTAGAGCATGAGCCATGAGCAAACCAGCAAAGTGAAAGTGCCATTCTGAGCTTAAGCCAAGGTACCTGCTCATATGTACATGTGTGTGCATGGGCACATGTGTGCACAGAGACACATGCTTAAGGTCATGTAGGATAGTACTTGCTTGATGTTATGCTGCACTATTTATAGAAATTATCTTTAATGTGGATCTAGAAGGATGGAAACAGTGAGAGAAGGGAGGTGGAGTCTGATAGGTGAGTTGTATTCAGGGGAGTAATTCTTACATGAATTTATCTTTCAACACTAACAATCATGTCCTGGGCAGGAAAGTCCATGAGACTTTTTATCTCCAATTAACTAGGAGATGAGGGGCTGGGACAGTTGAGATAGAGATTCTGTATTAAGTGTTCTACTTTGTTGCCCTAATTCAGCTAGGTTTCTTCTTTGTCTAGCTTATAATCTAGAATTCCTTTCTTCCCTCAATAAAGACAACTATTGTAGAAATTGCTTTATTTTTGTCATATTTTCATTATCTCTAAGCACTTGTGCAAAGGGATTACAATTCAATGTATCAGTCTGAGTAAGATGCATCTTGGTTAATGTTACCCCTTTCGTTTTTCTCCTCCATCTTTCCCAACTCCACCCCTCTCTGCCATTTTCCCAGTATCTCATATGATATTGAGTACAAATATATATATATATATATATATATATATATATGTAGTCATTATGACTATTATTTACTTATAACTTAGATCTAACTACCACACATTGGAGAAAACATGCTGTCTTTCTCTCTCTGGGCCTGACTAATTTCACATTGTTTTTGCAAATGACTTATCATTCTTTAGTGGATGAGTAAAAATCCCTGTGTGTGTGTGTGTGTGTGTGTGTGTGTGTGTGTGTGTGTGTGTGTGTGTGTCTTCCATTTTCTTTATCCATTCATCCACTGAAGGACATGTGGGCTGTTTCTATACTTTGGCTATTATGAATAGTGCAGCAATTGTTGATTTGTAATCTTTTGGATAGCTTGCTTTATGTCCTGATAGATAATATTGTCTCAAATGACAGAGCCCTCAGTGTCTTTGGGTGAAGAATGTCTATTCATAGTTCGTGACTTGCCCCTCAAGTTGCAAGATTGGGGAGCGAGGTAGATATGTATTTTATACAGCAACTGCTGAAAATAAGTACAATATAGTAACAAAGCAAGGGAGTCTCAAAATACTCTCTTCCCTGATGGCTGATGGCTTCTCATTCAGAGCTTTTCTCATTTGCACGTTCCCTCTTTGTGGATGTCACAGAGTTCTTTCAACATTCCCAGTCTGAACTGCTTGGAACACTGAACAGCTTAATATTCTGAGCTGCTGGTTCAGAGATGGCTTGCTGAAACAAATCTCCTGAGCTTTGATTGCCTTGGTATAAGGAGACAGTGGCCATTCTGCAGTTCTTTTCAGACTGAGACTGCTTGGAAGGGTCAACTGGAGTTCTTGTAGGGTGTAGGTGTTTTGGGCTTGGATGCTAGCCTGAGACCTCCTGCTATGGGATTTCTTTTTGAAGGTGTCTAGCATAGTACCCTTGCTCCCAAGCCAAAAAAGAGCTAGATGCGGAATATTCTGCCAACTATAGTCTTGTGATTTCTGCAGTGATCTTCAGGTAGAGACTTTCTCCAGCCAGAAGAGACAGGGCCATCCTCTGCACGGCTCTTTATTATCCAAAGTCCAAAATCTGTTTATTCATGTCTCAGCTCATCTACATCAAACGCCCTCCCTCTCTCCACAGTCATCTTTCTTGGTTGCCTCATTCCTAGAGGCTAGCTAGTGTTCCACAAGACACTAGAGCTATGATTGATCCTTGTTTTCCAAGTCCTCAGAATATTTCAGTCTCACATTTTGCCTGGATGCCATGTCTCTCCGCCCCCCCCCCCCCCCCCGGCACCCAACACACACAAAAGCTGAGCACTCAGTCAGGGGGCTCAGTGCTTTGTTGCTAAAATTATGTACAATGAAAATTATTCTTACCATGTAGGTAAATCCATCCATCACTGAACCTTTTGCTCCCACCATGGACAAATTGTGTTAAAAAACCTCTTCCTTTCCCTTGGTGTCTTTAGTGGTCACTTTCTTTTCAAATTCTAGAGATTCTGGCCAGTTGTCCCAGGGCTCCGAGCTGTATTTGTTCCCTTTTAATTTTGAAATGATATTGGGTTGTTTTTTGATGTGTACTGACTTGACTCTGTAGATTGCTTCCCATTTCCATAGTATAGCTATTCTCAGGATATTAACTCTGCCAACATGCGACCATGGGAATTCAACATGTGATCATGGGAACTGGTTGTCTTCTGGAATCTTCATTTTTTTTCTCTCTCAAGGTTTCGTTGTAAAGTTCTTTTACTTCCTTTACACTGTTTATTCCTAGGTGTATATTTTTGAATAGGTTTCCTATTTTCTTCCTTTCTTCCCTTCCTTTTCCTGTCAGTTTATTGTTGGTATACAGAAAAGCTACTGTATGTGTATACACATATATATATTATATGTATATAATATAAAATATAAAATATATAATATATATTATATATTATATGTATATATAATTATATATGTAATATATAATATATAAAATATTATATATATAATATATTATATATAATATATAAAATATTATATATAATACATATTATATATTATATATAATATTATATATATTATATGTACACACAGAGCCAGCTATATTGCTCAAACTTTTTAGTGTGGAATCTTTAGGGTCCTTTAAGTATAGGATCATGTCATCTGCAAAATGTGATTTGACTACCTCTTTCCCTAGTTGGCTATCTTTTAATTTTTTTTTCTGTTGCCTTATTACTTCTCTTATTGCTCTGGCTAATTTCAGTAGTAAATTAGAATGGACACCCTGTCTTGTTCCTAATTTTGGTTTTATTTTTTTCCCCATTTAGTATGATGTTGGCTTTACATTTGTCATGTATTTTTATTAGGTTGAGATGCATTTCATCTATTCCCAGTTTCTTCAGAGCTTTTTATCATGAAAGGAAATTGATTTCAATGTGTGTACATACTGGTCTTAGAGTTTGAACTCACATTCTGAGTGTTGTCCCTGAGCTCTTATGCTCAAGGCTCATGCCCTACCACTTGAGCCACAGCTCCACTTCTGGATTTTTGTGTAGCTATTTGGAGATAGTCTTATGGAGCTGGACGCCGGTGGCTCACGCCTGTAATCCTAGCTACTCAGGAGCCTGAGATCTGAGGATTGCGGTTCAAAGCCACCCAGGCAGGAAAGACCGAGAGACTCCTATCTCTAATAAAACCACTAGAAAACCGGAAGTGCTGCTGTAGCTCAAGTGAGAGCGCCGGCCTTGAGCTGAAGAGCTGAGGCGCCCCAGGCCTAGAGTTCAAGCCCCATGACTGGACCTCCCCCCCCCAAAAAAAGAAAAAAAGTCTTACGGACTTTCCTACCCAGGCTAGCTCTGAACTGAGTTCCTTAGATCTCAGGTTACTAAGTAGCTAGGCTTACAGTCGTCAGCCACCTGGCAACCCAGGAAATTACTAAACTTTAGTTCCAAATCTAGTACTGCAAATGATGCTCCCTAAAAATGTATTTTCTCTATTGTCCCTGCACAGTCTTGGGGCTGTGCCTACTATAGCTTGAAAAGCTTATGATGTAGTACGTGGTGTTAGAAAAGCCAAGTGGCAAAATGAGTTGCATGGTTCAAGGAGCAGTATTACCTGAGAGAAATGCAGGAATTGTATTGCTACCTCCCTACTCAAACTTTCCTACTTTTTCAAGGGAACCAACAGGTATTTCTGCCCTTGTTAATTATGCTAATTATGTCCTAATGGTCCACAAGAGAACAAGGAAGTCTTTGATCCACAATGTTTAGAACCAGAGAAGTGGTATGTAGTATTGGTCCCTTACCTGTGTCAGTTTTTCCGGTATGCCAGGGAGCCTGGCCTTCCCACGGGACATTTCCTGCCTTGTATACAGTGGCACAGAGCAGCACTTTTGAAGGTGTGGCTGAGGCTGCAATGTCCAGGGCCCGCTGTGGTGACCTAGACCTCCAGAGGACCTGAGGGAAGATTTTTTGCAGCCCAGAGCTGAAGGAAAGATGGCTTTCAAAGGCAAGCGCCCAGGTTACCAACGACCACCAGGTATCTTCATCTCAAGCTGTTAACTGAAAGCTTCAAATAACAGCTATCCGCGTGGGATCCCAGGAAGGCAAAGCAACTGCCAGCCACGTGAGCTCCCCAACCTATGCACCGGTTGCCTAGGGGTTCTTTCAGTCCGTTGCAGAGGGGCGGGGCCACATGGGGGCGGAGTGACGCGGGGAGGGCGAAATGAGGTTGGGCCTTCCTCATCATAGCTGCTTAATTCATCAGACCAGGGGAAGAAGGTCTAAGTGCTGTATGCTGTATGAATTCAATCATGAGGTAACCTATGAGAAAAAAACTGAAGAGCAGTCTACAAAATGATGGACCTACTCACAAATACAAATGTCATGAAAATCAAAGAAGCATTCAGGAAATGTCCCAGATTAAATAAGACTAAACAAAGCAAAAAGTACAACAAAACAACAACCAAAAAATGGCTCACAGGGGAACAATGAATCAGTGTAAAAAAAAAAAAACCTTGTAATTTCTTTGGTTATATAGGACATCATTGAGTTAGCTGGCAAATTCTGAATAAAAGAGAAATGTAGCAGATATGTGTAGCTATGAATGTTAAACTCACCAGTAATGGTAAAATAAAAATAGGCCACATGATAGATGCAATGAGAAAAATCAATCGCTTCTGTGATACTTGTGAAAAAAACAAAACAAAACAAAACAAACCACACCAAAAAGCCCCCAAAACATGATCTAAATTTGATAATAAAATGAATTCTACCTCAAAAGACAAGTTCAAAAAAATATCAAAATAGAGCAATTTATTTGACACTGAATATAATCTGTTGATTTTCTCCTGAAACAAATGGTGATTCCTGGAATGTGAGGGGTAAGTGGGGAGCAAAGTACTAAAGGTTTAAGTACTAAAGGTCAAGAAAAGACTGAATAATGTGCCAAAGTTGAATCAATATAATTAAGTGAAACCCATTAACTGATGATCCTTTTGCTTTACAGGAAACTAGAGAAGTGGCAGAACTTGAAAAGAATCTGAATGATAGAATATATTAGCTTAGCTTTATAATTATAAAGACTATATTGTAGTTATGTAGACTTGTTCTGACTTATAAGAAATATGCACTAAAATACCCAGGAACAATGACATATACCAGCTCAAGTGGTTCAGAGGGGAAGACTCTTGCACAATAATTTGGAACTTTTCTCTAATTTTAAGACTGTTTCCAAAAATTAACCACAGATAAACAGAAGGTGAAAAGCCTTGTTGTTTCTCCATAGGAACTATAAATTAGTGCTTAAAATAAAAAAATACATTTGATAATTGTAATACATTAAAGTGCTAACTGTAGCTATAGTACCAGACGACCAAAGACAGGTCCGTGTAAATCTTTAGGTCCACATACATAGTTAGGAAAGCTGAAAAAATACATATACTAAAGCAATGTTTTATTTCAATAAAGAATTAATGACAACTGGTTGCTTGGCTTTGGGTCAGTTTAAGTATGTAAACTCATTGGTGCTTAGTTTTCACTTCAAAAGCTGCCTAGAAGTTAATTATATAAAACTATTATATAAATTCTGATCATACAATGTATGATTTAAAAATATTTTCCTTTAGTAAGGTTTTCACATTATTTAATGGAGTACAATTAAAATGTTATAGAAACAGTCCAATAAATAAAAGACACATTTCAGATCATGTATTTCTTCTTTAGAATCTCTACATATCCTTGAGATACTTCTGACTTGAGATTTTGACTCGATTTAGGAGTAGATCTTAGGGGAGAGGCTCTAAAGAATCCAGATTCAAGTTCAGCAGCAGCTGGAGAGAAAAATGAATTATTTGTAAGTGTGCATATATATGTTTAGATACACTATATATATATATATATAAAATACACATACACACACATCCTTTTTTTTCAGGAATGAGCAGCATTCTAACACTTGAACCTCACAGCCAGCACTTTTTTCTTTTCTTTTTTCTTTTTTTTACCATTCCTGGGGCTTGAAGTCAGGGACTGGATATTGCCCTGAGCTTCTTTTGCTCAAGGCCAGCACACTACCACTTGAGCCACTTCTGAGCTACTTCTGGCTTTTTCTGTTATATTATACTGAGGGCTTCATGCATGCTAGGCAAGCACTCTACCACTAAGCCACAGTTCCACCCCAAGCACTTTTGTTTTTTTATTATGTTTGTTGAGATAGGGTCTCACTAACTTTGCCCAGACTGGCCTTGAACTCTTGATTTTCCTTGCCTTGTCTATCCCAGTAGTTGGATATATGCATCAAAGTAACTAGTTTCAAGCATGTTTTTTATCTCAAAGATTTTATACTTCATAAAGCATGAGTCACTACAAGGACTGTTATCAGTGTTTAGTAAGAATGAAAATTATGTTTATAGGACTATAATACACAATCATGATTTATTTGCTCATGGTTGTGCACTGGATTAATGAACATTTTGGCTAAGAATCAAAGCTTCTATTTTCCTTATGCTTCATTTATTCAACAATCACATGTGAAGGTACTATGACAGGCACTGGAATGACAGAATGAAGATGATGCAGGATGCTGCTCAGTAACTTTATACCATAATCCACTGCAAACAGACAAATAGGGCCTGGGTATATAGTCTATTATTAGTAGTAAAGTCCTTGCCTATTGCATATGAGGTCTGGGTTTGATTTCTAGCACAGCAAAAAAAGCAAAAATCAAACAAACTGAAAACTCAAACCAACCAACTCATTAGTCAAACAAACAAACAAAAATATCTAGCCAGGCATGGTTGCACATACCTATAATCCCAGTAGTTGGCAGGCTGAAGCCAAATGATAAGCATTGAGACCAGACTGGCCTAAGTTTAAAGACAGTCTGTGTTACATAATAAGATCTCATCTCAACAACAGCCAAACAAAATGAAACACAAACTAGAAAGAGAAGCAATTTCTATACATACTGTCCTAAATACGAGACCTAAATACTGTAAAGACAAAGGAAGTGAGAAGGAGTAGAGGTAAGGAGAGCTCTGTGGTAGTTCAAGTGGCCCAGTGAGGCTGGTGCTCTGGGAGAGCATGGTTAAATAGTTGGGGATAAGGCTGTCTCACAAGACAAGGATCAAACTTCAAGCAAGGGAGATGGGAGTTTCTGAAGGCAAAATGTAAACCAATGTCAAAGCCTAGAGGTTTAAAACTCTACTGGTCGAGGAGTCTTTTATGAACTGTTTGCTTGGCTAAGTTCTGCTGGATGAGTCTGGGTTTTGTGGCCAGGAATCCAAGAAGGTTTTGGTGCTTTTATTTTCCAAGTACAGTTTCAGTGTGGAGGCTGAGCAGTCTCACAGTGATGGCAACGGTGACCCGTGAAAATAAGAAATAGGAGATATCTAGATGTTTTACTTTTTAAACCCTATGGAAGTCAGGTGTTGGTGGCTCATGTCTATAATCCTAGCTACTCAGGAAGCTAAGACCTGAGGATCAAGGCTTGAAGCCAACCTGGGCAGAAAGTCTGTGAGACTCTTAACTCCAATTAACCAGCAAAAAGCTGGAAGCAGAGGTGTGACTCAAGTAGTAGAGTGCCAGCCTTGAAAGAAAAAGCTAAAGTGCCTATGCCCTGAGTTAAAACCACAGTAGCAACACACACACACACACACACACACAAACACAGAACTATGGAACATGAGTAAATGAGGCACACACACACACACACACACACACACACAGGAATATGGAACATGAGTAAATGAAGAATGGAGAATATTATACATTAGAAATGTTTAAACTTTTATCTTTTACTTGATGAATGTGAGAAAATATTTAATGTAAAAAAATCTATCAATCAAAGCAAAAGGATGCCACAAATGGATACCATTTTCTACTTATAACATATCAGAAATCAATCTAAATTTAGTTGATTTTTGAAGCATACCTTCCTTTAGTTCTCTAGTAATACTTTTTTCTAACTCCTGCTGCACCTGAAATGAGTAAAAAATTACAATGTTGAAGTTAAACAAAAGATATTACCAAAGGAATGGTATGTCACTTAGAAAATATGGCCTTCAAATAAGAGTCTGCAAGCCAGGTGCTGGTGGTTCACACCTGTAATCCTAGCTATTCAGGAGGCTGAGATCTGAGGATTGAGGTTGAAAGCCAGCCTGGCAGCAAAGTCTGAATGACTCATCTCTCCATTTAACCACCAGAAAACTAAGTGCAGCTGTGGCTTAAAGTGGAAGAGTGGTATCCTTGAGCAAAGAGGTCAGAGACCGCACGCAGGCCCTGAGTTCAAGCCACACAACAACAATAAATAATAAATATCCTCATCTTTATTTAAAAGACTATTTGAGTATACCTCAGTGGGTACTGAGGCTCATACCTGTAATTCTACTCAGGAGGCTGAGATCTGAGGCTGCTACAGGTATGAAGCCAGCCTGTGCAGCAATGTCTTTAAGACTTTTACTGACAATCAACTACCAAAAAGCCAGAAATGGAGCTGTAGCTCAAGTAGTGAGTGTCAGCCTTGGGCAAAAATGATAATGGGCAGTGCCCAGCTCTGAGTTTAAGCCCGAGTACCATCACACACACACACAAAGGAGGATATCTTAACTGGTATCATCTTAGGTAAGACAGCATTACCTTTGCCTCTTTATCCTTCTAAAGTTACAAGAGCTGTGCTGGTGACTGGACTGAATGAGTTATTTCTGTACTCCCATAGCAAGCATGGCATTTCTTTAGTAACATACTGTTGTGATCTTTCCTTAACATATACACACGTTGGTTAAAATATTCAGTTATGGTTTCATCTGTAGTTAGAATGTTAATCACACTGGATACCTATCTGGGCACTAACTATGCCCCCTAGTCCAAGGGGGAGAAACTCCACCTAAATCTTGCAGACTGAAAACAATTGCTCTGGGAATTTAAAGGGTTGTTAAAATTTGTTTTCTTTATTAATGTAGACTGTTGTGATCTTTAACATATGCCTAAGCTGGCTAAAATATTTAATACTGTTCATGAAATTACAAACTGGAAACTGACAAACAGAAATCTGAAGGCTGAAGGAAAAGAGACAAGGTAACTGACCTTGGTCAAGTAGTTCTCCATGCTCTTACTCGATGGTTGTGAGGTCAAGGTAGGAAGCACTAAGCTTTCGTTTGGAATAAAACTTCTGTTGAGTGCCAAAGTATTATGAAGATTTCCAACACAAGGGCAGTCCAGGATGGGCCGTGCACTGAGTGTGCTTAGTAACGATCTGTTCTGCTGTTCTTCCACGTAAAGTTTGGTGTTAGCTTCCTCCAGTCTCTCATTAGTCCTGTGGAGAGTGTAAAAGGCAAAGGCTTGCCATCTCCTTCTTCCCTACCAGACCCAAGACATTTACCTTACAAAGCTGTCATAAGAGTAGATAGAATTTCTCATCCAAGTGTCAACACTGGAAATGCTGAGCATACCTATTAGATCCAAATACTAGTTTAAAGTTGTCTAAGGGACATATATTCCTAACCAGTAATTCTGACTTATCAGAGGGATGGAAATGGCAATCCAGTTGCATGACTTAAAAGCTAACAGTGCTGGCTTCTGAAAAGGCCATACTAGAAGATCCTGGAGTATGACATTTGAAATACATCCACTTACTCATTCACTTATGATGCCGGTCCTGGGGCTTGAACTCAGGGACTGGGTACTGTCCTTGAGTTTTTTTTGCTCAAGACTAGTGCCCTACCACTCTAGCCACAGCTCTATTTCCAACTTTTCTGGTAGTTAATTGGAAATAAGAGTCTCACAGACTTTCCTGCTCAGATGGCTTTGAACCACAAACCTCAGATCTTAGCCTCCTGAGTAGTTAGGATTATAGGTGTAAACCACCGACTCCCAGTGATGTGATGGATACTTTGCTTGATTAAAATCTCCATATTACTGTATATGAATATATTAAAATATCATGTTTCACTCCTTAAATATACAAAAAATGCCTGCAAATATACAAAAATATGTAAATGTATAAAAAATCCTGAAATAGTTGTATTTAATAAGTGGTTTATGGATTAAAAAGAACATTTTCAAACATTTGCTTTCTCTATTTGTACAGTCCACCTATTTTTATGGAAGAAATTAAGCATTTGGTACTGAGGAATAATTCCAAGCAACAACCCTTATGGAAAAAGGAGAAGTTGAGTTGGTGATTGAAAAGAACAAGCTCAGCATATTGTTAGCAAAGCAGCAAAGGTGAGAAAACGTCCTTTCTTTCTGTCTTCCACATGCCCTCACACTGACCAAGGAATGATTATGTTTTCCTTCATCTTGTGTTTAAGTTCTCTGTGTCACAGCAATGCCTCCATTACATCTAAAAAATGACTTAAAGGGCAGCGTGTCCACAGGTACCACTAGTGTCAACACCAAAAACATCATAGTACCAGACTGTGTTCAGAGAAAGAGAAACAGCGGTACTTAATGCTTAATCTTCCTCAAGATAATTAGATGTGTTAATATTTGTTTCAGGGAATGTTGACAAGAAATTCTATTAAAAAAAAAAAAAGCCAGACACCGGTAGCTCATGCTTTAAATACTAGCTACTTAGGAGGCTGAAATCTGAGGACTGAGTTTTGAAGCCGGCTGACCCAGGAAAGTCCAATTAACCAGCAAAAAGCCAGAAGTGAGGTGTGGCTCTAGTAGTTAAGAGTACCAGTTTTGAGAGAAAATGGTAAGGAGCAGTTTAAGTTCCAGTTCTAATACAAAAATAAATTTAAAAAAATAAAAAACTTCAAAAATACTTAGCTTAAGACTGATAGATCCTGACTAGTTGTATAAGAATTTTAAGGGGAAAAAGCCATGTAAAACAAGGAAATTATTTTGAACTAAAATTTTAACCTTTAAGGGTATTTTTTTTTTTTTTTGTCGGTCGTGGGGCTTGAACTCTGGGCCTGGGCGCTGTCCCTCAGCTCTTCAGCTCAAGGCGAGTGCTCTACCACTTGAGCTACAGCGCCACTTCCGGTTTTCTGGTGGTTTATTGGAGATAGGAGTCTCATGGTCTTTCTTGCCCGGGCTGGCTTTGAACCGCGATCCTCAGATCTCAGCCTCCTGAGTAGCTAGGATTACAGGCGTGAGCCACCAGCGCCCGGCCTTTAAGGGTATTTTTGAAATCATACTATTTATCTTTTACTGCTTACTAAGTCAGTGAGCTGATTCATTAAAAATTATGCTATATAAAATAAATACTTGGTTTATTTTCTATGATTTTTCCGTGTTTCAACTTACTTGGTTAGTTTGTTTGACAATGATTTTCTACTTCTGAATTCTTCAAGATAGAGCTGCTTGTATTTTTCTATTTCAATTTTATTAAAATCATCTTGAGTTTTCATTTTAGAGAGTTCAGATTCTAGATCTTTAATCCGGAGTTCCATCTGACTTCTTACTGAAGCATTATTATTCTCTCTTAACTGCTCTAAATTTTCTTGAGATGCTGCTTGTGTCTAAATCAGATTAAGAGAATATGTTTTAAAAATAATTATAACTTAATAATAATTATAACTTACTTATCTGCCTGCTTGCTTGCCTGTCTAGGCAAGTACTTGCATGCTAGGCAGGTACTTGACTCTGAATCATGCCACGCCAGCCCTTATTCCCTTATTTGAGTCAGTAATCAGACAGCAACTTTAAAAATGTGAAAAATAAGTAGAATATTTATCATCAATGTCAACTGTATGTAATGTAAATTTTAACAATGATTTAAAAAAATAAATTATTAAAATAATTATTTTGCATTATGGGGATCAAGCTCAAAGAATTGTATATACTTAGGCAAGTACTTTGATGCTGAACTAAATCCTTAGCACTGAGTCATTCTTTTTTTTGTTGTTGTTGTTGGTCATAGGGCTTGTACTCTGGGCCTGGGCGCTGCCTCTGATCTCTTCAGCTCAAGGCTAGCTCTCTACCACTTGAGCCACAGCGCCATATCTGGTTTCTGGTGGTTAACTAGAGATAAGAGTCTCACGAACTTTCCTGCCGGGGCTGGCTTTGAACTGCGATCTTCGTATCTCAGTCTCCTGAATAGCTAGGATTACAGGCACCCAGCTAATACCGAGTCATTCTAATGTTAGTACTCATATAATATGATAATTAAAAAAATAAAGGAAGCCAGGCACCAGTGGCTCATGCCTGTAGTCCTAGCTACTCAGGAGGCTGAGATCTGAGGATGGTGGCTCAAGGGCAGCACTGGCAGGAAAGTCCATGAGACTCTTATCTCCAATAAACCAGAAAACTGGAGGTTGTGCTGTGGTTCAAGTGGTAGAGCCCTGGCCTTGAGCTGAAGAGCTGAGCAACAGCACCCAGAGTTCAAGCCCCACAACCAACAAAAAAACCCCCAAAAAACAAAAAAACAAAAAAATGGAATCAGTTCAAAAATTTCAAAATTGAACAATTTAACTTTAGACTAGTTTAAGAGTAAGGTAAAAATTTTCCATGCCAATACTTTTTCTTCTTAATCTTGTTTTATGTCAACTAGTTTTAAAAGTCAAATGAGGGGCTGGCAAGGTGGCTCAGTGGTAGAGCACTTGCCTTGCATGCATGAGGCCCTGGGTTCGATTCCTCAGCACCACATAAGCCAAAAAAAAGCCGGAAGTGGTGCTGTGGCTCAAGTGATAGAGCGCTAGGCTTGAGCTAAAGAGCTGAGGGACAGCGCCCAGGCCCAGAGTTCAGGCCCCATGACTGGACGCCACCCCCCCCCCCAAAAGTCAAATGATTCTCTAATTAAATACTGTTATTCTGAAAGAAAATTGAATTAGAATAATGACAGAACCCGAGAGAATTAAAAGAACATGTCATCCTCCTAGAAATCCATGAAACAAATTGCTTTACAGCAGAGGGAAGTAGATGTCTTCCTCTACAATGTAAACATTGAAAATACAATCTGTAGTGAACTGAATTGAAGCACATTATAAATGTATAACCTGTAAAAACAGATTGACTTGTTTTAGTTTATCCACTAAATCCTGTCTTGCTTTTTCTTCAATCTCCCGTGTATACTGTTCTACTTGACCATTTTCCATCATATTGTTTTCTATATGACTTTTGAGGTTTACTATTCGTTGTTCCAACTTCTTTTTATTCTTCTCTAGTTTTTCACATTTGTTTTGTATAGTTTTCATAGACAGTAACTCTTGCTGAAGAAACTGATTTTTTTTATCCAGATGTAGACATTTGGAAGATGCAGTTTCTAGTTTTGCTGTAAGATCATCAATCTGCAGGAATAAAATAATATAGTTGATAATAAAGGGAGTTGTCTGACAATAGTGTAAAACAGAAACATTAATAAGTTTCGACATAAATTTAGTTGCTATAAAACAAACTATAATTCTAGATTACCAGGATGTGGTCTCTTTTAATTATTCAGAAAAAAATATGGTTAAAATTTCCAAGAACTACAAAAAATACATTCTTTAGGCTCAACATTGGTTATTAAAGTATCCACTTGATGTTAGATTTTCAGCAATTGTTTCATGTCTTTGTCTTAAAATGCTTCTCAGTCTCTCTTATTACAAAAATATGTTACCCTTTTCCAGCATCTCCATTCCTTATAATTCCTAAAGACATTTTAGGGCCATGATATTGCGTTATTTTGGGCCAGCAGCAATAACAAACACATACCTCAAGATTCTTAGAATAAGATTTTAATTAATGAATCTTATGTGAGAATGGATTCCAGGGTCACTAGTCTTTTTCTGAACTAGAAGTGTTTTATATTGATTTAAATTGTATTCCAAGAAAGAGGCAGCTGTGGCATCTTCCAGTATAAAAGTTTAGATATAGATATATAATCCATATATCTATATCTATATCTATATGAAAGTTTAGTGATACACACACACACACACACACACACACACACACACACACACACACACACTTCTTGTGCTGTTCCTAGGACTTGAACTAAGGGCCTGGGCGCTGTCCTTCAGCGTTTTTGCTCAATGCTAGCACTCTATCACTTTGAGTTGCAGCCTCACTTCTGGCTTTGGTTGTTAACTGAAGATAAGAGTCTCACAGATCTTCCTGCCTGGGATGGCTTTGAACTGCAATCTGCAGATCTGAGCCTCCTGAGTAGCTAGGATTACAGGTGTGAACCACTTTCATACTTTTTTTTAAAACAACTGAATGGCATTTTCTTGCAATCTTCTGATTCTTTGCATAAGGAAAAAAAAATACTATTGAAACCTGTTGGAAAAGAGATTATGCTGCATAGTAGGTGATAATAAAAGTAGTATAAGAGATAAATCAAAGGAAGACTGACATAAATAAAAAAATAGAAAGTTAATGGTATTTCACTATCTGTTTCTAATCAGCAGCCTCTTTACATGTTAAGTGCTAAAATAAGTGGCTTCCTGTGATAAAAATAAAGTCTAGGCACACAAAAAAGAATCAACAATATGCTTTTTTAATAGAAAAATGAGTTTTCATTGGTATCAAATCTATATGCTTAAAAAAGTTCACTGACACTGCTCAATGCATTAAATTTATATTTCTCCAAATCAAGTGAAAATTACCTTCTGTATTAGCATAATAGCTGGAATATCCATTTCAAATTGACTGCTTTTTAAATCTTCAAGGAGACTGAAATCCCCACTTTCATGGTCATTTAACTTCTTTTTTGTCATTGTAAAAAGTTTCTTAAATCTGCAAGATGGGAAAGAAGTTTTTAGAGTGGTTAATAACAGGTATTACATTCTATCATATAAAAGGAAAGAAATCTATAAATTAGCATCCTCTCATTTGCTTTTTTTTTTACATTTTATTTTATTGTAAAGATGTTGTACAGAGGGGTTACAGTTACATGAGTAAGGTAATGAATACATTTCTTCTCGAGCCTCTCATTTGTCTTAACCTCACATTATCTGAAAGGAAAATACTGAAATGACATTAAATGACAGTCACATGAGTTGAATTGATCAGAACCAGAGCAAACAAGTTCTCAGCAAATAGAAAAACAGTCTAGTTGGGGGTTTCAACCACAGGAAAACATTTATTATTTTACTTTGGTGGAGATAAACAACAGTTTATTTTATTCTTTAAGTACAATGTTGGATGTGTGAGATATATGAGGCAAGCCCTCATATATACAGATGCTTAAAAAAAGTCATCTGTACTAAACAGATATATGCTTTTTCTTGCTATTGTTCCCTAAAGAAAATGGTGTAACAATTATTTATATAATATTTACATTAGTTACTAATAAGTAACCTAAGGATGACATATTTTATGGGAGGATGTGAATAGATTATATGCCAATAGCATACTCGGGACAGGAGGGATAGCTGGGAGATAGGGGAATTATATTATTATTATTATTATTATTATTATTATTATTATTATTGTGTCAGTACTGGGGCTTTAATTCATGGCCGGATGCTGTCATTTGGCTTCCAGCTTTTTACTGGTTTAAGTGAAAGCTTAAGATCTGAGATCAAGGTTTGAAGCAAGACCAGGCAGACAAATCCACAGGACTCTTAACTCTAAGCACCAGCAAAATGCTGGAAATGGAGGTATGGCTCAAATGATACAACACCAGCCTTGAGTAAAAAACCTAAAGGACAGTGCCCAGGCTCCAAGTTCAAGCTGGCATAAAAAACCAAAACAAAACAGTATTCAGAAATAGAATTCAAGGTTGATGAAAAATACAACTAACATGTCCAAAGGCATTGCCATTATTTTCAGAATCATTAAAGAGCAAATGTAATTATTTTGGCAATCAAAAGAGTATAAATTGCTTAATGATGAAAATGAAGATACAAAGTAAAATTGTGTTTTAGTAAAATAGTTAAATCAATTAACTACTGATTTGTTGGAATGATCAGAAATATTGAAATCTTACCCAGTTAGCTCTTTTTCTAATTCACCACTTCTCTTCTTTTCTTGATCCAAACTGTCTTCAAGAGATTGTTTCAGCTCAGTAAGTCTCTTCAATTGTTCCTTGTTGTCTTCAGACTTTGAAAAACAATGAAAAATAATGTTTAAAAAATCTATAGCATCTGAAAAAAAATCTAGAGTCTCTTTATAAATGTTTTATCAGGTGCTCATGAATAATATTTTTAAGACAGGTTTGGAAACCTGATGCCAAGCAGGACAAACTGCAAACAATGATGACTTTTCTTAAAACAATTCAAATCTGTGGTACACTTTCATCATTATCCTTCCTGCAACTTTAAATTGCAAAAACTCGATAAAGATTTTTACCCTTATGTGCATTTTTTAAAAGTGTTTACATTTACACTTATTTCTGTGTGTGGCTTTCTGTCATATGTATGTCTTCTCTGAAATTGGACTGTTAAGTCTCTGAAAGGCAGCTGAACAAGGGTGATAGGAAAAAAAATTAGTTTCTGACCCTACAATGCCAGGAGTAGTACGATACTCCAAGAGTCCTAGCAGAACAAGCATCCATCTCTACTTCGTGTCAACTTTTCTTCACAATCCAGTGACATGTATTTCTTTGGAAAAAATGGCCTGGTATTCCTTTTTTTTTTTGTTTTCCTGCTAGTACTCAGGCTTGAACTCAGGGCATGGGTGCTAGCCCTTAGCTGTTTCACTCAAGGTTGGTGCTCTATCACATGAGCCCCAGCTCTACTTCTGGCTTGGAGGTTATTTGGAAATAGGAGTCTCATGGACTCTCTTGCCTGGGCTTGCTTCCGTCTCCTGAATTGTTAGGATTACAGGTGTGATTTACCAGAACCTGTCATAGTATTCTTTTTTTTTTTTGGCCAGGACTTGGGCTTCTTAGCACTCTACCACTTAAGCCACAGCAACACTTCCAGCCTTTTTTATTTATGTGGTACTAAAGAATCAAACTCAGGGCTTCATACATGCTAGGCAAACACTTTATCATTAGCCACATTCCCAGCCCATATTCATTCTTGATGAGGTATAGAAATTATAAGTAATTCATTCTTAAACCCTCACTGAAAGTTAGATTACAATAGAAACTCAGAATAATTACTTAAATTTTTTAGAATTTTAGTATCTATTATGAAATAGTACCAGGACCTCAGACAGTGCAATCTCCAGAATAGCAGAAATGCAGATATAATCCACAGGCCCATCAATGAGTAATGAATAAACTAAATAAGATGGGTATAAAATATGGGCTTTATATTATCTCAATCTTTCTAAGTTAAAATTTTACTACTAAACTACTTATAGTCAACTTCTATAAATTCAGGAGGATTTTTACTGCTAATAGCATATTAATATGAATACTATACTGAAGCTTTTCATATTGCCTAAAATATTCTTATATATTAGTAAAATTTCCTTTTCAGTATGAAACAAATAAGTTAAAGAATGACTTACCAAATCTGCATTTAACAGGGTTTTCTTAAGCTCTTCGATTTTCCCTGATTGCTTTTTTAATGTAACTTTTAACTTGGAATTTTCAAGTTCAAGTCTGAAATAGATACCTTAAAATTAATTATTCTTACAATTTTTAGAAATCCCATAAAACTTCCCAACACACAAGTAATTAAATTATTCACATTTTGAAAAGCAGCCGATTTAAACTGATTGCTTTTCTAGCTATGTTTTGTAGATCTTGTGAAAAATTGATACATTTCTATTTTCTTTTTTTGTGGGGGCTGGGGACTGAACCCAGGCCTTCATGCACATGAAACACAGGCTCTAAGTTATAAATGATGCATTTCAGATAACTTATAGTTGAAGTCGTCCCCTCGTGTCACTAACGTCTTTATTACCACAACTGATGTAATTTTCATATTGAATTGCTTATGTGTTTTATACATGTTCAAATATTTTATATACTGCTGTTATACTTTTGAACATGATCTTGCATCTTCTCAGAACATCGAACAGCCTCTGTGTGTTGATCTTGGGTTTCTTGCAGCTAAAACAAATAATATAAATATTTATTAATAATCCAGTATCAATCTGTCCATCCTGCTCTGTGCTACAAGGTTACTGGAAACCTGTTATATGTCTTCATTTGCATATTAATACAACAAGCATCTTATGGCTCACAGAGCCCAAAATAATACTAAAAAAGTTACTGATCACTGCTTTAGGATAGACACATAATTCTTGGTTTCCAATTATATTTTATCAGGTACACAAATTGGTAGAATGGAAAGAAAATTGCCTATGATAAGCACTTATATTTTTGTATTACAAGTACCAAACTCATCAACTACTTTTAAGACTCAGATATTATAAGTGGCAACAGATCTTAACTCATACTTCATTGACAATTAGATAGCCCATGGAATAGTTTCAGCTGCTACTGGGCACCAAAGGCAGAATGTCTCATTCTAAATCCCGACTGTGTAACCCTGAGCACTGAGACACTGTGTCTCAGTTTCTTTATCTGTGCAAGGGAGGTAGCAGCATTTATATCATGGGATTACTGGAAATATTCAATTAAGGAATGTCTATAAAGTGCTTAAAAGAATATATGGCTCTGACTTCAAGCCCGAGTGATGGTACAAGCAATTAAACAACAACAAAAACCTGAAAAGACACAAAGGACCGAAGAGAATTCAGCCCTATTAACTCAAATAGCACGGAAATAAAAACATGCTTACAAAATACCTTGTAAATGAGTGCACATGCTATTATAATATTTCTAAAGTGAAAGAAAAATGAAAGAAACTCCTTGCTTTTCAAATAGGTTTTAGATTACCCTAAAACATTTGTTTCTTTCCCTGTATATTCTATTACTGAGAAATTGAACCTAGGAATTCATACATGCTAGGCAAGTACTCTACTACTGAACTACAGTCCTGGCATCTTAAAAAAAAAATATTTGGAGACGGTGTCTCACTAAGTTGTCTAGGTCTGCCTCTGACCTGAGATCCTACTGCCACAAACTCCAACTATCTGAGATGACAGCTGGCTCTAATCCTCTGGCTAATACTTGCACTTCTGAGGAAAGTGTAAAAGCCTTTCTATATGAATTATCATGAAATAAATATACAATAAATGTACTTAACGAAAGTAAAGATAAAGTGATGGGACATTTTTCTGGGAGAGTCTATGAAACATTATCCTGTCATTTATCTGCCTTACCTCACTACGGCAAGAGGTAACAACAAAAAGTCTTAATTTTTAGCAAAGGAAAAAATTATATTAAGTGAAGTAAGCCAGGCCCAAAGAAACATAGGTCCCGTGGTTTCCCTTATTTGCAATAACTAGTATATGTCTGAGTCAAGCAGAAAAGGTCAGATAAGTTGATATTAGGGAAATGAACCCTAAGATCTGTATTCAAATGTTTTTTTCTTTCATGCGATTGTTTCTAACACATTTATAAGATTATTTCTTTATTGCTTTGTATGTCCCTCCCCCACGGTATAACCCCTGTTTTCACTGTATTTGATGTTAGTATAATTTGTGGAGGGGAAGGGAAAAAACAAATCATTTAAATAGGGTTACAGGTGGACCCACTGCAACAATGAGATGTTCAAGTTGTTATGTCGAAAAACGAACTTTACAACTTTGGTGAGGGGGGGAGGGGAGAGGAGGATTCGGTGGGGGTGGCGGGGGTGGGGTGGGGGAGGATGGGAAGGGGAAACAAAGGAGGAGACTACAATGCTTGATAAGAAATGTACTCATCTTGCCCATGTAATTGTAACCTTCTGTACAGTATTTTCACAATAAAATGAATAAATAAATAAAGTCACAAACACATTCTAAAAAAAAGAAGTTTCTCAATTATGTAAAAATGCTGTATACTTCTCACCTTAAGGATAAGTATTTTAAAGAACAATGTATGAAATTATAGCAAAAATGGAAAAATAAGTATCAGTTTAAGAAATAAGTGAATTTAAAAAAGATTATAATATTAATTATAAAGGAAACACAAAATAAAAGTGCCTACTAAAATTACTACTTTAAAACTAAGCTGGGTGTTGTAATTCATGTCTTTAATCTAGCTACTCAAGAGGCTGAAATAGAAGAACTGGAGTTTGAAACCCACTTGGTCAGAAAAATCTACAAGACTCCCTCTAATTAACTAGCAAAAAGCCAGGCTGGAGAAGGCTCAAGAGGTGAGGTACCAGAAGGAAATTTGTGAACTGAAGTCTATGAGTTCAAGCCCCAATCGTAACCAAAAGAAAAAAAAAAACCCTCTTCCATATAGTATGTTATTTGTACAGATTTAGAAGAACAGAGTTGACATGTTAAGCTTCATACATACTTGACTTCTAATTTGATCTAATTTCTTCCTTAAATCTTGGGTCTCATTTTCCAAATTAAGGCGGTACCGTGAGGAAACCTCTAGCGAAGCCTCTGACATAGATTGTTTTTTTAAAGTATCAGCCAGTTCTTGTTGAAGTTGTCTCACAACTACCTGGTGAGATATGTTACCAATTTTTAGAAATCATTTTTTATTATAAAGGTAGGTTGATAATGCTTAACTCTTAATAGATTCTAATATATATCACCATATACATCAAGTCATCATCTCCTCATGTGGATAATGCTCCTATCTATTAGTTAGTTCAGGGAAGGATACAGAAGGAGTGTCTTCTGTCTTAGAGACTATTTAGCTATTTTTCTAATCCTTTCCTGATGAATCTGCAACACTTAATGAACTATTTAAAGAAATGAGCATGTGAAGGACTAGTCATTCTACATTGTGGGACGATTTTTCTGTATGTATGTATGTGTGTGTATGTATGTATGTATTCATTTACTCATTCATTTGCATAAGCCACAGCTCCATTTCTGGCTTTTTAACTAGAGATAGGAGTATTTTGGACTTTTCTGCTTGAACTGGCTTCAAACTGAGATCCTTAGATCTCAGCCTCCAATGTAGCACGGATTATAGGCATAAGCCACCGGTGCCTAGTTCTCTATTTTTATTAAGGCTGAAATGAATTCCAGAGTTTCTCATACATCCAATCCTCTCTTCCTATCTAATGGATTCCTGTATCACAATAAAATCGAGGTCTGCAAGAAACCTGGCTTTCAGCTCCTACCCTGATCTCAGCTAGAAATTTTCCTCTACTCATTTTATTTATTCTTGCTGGTAAATGAATAACTACCACACTTCATTAGCCTTAAAGTAGAGGTTGAATGCCAAGTTAACAAATCACAGAATTTGCACTTGAGAATGTTATATCCTTTATTTGACAGCAAATGAGCCTTAAAATGAAAAATCTAAGGGAGTTACCTGTGAATGGGTTCAATAAATGGCAAGTGGGAAGATTAAATAAAAAATGGCATTGCTGGCTAGGTACTGGTGGCTCATACCTGTAATCCTACCTACTGAGGAAGCTGAGATCTGAGGATTGTGGTTTAAAGCTAGCCCCAGCAGGAAGGCCTATGAGACTCTAATCTCTAATCAGCAAAAATGTGAAAGGAGAGCTGTGGCTAAAGTGGTAGAGTACCAGCCTTGAATGAAATAGGTAAGGGACAACATTAAGCGCCAGAAATGGTATATGCACACTTGCCTAGCAAAGGAAAAACCCAGAGTTCAATCTTTAGTACTGCCAGTAGAAGCAAACAAAAACCCATTACCATATCACTACCACCAAACCCCATAAAACAAAAAGTATTTCAGTAGTATAAGACCATTAGTACCAGTATATGTGTATTATCATTTTGTAACTTCTTAAAACTTTTATGGGTAACACAATGTCTTCACACAAAGTAAAACATCTGCCAAGTCTATCTTAAAAAAAAAGTATCTGTCCCTTCCTGTTTGATTTCAAATTCAGTACTACTGTTATGGGCTTATACTCGTAATCCTAGCTAATCAGGAGTCTGAGATTTGAGGATCACAGTGCAAAGCCAGCACAGGGAGAAAAGCCTGTCAGACTTTAATTTTACTGTCTTATATTGCAGGAAGCTAGAAGGAGAGGTATGGTCAAATAGTAAGAGTGTTAACCTTGAGTGTAAAAGCTAAGGGGCAACACCTGGGCTTTGAGTTTTCAAATCCTAGTACCAGAAAAAAAAAATTAAACATAAACATAAACATGTATAAGATAATAGTGTGATATTTTGAAATATATGTACAAGAAAATGAAAAGTAAATGAAGTACAGTGTGCTATTTCAAAATACATGTACAATGAGTAAATGAAAACATAAGAGCAGTTAGCTACTCTTCTACTCAGACATGGTTAATTTTTTTCTTTGTAGTTTCACAGAAAACATTTTTATTTGAATATCCAAATAACTGATATTCTAGAAACTCTCTGGGCTTTCTGCTTCCAAAGTAATTGCACAGTAATCAGCTGCTGAGAGCCTGAGTTTGGTAAGAATACTCTGAGTTGCCTTCTAGTTAAGCATTCTTTAGGAAGACGAGAGTCAGGCCACACTCTCCTGTGGAGGCAGAGTATTCTGATTGGTCCAAACAATTTCTGACATGAATGTCCAGAGCCCCTGATCCTCATGGGACTAGGAGCTGAGGGGGGAGCTTCAGAGAAGCAGAGGGACGAGGAGCTTAAACCTGGCCAGTGAAGGATGCTGAGCTAAAATATCTAGTTTCTTTGTGCTATGAATTAGATCTAAGCTGTATTTGTTGGAAACAAGGTATGTTTCTGAGAGCTATGATAAATGCATTTCTAATTTATGTATTTTTTATTGAACTAGACAATATAATCAAGCTGTTTAGTTAGCCCTAGTAAACTATTCCTTTGGATTTTCCTTCAGAAAGTTTGAAAAAAGATTGCCTTTGGATACTTACTTCTCTTTCTGCTTTCTCATCTTCATATTGATGCAATCGTTCTTTTAAATGATCACATTCATTGATTAACTCCTTATTTCTGTCTTCAAGCATGAGACTTTGCTTTTCACTTTCAGCTTGGAGTTTTTTTATGATATTGTGAAACTGGTCTTGGATATTAATTAATGTCTTTTCTTTACTGTCAACTTTGTGGTGAGCACCATCTAATTGCTGTCGAAGCAAGGTATTTTCACTCTGTAGGTGAGATAACCTCTCTTCTATAGATTCCTGTTTTCCAACATACTTATTTACCTTACCTTGTTCGTTTTGATACATGTGTTCAATTTCCTTCATTTGGCTCTGTGTTTGGGTCAGGTCTATTTGTGTATGTTCTAAAATTAAAGTCTTTTCTCGAAGAGCATCTTTTGTGTGATGTAGTTCAATTTCTAGGCTATTGAATTTTCTTTCAGTTTTAGAAAGTTGCTGGGAAAGAACTTCGTTGTTATCTTTTAGGTTACAAATATCAAAATTCAGTTTATCTTGTAAGCGAGACCACTCGTCTCTTGCTCTCTGGAAAGCCAGTTCCAGTTCTTTCTTTGATGCCTGGCTTTCACCATGGTCATGGATAGCAGCTGCCAGTCTAGAGCGGTACAATTCAACTTCTGTCTCCAGTCTTTCCCTGTTTTGTTTTTCATTCTCCAGTTTGGAATTTAGCATTGCATTGTCAGCTGTGAGAATGCTAATCTGTCCATTGTACTGGAATACTGTTTTTGTCAAGGTTTCTTCATTTAGTTTTATTGTCCTTTGAAGGTTATCATTTTTTTCATTTGCAATTTCAATATCCTCAAGATACTTCTTTTCCTTTTCCTGGTTATGACTTCTTATTGTATCTATTTCTAGTCTTACCATGGCAATTTCATCCTGTAATCTGTGATTTGTATGCAACAGATCTTTTTCTTTCTCATGACTAAAAGAAACCTAAGTGAAACAAAGGAGGTATTTAGTGATCACAATTTCCTCTGAAATTAAAGAATCACTGTACATTTAAAAAAAATGAAATGGTTGCAATAAATATCCAGCTGCAAAAAAAATCTCATAGATCTAAACTTCACTTCAAAGCTTACAGAAGTAAAATTTCCAAACTTTCAAAAATTTAATTAGTAAATGAATCTATGAAAGTAAAAAGAAAAGAGCAGGCTACACAGTAACCTGAGTGAGACCCTGTCTCAAAAAACCAAATTAAGCCAAGTCAAACCTGTGTAGGTGTCTCTGGCTTTATCCCTCATTTAATAAATGACTATATTAAAATGTTGAAAAAATAGAATATGTTATAGAATTATTTCCAGGAAAAGAAAAACTAAAAACTCTGGGAAAATTTTGTCTGTTCAAATACATGTAGACCTATTATGGGTTAGATTTTGGCAGATAAATTTATCATTCATCGGTAAATGTAATTTTTATAACTATGAAAACATTTATTTATTTATTTATTTTTGGGTCCAGTCGTGGGGCCTGAACTTTGGGCCTGGGTGCTGTCCCTCAGCTCTTCAGCTCAAGGCTAGCACTCTACCACTTGAGCCACAGCACCACTTCTGGCTTTTTTCTTTTTGCTTATGTGGTGCTGAGGAATCGAACCCAGGGCCTCAGGCATGCAAGGCAAGCGCTCTACCACTGAGCCAACTTCCCAGCCCAACTATGAAAACTTTTATAACTGACTACAAATGAAAGAAGAAAGAAAAATGGAACAAACAGAATTAGAAAAGCCCTTTTTGAATTACATCAGACCAAAGGCATAGAGTAAGACTTACTTAAAACAGGTGTATACCCACAGACAGCCCATGTCTACACATATTTGAACAGCCAAGATTTCCCCAGAGTTATTATACTTTTCTTTTCCTGAAAATATTCAATTCACACTTGATTTTAAAAGTTGGAACAATTATACTTATTGGTAAATAGTAAAGCTAGGCACTCTATACCTACATAGGCACTTCTACCTGTATCAGTGAAATGACTTAAAATGCTATGAGAAGGGCATGGTGAAGGGCTAGATGTAAGATTTTCTCCAGGTTTTTTTTTTTTTGGGTCCGGTAGTGGGGCCTGAACTCTGGGCCTGGGCGCTGTCCCTCAGCTCTTCAGCTCAAGGCTAGCGCTCTACCACTTGAGCCACAGTGCCACCTCCGGCTTTTTTCTTCTTGCTTATGTGGTGCTGAGGAATCGAACCCAGGGCCTCAGGCATGCAAGGCAAGCACTCTACCACTGAGCCATCTTCCCAGCCCCATTTTTTTTTTCTTTTTGCTTATGTGGTGCTGAGGAATTGAACCCAGGGCCTCAGGCATGCAAGGCAAGCTCTCTACCACTGAGCCACCTTCCCAGCCCCTCCAGGTTTTTTGACTCTACTTGGAGAGCTTTCTTACCAAGCCAGTTAATTCTGTTACAAATACAGAAATGCAAAGAAGTCTTATACTGTAAGCCCACTGGATTCACAGATTCATTACATGAAGTTTAGACCAACTACAGTAAAAACAAAATTTTTAAAAAATTAAAAGAAATGTCAACATGGAGTTGAATTGAGAACATTACTTTATCCAATGGGACAAAAATGCAACCTCCTCCAAAATATGCACTGCAGCCAGGTGCCAGTGGCTCATGCCTGTAATCCTAGCTACTTAGGAGGCTGAGATCTGAGGATCATGGTTTGAAGCCAGCCTAGGCAGGAAAATCTGTAGGCCTCTTATCTCCAATAAACTACTCAGAAAAAGCCAGAAGTATAGCACTGTGGCTTAAGTGGGAGAGCATTAGTGTTGAGCAAAAGAAGAGAGCCCAAATTCAGAGTTCAAATCCCAAGACCAGCCAAAAAAAAAACAAAGCCAAAAAACCAATCCTCTACATTTTCTAAGATGCAGCACATAGTTGGCTTGTAAATAAATACGCACACATACCAATACACACACATTTGAAAATGACTATAAAGAAAATACCTCAGCATTCATTTTCTTTTGCATCATTTCCTTTTCCTTTTGTTTGCAAAGGTGATTTGCCAGGATTCCATCTTGTAATAGTCTGGCATTTTGTTCTCGAGAAAGTTGCCTCTGAGCATCATTCCGTTCCTCTAAAACCTAGAGAAGAATTTCACTGAGTTTCTAGTCTCCTACTATTGGGAGAAGGACCTAAATGCTTAATTAAGAGCATAATCTTAAAGCATTAATGACCTTTACCCCTTATGAATTTCAAGTTTTTCTTTTTTTTAATATATATTTTTTATTGTAAAGATATTGTACAAAGGGGTTACTGTTACATGAGCAAAGTTATGAGTCCATTTCTTATCAAGCATTGTTACCCCCTCCTTTGTGTTTCCCCTACCATCCCTTGCCTCCTCACCTTCCTGGCCCCCACTCCCTCCCCTCCTCCCTGGGCAGAGTTGTAAAGTTCATTTTCAACATAGTGTATTTTTCTTTCTTTCTTTTTTTTTTTTTTAACACAACATCTAGGGAAGTTTATTGTACTTCGCTTTAAAAAAATTTTTTTTTTTTGTTGGTCGTGGGGTTTGAACTCTGGGCTTGGGCACTGTCCCTGCGCTCTTCAGCTCAAGGCGAGCATTCTACCACTTGAACCACAGCTCCACTTCCGGTTTTCTAGTGGTTTTTTGGAGATAAGAGTCTCATGGACGGGCTGGGAAGGTGGCTCAGTGGTAGAGTGCTTGCCTTGCATGCCTGAGGCCCTGGTTCGATTCCTCAGCACCACATAAGAAAAAAGAAAAAAGCTGGAAGTGGCGTTGTGGCTCAAAGTGGTAGAGCGCTAGCCTTGAGCTGAAGAGCTGAGGGACAGCGCCCAGGCCCAGAGTTCAGGCCCCACGACCGGACCAAAAAACAAAAAACAACAACAACAACAAAAAGAGTCTCATGGACTTTCCTGCCCCAGCTGGCTTTGAACTGTGATCCTCAGATCTCAGCCTCCTGAGTAGCTAGGATTACAGGTGTGAGCCACCGGTGCCCGGCTGTACTTCTCTTAATGGTACACTTTTCTTTGGAAAACAAGCCCTGTGGAGTTCCATCAAGTTGTGTCAGCCTAACATATTTCTAGAGGACTAGTACATGCAGCATTAACTACAAGGGATGGAAAATGTGCCAATACTATGGCTTGAAGTCTCAAGCCTAGGTGCTATTCCTTAAGTTTTCCTTCAAGGCTGGTGCTCTCTACAACACAAGCCACACCTCTACTTCCAGTTAACTGGAGATATGTGGCACAGAACTCTAGCTTCCAAGTGGGATTCTCAAATCTCAGCCTTTTAAGTATCTAGGATTATAGGCATGAGACACTATTGCTGGTACTAATTTCAAGTTTAACTGTATACATGATAGCTAAACTTGTGAAAAAGCAAAAATGGGTCTTAATTAGAAGTACAAGGAAAAGTCAGAAAAAAAATGTTTATTGATAGTTTCATTATAGTATCCAAGCTACTTATGCTGTGCTTTAACAAAAAAATGCCTAAAAATGATTAAACCAAAATTACCTTCCATTCCTTCATTTTAGGAAATGAAAGAATATCTTCAACATCCTATCAGATGATAACATTTAAAAGAATTTTAGCTGGAAATGTCATGATTTATATTTAAGGTGTTTTAAACCTAAATAATAGTCATATGCCACATGCTGTTTTGGACAATGGCCTGCATACCCAATGAGGTATATGCCCTGTTGTGTATACACACAAGCTTATGATGTTTGTACAATGATGAAATTACCAAATAATACATTCTCACACTGTATCTCACTCAATAAGTGACCCACAATATAAGGGTATATCGTAAGTTAATATTGATCAAGGTAAAAATATGAAAATTTTTATCAAATATGAATATACCTGATTCAAATTATTTCTCACAGTCTTCAATTCCATATCTAGTGTTCTAACAGAGACTTCAAGTTGTTGCTTCATTTCAACTTCTTTATTATACTGCTCTTCACTTTTTCTTAACTGGTCCTTAATTTTTTCATAAAACTGTTCTGCACTTTTTCTCTTTTCCTCTTCTTGTTTTAAGGCAAATCTGAAGTTAAATATGCTTATTAGAAAATTCACTTTGTTTTTAGAAACTAAAGAAACTCATTTATCATCTATACCTCCAGGTGCTGACTTATGAGCCTAGTATTATTTCTCAAATATTTTTCCTTTCCATTTCTCATAATTTTAATTTCTTTAATTTTCTCAACGGTCCTACCTATTTGATAGTTAAAAATGAGAGAACAATCTCTATATTTCTAAGTTTCTAAAATTCAAGTAAATATGAAAAAGAATTTTGAAATTACTCAGCAGAGTTACAAGTTGAAGATTATGTACTTTATACATAGATAAAATTACTCCTGAATTAAAACAGAAAATTTAAAGATAACTAATTTTTAAAGTTGTTTATAAATAAGCATGAAAGTGCCCTAGAAATAAAATTTTATCTTCATAAAATGCTACAGGTAACTCTAAACATATAAAAGATAACCTTCAGATGTTTTTCAAGATGAGACTAAAGAAATGTGTATATTTGATCTGTATTTTTCTGTAAAATTTTCAATGAATGTTATTGATTTTTATATATCATAAATAATTAAAAATTCCTTTTGGAACAAGACAAGATCTAGAATTTAATTGAATAATAAAATTAATGTTTTTTTAATATAGAAATTTAAATTAATTTTATCTATGCATGAGAGATGTTGAAGGAGGACAGGAAGGAGGGAAGAAAGAAAATGCATAAACTAAAAAAAATTCTAAAGCCATGTGACAGTGGCTCACACCTATAATCCTAGCTACTCAAAAGTCTGAGATCTGAAGGTTTTGTTTCTAAGCCAGGTAGGGCAGGAAAGTCGGTGAGACTTTTATTTCCAATTAATCAGCAAAAACCAGAAGCAGAGCTGTGGATCAAGTGGTAGAGCAACAGCTTTAAACAGTAAAGCTAAGGGACACTGTGCAGGCCCTGAATTCAAGCCCCAATACTAGTATTTATACACACACACACAAATGTGATTTAGAAGAAAATGTATTTAAATACTAGGAGAATCCATTCTTAAGAACTTGTTATATTTTTTCAAAAGATTTCATACTCCAAGACTAACAAATTTATAAAATCCTATGAGGTATGTCAGAAGTTAGAAATTCCTCTGCATATCTAGAGTCTAACAGTTCAAACACTTTTTTACAATGAAAGGATCACACCTCAATTTGCAGAGTTCTTGTTCCCATTCTACTTTCTCATGTTCTAACTGCGATTTTTCTTCTTTGATTTCTGACAGCTCCTTTTGTAGTCCTCTAATTCTGATTTCCATTCTTTTAATTTTTCCTGAAAGTTCATCACATTGACTTTTTTTCAGTTCAATCCATCTTTTATATGAATGAACTGCATCCCGGATTTTCAATAAGCTAACAAAATCTGTCAGGGAGAAAAATAAGATAGAAATAGAATACATGAACAGAATATATAAAGCACTGTGTGTTTTTACATCTACTCATTTATATGATAAGTGTCTACAAGATAGGACACACAATCTCTACAAATAAAACAGATAAGATCTTGCTTTTGTTTAGCTTGAAAAGAAAATGTGGCATATATGCACAATGAAGTTTTATTCAGCTATGAAGATGAAACATATTGATAATTCAGGAAAATGGGGAACTGGAGACTATCACATTAAGTGAAATACATCAGACTCAGGAAGACAAGTATCACATGTTGTCTCTCATATATGAGATCTAGACAAAAACATGGCAAGTGCTGAGTGCCAGTGGCTCATGCCTATGAAGTTGAGATCTAAGAATCCTGATACTAAGCCAGCCCAGGCACTGTGAGGCTCTTATCTCCAATTTACCAGCAGAAAGTTGAAAGTGGAAGTATGGCTCAAGTGGTAGAGCACTAGATTTGAGCAGAAAATATAAAGGACAGCACCAAGGTCCTGAGGTCAAGCCCCAGTACTGTTGCAAGTGTGCACTCATAAACACACACACACACACACACACACACACACACACACACACGCACGCACGCATGCTACAGGAAAGGGGAACCATTAGGAAAGGGACCCTCACAGAGAGGGAAGGACTAGATAAGCCAATAGGGTGAATATGTTCAAAGTACAAAATATGCAGGTATGAAAATGTCAAAATGTCATCATGGAACCTACCATGCAATTGCTATATGCAATTAAAAAATAATGTGGAAGAGTTAATTCATATAGATATGTGGTAACAAGATAAATTTCAAGGCTGGGATCTGAGGGTAACAGTTCAAATCCAGCCTAAGCAGGAAAGTCTGTAAGACTCTTATTTCCAATTAACCACCAAAAATCCACAGGTAGAGCCGTGGTTCAAATGTTGGTGCTCCAGCCTTGTGCAAAAAGCTAATAGCACCTACTCCCTCATCAAACCCTGCTATTGGCACACACTCACACACACAAAAAAAAGACAGACTTGGTGATTTGATCTGCACTGGGCCAAGATTAACCTGAGGAAGAGATGGCAAATGGAGAACTGAAGGATGAAGAAAAAAAAAAACAAAAATAATTGGGCAAAAGCAGAATATTATTCTAGCCAATCTATAACACCAGTGTAGATTTTCTTGGAATATGCTTCTAGCCAAGACTGAATAGCAGCCTGGTCAGTGTTCCTATTCAAAAAACCCAAACCCAAATGGACAAAATTTAAATTTAAATCACAGATTTTAAGACTATGACTATAGACATTGAAGTTGGTGTTTACCATATACAGAAAATACATAAATGTTCAAGCTTTCTAGGCCATGTCACAAGGAAATAGCAATTCTAACTCCTCGAGAGGCTGGCCCTGGGCAGAAATGTTATGAAATCCTTGTCAAACAATACCTAAAGCAATAAAGAGCTGGGGCATGGCTTAAGTGGCATAGTGTCTGCCTGGCCAGAATGAAACTCTAAGCTCAGACCCTAGTACTGCTTAAAAAAAAAAAAAAGGCTTGTGGTCTTACCTTTACACTCCATTCTAAGTTGCTCGATTAGCAGCACAATATTCTCGTAAGTGGGATGAGGCAGATCATAATCTTCAGACACTGTTTCAGATGACTGAGTTAAGTCATCAAAATCATCCATTTCATTTATTGGGTTTTTGACCTATAAAATAAATTGTATTTCAAAATGTCCCCCAAATACCATACACTAAATGTACAGAAGTATTCATCACCTGTCATTTCATGTAAGCAGAAGCATAGGTCCTTAAAAACAGATTTCACTTTTCTGTAGAATAGTGGTTTGAACTCATGGGCCCTCTACTTGCTAGGCAGGCACTGTATCATTTGAACCATGCCCCATCTCTTTATTGCTAACTTTTTGGATAGGATTTTTTCTCAGGACCTGCTTTAGATAGTGATCCTTCTATCTACTCCTCAGAATAGCTTGGGACTATAGAAGCAAACCACTGTTTTTAGCATATTGAAATGGGGATCTCACAAATATTTTGTCCAGGGTGACCTCATATTACCCAGCTTTCCACCTTCCAAGTAGTTTGGATTACAGGTGTGTGCCACTGAGTCTGGCCTTAAAAGACTTAATTTTAGTATAAGACGATATATTTATCAATGGCTACTCTTACTTACTTTTTCAAGTAACAAGATCTTATTTCTTCACTTTACCTTTTATAATATCTTTTAATTTATATTTTTATTTATTTATTTTTTATTGTGAAAATACAGTACAGAAGGGTTACAATTACATTGGCAAGATAATGAGTACATTTCTTAACAAGCACTGTAGCTTCCTCCTTTGTTTCCCTTTCCCATCCCTTCCCAGCCTCCCCACGCCCCTCCTTTTAATTTATATTTTATAATGTATTTTACTTTGCCTTTTATAATGTATGTTTTCAATAAACGACTAATTTTATATTCAACAATACCTTGTTGTTTTCATTATGTGCATTCTTTGTAGGTCTAAAAAAACAAAATATAAAATCTTTTCAGGCAAATATTAAATATGTAAAAATCAAAGAATACCTAAAACAATCATCTTATTATATAGAATCTATAAAGTCTTTAGACCTAAACAGTTTTACAGATGTGAGCAACTGGTGCCTAGTAAAAATGTATCTTTTTTTTTTGGTCAGTTGTGGGGCTTGAACTCTGAGCCTAGGCACTGTCCCTCAGCTCTTCAGCTCAAGGCTAGCACTCTACCACCTAAGCCATGTGCCACTTTCAGTTTACTGGAGATAAGAGTCCCACAAACTTTCCTGCCCAGGCTGGCTTTGAATTGTGATCCTCAGATCTAAGCCCCCTGAGTAGCTAAGATTACAGGCATGAACCACCAGCGCCCAGCCTTGGAAATGTATTTTAAAGGCCTATATTTAGAAGAAATATCTTAAATTTCACATTCCTCTTCAGTGATTATCCCATTCCCTATTGTCTTGCTCACTGAAACTCTGAGGAACTGTCCAGTATTTATCCACTAACCAGACTTCCACTGTTGTAAAGTTTAAAATGAGCTGAACATGTAGTATTTTTTTCTTTTTTGGCCAGTCTTGGGGCTTGAACTCAGGCCTGGGCACTATCCCTGAGCTTCTTTTGCTCAAAGTTAATGCTCTACCACTTGAGCCACAGCTCCACTTCTGGCTTTTTCTGTTTATGTGGTACTGTGGAATCAAACCCATGCACACTAGGTAAAGCACTCTATAACTAAGTCACATTCCCAGCCCCTGAACACATGTAGTATTATACTTCATTACAATATACACATAGTAGACTTAGAATTAGTTCTTGTCAAAGTCTCTTGTTTTCATCTCAATCCACCACAGTATTGTTCTAGGTAAGTAGTAGAGATTGTTTTATTTCTGAAAGTAATCACTGCTAACATTCTATCACAGGGGTATTCATAAAGAAATTAGAGATTTTTTTTTTTACCTTCCTTCATCCTGATCTTTTTCATCCTTCACATATAGTAGACCATCAGTTCCTAAACCAGACTTCTCACACATGGGCATAATCATAGATTCTCTGGAGGTCCATTTTTCCTTTTCCATTTTCTTTACTTTCTTCATATGCAAGGCAGTACCACTACTTTAAAAAAAATCCCACCAGAAAAAAAGCAATGTTTTTCTAATCATTCTAATTCTAGAATGGTTTATACTAGTCAAATACAGAATAAAATAATCATTAAAATAGAAATATAAGGGGGCAAAAATTTAGCAAATAATCTTATTTTATAAAGTAAAATTTTGCAAGTTGTATATAATGTCACTGCTGTAAAATATGATGTGGTATGTACTTAATAGGTATTATCTTTAAAATGATAATGAGCTGGGTACTAGTGGCTCTTGTCTGTAATTGTATCTACTCAGGAGGCTGAGATCTGAGGATTGCAGTTCAAGGCCAGCCTAGGCAGAAAAGTCCATGAGACTCTTATCTCCAATTAATCACAAAAGGCTGGACATGGAGCTATGGATCAAGTGATAGAGCACTAGCCTTGAGCACCAAAGCTCAGGGAGAGTGCCCACAGGCCCAGTGTTCATGCCTTAGGACTGGCAAAAAAAAAAAAAAAATAAATAAAAATCACAATTAAAAAAAAAGGATAATGACATGCATGCAGACTTGGTATCTTCAGACATAAGATTCAATGACTCATATGACCATATAAGACGATGCTAAGCAAAATGAACCCCAAGATAGGGAGGTTTTTCTTTGTCGCTGTTGTTTTTAATGTACTGTGTGAATTTGTTTCTTTTGTATGGTCTTCCCCCATGGTATAACCCCTGTTGTCACTGTATTTGATTCCAGTGCCCTGTATCTTGTATATGTATTTCTTCTAATTTGGGGAGGGGAAGGGAAATAACAAAATGCTGAAACAAGAATATAGGATGATCCATTGTAACAATGAGAAATACAAGACACTATGTTGAAATGAACTTTACAACTTGGTGGGATGGGAGGAGGTGGGGGGAAGAAGGGATAGTAGGGAAAAAACATAGGAGAGGATAGTAATACTCCATAGAAAATGTACTCATAACCTTATTCATGTAAACTGTAACCCCTCTGTACAGTATCTTTACAATAAAAAATATTTTAAAAAATTAAATGAATCAGAAGCACCTTGCATTTAGTAGAAATGATACTGAATTGGGGCCTTAGGTCCTATACAGCCCCATTGCTTTTTTTTTTTTTTAAGTCTAGTACTGGTACTTGACCTCAGAATCCCAAGTGCTGTTCCTTAGCTTTTTCACTCAAGGCTGGCACTCTACATAAGCCCCAGCTCCACTTTTTTCTTTTTTTTTTTTAAATGAAGCCAAGAGCCTGACCTGGTTTTAAACAATGATCCTCAGATCTCAGCCTCCTGAGTAGCTAGGATTACAGTTCTGAGCCACCTGCACCCAGTATTGCTTGTTTGTGTAAATAAAATTTTTGAGAGTGAGGATGGAACCAAGGGATCTATGCATTCTAGGCAAGTGTTCTACCTCTAGTCCCTAAAAGTGAAATGTAGACTTGTCCATTCACTTAGTCTCTACTACAGACTTCAGAGTACAAAAGAGACCCTTACAGGCTACAAGACCTAAGCATTTGCTATATAGTTCTTGACAGGAAAAGTCTGACAATCCCAGGTTTAATATATCAAACACTACACTACATACTGAAATATTAGTGTGAGCAATCCCCTAGCAATATTTAGACTAATAGAAGAGTCAGACATAGTAGGATTCATGCTTTGAGAACAAAATCGCTAAACCTAAGAACTAGTAATTAACTCTGTTGGTGATGAGATAATGTCACTGTAGTAAGTAGCTTCCTTTTGTAAATCAGCAGATATTATAGGTGCTATAATAAAATTTGCTTAAGATATTTTCCCAAATTAAATGTTTTAAATATAATTATGAAAAAATGTATACTGTATTTTTTTATTGATATGATAACATCTATCTATTTTCTTATTGATGAGATTTTGGATTCTTTCCAACTTGTAGATAGAGCTATCCACAGGAAATGTCTATATATATGTGACATATTTATATAATAATCCTTAACACGTATACTATACATCCCTAATGTGCATGTTATATTTAAGATAGAAGTATTCATCTACTTTATATATGGTACTTGTAATATATAATACTTGTAATATATAATAAATATCCTTCATGCTTGAGTCATATTTTGCTGTCTTGGGAGGATCTAGTTCTAGAAGTAATGCTGTTAGTATAAAAGAATGCTGTATTGGAAATGTTGACTCTTGCTACTAAATTATCTCTCCAATTTTCAAAAATCAACTTCATTTACTAATAGGATATGAAAGTGCCGGGTGCCAGTGGCTCACGCCTGTAATTCTAGCTACTCAGGAGGCTGAGATCTGAGGATCACGGTTCAAAGCCAGACCGGGCAGGAAACTCCGTGAGACTTTTATCCAATAAACCACTAGAAAACTAGAAGTGGTGCTGTGGTTCAAGTGGTAGAGCGCTTGCCTTGAGCTGAAGAGCGCATGGACAGCGCCCAAGCCCAGAGTTCAAGCCCCACAACTGTCAACCCCCCCCCCAAAAAAAACAGGATATGAAATTTACTAATAGTAAATGAAATTTATCTTATTAACTTATGGCTAGCAAATGAAAAATATTTTATTCGTAAATGAACTTGCTATTAGTAAATAAAATGTTTTTTCACTTACTAATTACTAAGAATTAATTACTAAGAGTAAATGAAACATTGTTCCTCACCTTTGCCAATATTGGTTGTTATTTAATACTTATTAATAATAGTTGAAAAAAGAATATTCATTGTTTATGTTTTTCTGATCACCATGCAAGACTTAATATTCCAGGTAAAAGTACAAAATTTATTAATAGAGAATATCAGCCCAAACTACAATTGGTTTTATACAATACTAATTACTGACTATTAAATACTGCCAATAGTCTTACCCATCATATTTTTCATTGTCCTTAAAAGGAAATTGTTGGTTATGAGTTTTTGTGCTCTTTCTTTCTTGATTTAACTCATCATCATTGGTAGCAGAGGAAGCAACATTATATACATTTGCTGACAGTTGACTTTCCTTACTTTTGAGATTCATTTTTCCTTCAACCTAAAATGCAAATTTGATACCAAAGATAATTTATTCTTCAATTACAAGATTAAGGATAACTTGCTTTTCCATTTTTTGTTTTCAATGACTTTATCACTCAATTTTTTTTAGGAGTATGGGGGTTTAAACTCAGGTTCTCGTGCTCACTTTGCTTGCTTGCTTGCTTGGTGCTCTATCACTTGAACCACAACTCTAGCTTGGCTTTTTGCTGGTTATTTTATAGATGGAGGCTAGTGGGCTTTTCTGATAAGCTGGCTTTGAATCACTATGCTGTGGATCACAGCTTCCTAAGCAGTTAAGAATTATAGGCCTGAGCTACTAGCAACCAGTCAAGAAAAGAAAGAAACAATGAAGAAAGAAGAAAATATGTGCAAACTAAACATATTTGTTGAAAAATTTTAAAGTGGTCACATTAAAATTATAAGTTCCAATGATTTGAGTAAAATAGGTAATTTTTATAAATGAAAGCCAGGAAAGGCTGGCTGGAGATAAATTTGTTGCTGCTCTTTAGCCTGGATACCTTTTAAAAAATTAAAAATTATTTGAAGCTGGGCGCCGGTGGCTCACGCCTGTAATCTCAGGAGGCTGAGATCTGAGGATCACGGTTCAAAGCCAGCCCGGGCAGAAAAGTCTGTGAGATTCTTATCTCCAATAAACCACTAGAAAACTGGAAGTAGCGCTGTAGCTCAAGCGGTAGAGCACTTGCCTTGAGCTGAAGAGTACAGGGACAGCGCCCAAGCCCAGAGTTCAAACCCCATGACCGACAAAAAAAAAAAAAAAAAAAGATTTATTGAAGTCTTAACATATAAAACTGAAATTAGTGTATTTACTAAAAGTCATCTTCTTCCATTAACTAGAGGATTCTTTTATGCATGCATCTAATAGAAATCCAACTTGTCTTTTGTGCATGTGTGCTAGTGCTGGGGTTTGAACTCGGGGCCTGGGCACTGTTCCTTAACTTTTTTGATCAAGGCAGGTGTTCGTTTTACCACTTGAGCCACAGCTCTTCTTCCTCATTTCAACTTGTGAAAATTGTGGTGCCCACTTACACCAAGAAATGCTGGCAACTTGATCTACTTACAAATATACCAACTCAGCCAGGTGCCAGTAGCTTACGCCTATCATCCTAGCTGTTCATCAGGTAAAGATACGAGGATCTCAGTTCAAAACCAACCCTGGGCAGGAAAATCCTTGAGACTCTTATCTCCAATACATTACTAAAAAGGCAGAAGTAGAGCTTGAGCTCAAGTCATAGAGTGCTAGCCTTGAACAATAAGAAGCTCAGGGATAGTGCCCAGGCCCTAAGTTCAAGCCCTAGGGCTGGCAACACACACACACACACACACACACACACACACACACACACACACACACACACACACACACACACACACACACACACACACACACACACACACACACACACACACACACACACACACTACAAATTCAGCTATTAACACTGATATATGCATATAAATTACAGACAGATTAATACATAAGAACACAAGAAATATTTAATGATTAAATATTTAGCTGGCCCACTTGTTCATTAATTTAACTTTGGGTTTGTACAAAAATAGTATCTATACTGTACACAGGGCTATACAAAAAAGCTAATGCTTTTACATATTGAAAAAAAATCAGTACCAGTATCCTACGTAAAAAAAAAAATCTATAAAGCAAAAATAATACCAAAAAACAAAACACTAACCAAAAAATGGAGTTTTCCCTGAATGTGGCTTCTTACATAAAACTAAACGTCAATGAATAAAAATAAAAATAAGAATAAAAATGGATAAAAAATTTTGAGACAAGTCTATTATATCTAGGAAACATGTAATTGAAGGAAAAAGCCACTTACAAACTAACATATTTAGGGTTATTTGGACAACTATTAGGTTTTTACACTGAAGAACTGAAAAAAGAACTTTTAGCAGCTTGGTGTTTCACTTCATTTTCTGATGAACTGCTAGATATGTGTCATGTTTGCAGCATCTGGAAATTTCAAGTTATAACTTACTAATTGAATATACAACTATTAGTTATGTAGGAATGTGTTATCAGGAGGATCAACAGTTCATCTAAGTGCTGATTTAAGCAGCAGCTAGCTAAAATGTTGCCTTATTTACCAAACTCAAGGGAGCTGTGGTATTAGTAATACATAGCAGTTATTAAATACGGTTTCTTCAAGTTTCATTTGATTGAAGTCATACAATGACAATGGATACATACCCCTTACACAGTTAACCAATAACTTACCTTCAGAAAAATATAAACATCTGGGTGCTGGTGGTTCACACCTGTAATCCTAGCTACTCATGAGGCTGAGATCTAAGAATCATGGTTCAAAGATAGCCTGGGCAGGAAAGTCTATGAGCCTCTTATCTCTAATTGACCACCCAAAATCAGGAGCCCCTTGGGCAAAAAAGTTGAAAGTCATAGTACCAGCACAAAAACAAAACCCCATAAGGATAAAAATAATGATTAGTGTGAGGCCCTGCAGAGATGATATCCAACAGTTTTTCTTAGGCCTGACATGGAATTTAGATGTACCTTGATACTGTTTCACAGATTTATCATCACTTCTCCAACTTCCCAACCCAATACTGCTAGTTTGAAACTCACGTGAGGCCAAGTACTCCTCTTTACCTGGTCTTCTTTTGTTTGTGTAAGTAGCTCTGTTGTTGAATCCCGGAATTTCACCTTTTGATTTTTTTCCTGCTCAAGTTCTTTTATTCTCAGTGCTTCTTTCAAGTTTCATCCTTTTTATATTTATGCTGCTGGGTTGCTGGGTAATCAGGTTTTTTATTTTTGGTGCTGGTAACTGGAGCCTGAACTCAGATTCTGGAAGCTGTCCCCTTAGCTTTTTCTCTCAAGACTGGTGTTTACCACTTGAGCCACACTTTCACTTTTGACTTTTTGCTGATTAATTAGAGACCAAAAAAAACCCAAGTACGCTGGAAAGGTGGCTCAGTAGTAGAGTACTTGCCTTGCATACATGAGGCCCTGGGTTCCATTTCTCAGCACCACATAAGCAGAAAAAGCTGGAAATGGTGCTGTGGTTCAAGTGACAGAGTGCGAGCCTTAAGCTGAAGAGCTGAGGGACAGCACCCAGGCCCAGAGTTCAGGCCCCATGATGGACAAAAGAAAAAAAAAAAAGAAAAAAAACCCAAGCATAACAGCACATAAACTTAAGGTGCATTTTTTCTTTATCTGGAGCCAAGAACTCTACTTGTTACTATTTTTAACTTATTTCTATAGAACTTGTTACTCTGCCATTGTTTACCCTGTTATCGATTTTTCATTTAGACACACATCTGACATTCTGTGATGAAGTGTTTTGTAATTATCACATAATGACATCTGAAACAAGTTGTTAAATTTGTTTTGTTATCTTCTAATGTTTTAAAAAACAGAAATAAAGCTTGGAACCAGTGGTAGTTCATTCCTGAAATCTCTGTAAATCAGTCTGACATGAAGATGATCATATGACCTGAAACCAGGAAGGGAAGTCTATGAGACTCATCTCTAATTATCTACCAAGAAGCTGGAAATGGAACAGTGGCTCAAGAGGTACAATGCCAGACTTCAACAGAAAAACTAAGGAACAGTGCACAGGCCCTGAGTTGAAGCCTCATTACTGGTACCAAAAATCAAAACATTAACAATAAAAAAGACAAACTTTATCCTTCAGTAATCAAAGAGTATGGACAAAGAAAAATTAGAACACAATTAAAATTGCTAAGTTAGGCATCAGTGGCACATGCCTGTAATCCTAACAAATCAGGAGACTGAGATCTGAGGATCAAGGATGGAAGCCAGCCCAGGCAGGAAAGTCCATGAGACACTTACCTCTAATTAATCAGCAAAAAGCTGGAAGTGGAGCTATGGCTCAAGTGGCAGAGTGCTAGCCTTGCATGAAAAGGCTAAGGGATAGTGCTCAGGCCCTGATTTCAAGACCCAGTACTAGCACCAAAACAAAGACCCCTTTCTTTATCATATAAGGAGGTTATATAAGTGGAAGTCCAAACAATATTAAAATTTTTTTTTGCATCAATTCCACATTTTCTTACAGATTCTAAGTACATATTAGCTTTTCTAAGTCAAGTGTTTTCAAAATTAAATATTAAATAATAATTTATTGATAATTTCATTTGACTTGTGCTATGTTATTTAAAAAAAACTAAAACAGAAATTTAAATTTTTACATACCTGTTGCAGCTGGTTATTTTCATTGGCAATAAGCCTTTCTTCTTCAGACTCTGATGTTATTTCTAAGTTTTGTTCTGCTGGCAAATGTATATGTTTAGTTATAATAAACTACTTAGAAAAGGTAACAGTAATAGTTTAAAAACGAGACAGAAAATATAAATAATTTACACTTTCTCAAGCACAAATTTAAGTGTAGTCTTTAGCTGAATATTTACTTCTTTATAAATACTTGAAAATCTCTAAGAATTCAACAAATCACTTGGAGAGACTCTCACCTCTTTAAAGGCATAAAAGTATCTCAGACTTATCTACACATGCATCCATTCCATGTAAGTAAGCACTCAGAAACAAAATTTAAAAATACCATAGACTTGGGCACCAATGATTCACGCCTGTAATCCTAGCTACTCAGAAGGCTGAGACCTGAAGATCTCAGTTCAAAGCCAGCCTAGGTGGGTAACTTCATGAAACTCATCTCCAATTAATCAACAAAAATCTAGAAGTGGCTATAGCTCAAGTGGTAGTGTACCTTGAGTGAAAATGCTAAGGGAAAGTGCCTAGTTCAAGCTCCTGTACCAGGCAAAGAAAAATGTTGGTTCTAAACTGTGATCTGGGAATCTTTGCAATTCAAAATCTGTTCAAGGCTCAAGACGTCAAATTACAGTAAATTTATCATTTTCAACCCTATTCTCTTATAAGTGGAATTTTTCAGACATGGGATATTCATAATGATTAACTGTCATATCTCTAATGGCTTTGTGCTATATGACTGTGTTTACATGTATTGCAAATCTTTCAGATATGATTCCTATACAGCAAATATCAAAAGAAATGAACTTAAATAAGAGCTTTTTAGACTCTGTAATAATTTCCAATACATAAAAGGTCACTGAATCTGAAATATTTCAGAATCATTATATTGAAGAACTATTATCTACCAATGATATTATGTGTTGAAGAACATCTATCTAACAACCATATTATTATATATTGAAGAACTATTATCTACCAACTAAACATTAAGAAGTATTCACTTTTTCAATTTTTAATAAAGTTACTCTGAATGCAAACATTTGAATGGGCTTAAGATCACCAGCATAACAACCCTCAAGTGGAGTAATTAAAGCAAAACTTGGACTAGAAATCCAGCAGCATTTTTGTTTTATGTGCTTGAGTTCAAGGTTGGTCCTTTACCACTTGAGCCTTTTTGCTTTTTAATTGAAGATAAGAGACTCATGGACTTTCCTTCCTGAGTTGGCTTTCAATTCCAATCCTTATATCTCAGCCTTGTAAGTAGCTAGAATTACAGATGGATGTCAAGCTAAGTATCTGTTTATAAGAGCAGAAATTTTGCTAAAGTTTCTCAGGATGACCCCAAACTTCTTGCCACAGTCTCCTGAACAGATGGGACTACAGGCAGGCACAGTATGCCTGGCTCTCCCAAAACCATTTAAGCTTTGGTAAAATTATAGAATTTCCATTTGTAAATTTCTAATAAGTACAGAGTTTCCAAATTAGGAAAAGGCTGTTGTTAAATCATCTGATTAGAGCATATATTTCAAACTTTTTCTTATGCTTTTAATATCCCAGTCTATTCTTTTTGTTTCATGTGTAAGAATCAACAATGACCTTTGCATCATTTATGTCAAAACTTTCTATCCAATCTGGGGGAAAAAGAATAAAAGAACTAGGACTGAGAAGACTATAAGCATTTCACATGTTTTAATGTACTTCTTTCCAGAATATTGCAACATTTACCTATTTCAAATGTTTGGATAGCGTTCCTTCCTACATCTTTATTTGGAGATTTCATGCCAGTGGTCGTCTGGAATGGGTTGGAAATGAGATATTTAAGAAATATGTATTTCATATAATATGTAGTTATTAATTCAAGATGAAAATATAGCTTATTACCTTCAAGAGAGGATATTTCTCCAGAGACTCTAAGAAAGAAAGGACATGTAATCAGTGATATATAAATACCTCAAAGCCAAGTATATCTCCATGCAGAATGTATTAATATGATGCCGAATCCTCAGAGTTAGCTTTGGAAATTATTAAAAGTAAGAAGATTGGTTTAATAATGCATGCAGTTAAGAATTCAAAAGTGAGATGTTTCCAATGACTTGTAATGAAAGTAGAAAAATGCACATTTACCAATGTGTGCATGCTGGTCGATGGAGACAACAGTGATGTCTAATGAGAGAAGCAAACATGACCTTGAAACAATCAAGGTCAAAGCAGGTGGTAGCATGTAATAGCATTTATTTACATTTAATGTAACACATTGGAATGATTTTTACTATTATACTACAAGTGTCTGTCATGTTCTTTAATTTATGCTGTAATTTAGTAAGTGAAAATTTATATAATTCAATGGAGTGTAAAATTCATTTCTAACTGAAGAAAATTTTCTAAATCATTCAACTTGGATATACACTTGTAGAATAATAGTTAACATAATCAACCATTTTTTCCATACCCATGGGAGCTATTCGTTTGTCTACATTTCTTGAATCCTCTAGTTTAGCCATCTTAAAGTTTCTTGATCCACTCATACAAGAAGGTATATAAACCATATCTAAGAAATAATGTACAACAAGCTTTCAATAGTTATTACAAAGGAAAAAGAAACAGAATTGTCAGAACTATGAGATATTAATAATGTTATATTATAAAAATCAGTGTAACATTTACTAAAAGTACTAATTTTTATATTCAGGAAATAAACTCTGTAATGTCTCTTATTTATAAAATTAGTTTGGTATGAATATTGTTAGTTTTTTTTTTCTTGCCAGTAGGAGGACATGAGTTCAGGTCTCTTGTGTTTTTGACTGGCTTTCTTGCCCTCAGCTAGCCTTCACCACTTGAGCTCTGCCTACAGGCCTGATTTGTGCTGAATAGCTGGAGATAGTCTTCCATACTCTGGCTGAGATGGCTTACAACTTGGATTCTCCCAGTCTCAGATCTTGAGTAGCTAAGATTACAGGTGTAAGCTATCAGCTTAAGTTTTTAAAGGATTTTTATGAAGGGACTACCATATTAAAACAAAAAACAAAAAACAGCTATTTTTAAAACAGCCAAGGCTTCTGCATTCAAATTAATCTGAAGATTATGGTTTGAAGACAGAGTATCTTTTGAAAAGCCATCTCTAAGTAACTAGCAAAAAAGCCAGAATGGAGGTGTGGCTCAAGGGGCAAAGTGTTAGCCATGAACAAGAAAGCAGAAGTTCAAGCCCTGGGAATAGCACACAAAAACAATGAGTAACTAATATTGTTTTGTTTTCATGCCAGTACTGGGGCTTGGACTCAAAGCCTGAGTTTTGTCCCTTACTTTTTTTCCCTCAAGGCTGGTGCTTTACTGATTTCTCCAAAATGAATCCTATACTTCCTTTTTTCCATTCTCTAGATTAGGCCCAGGGGAAACCATCCTGTATGTAACAACAGTTGATGTGACATTAAGTTACAGGGACAACTTTATATATCCAAGTAAAATAAAGCTGTGTATCCTCAGGTATTTCAGAGCTAGATGCTTTCCCAATAGTAAGGAAGGAGGAAGAAAGGCCAAGTTTTGCTCTTCTTCTTTGACAAGTTGTGGTACTGGAATATATTTTCTAGATTTCTGAAATCTTGCTCATCCTTTTTCTGAAAAATATTTTCCTACCCTTCACTGTATGAACTTCCCTTTTTTCCCCTTCATGTATGCCCTTTACTCACTGTACTTTTTTTTTTTTTTTTCTGGGGTCCGGTCGTGGGCCTGAACTCTGGGCCTGGGCGCTGTCCCTCAGCTCTTCAGCTCAGCTCAAGGCTAGCGCTCTACCACTTGAGCCACAGTGCCATGTCCGGCTTTTTTTCTTTTTGCTTAGGTGGTACTGAGGAATCGAACCCAGGGCCTCATGCATGCAAGGCAAGCACTCTACCACTGAGCCACCTTCCCAGCCCTCACTGCACTTCTTATTTCATTTTTTGGGGGGTAGCACTGAAGCTTGAACTCAGAGCCTGGGCACTGTCCTTTTTTTTCTTCTTTTTTTGCTTATGACTGGAGCTGCCATAGCTCTACTTCCAGCTTTTTGCTAGTTAATTAGAGAAAAGAGTCTCACAAATTTTCCTTCTTGGGCTGGCTTCAGATCGTGATCCTCATGTATTAGACTCTTGAGTAGTTACAGGTATGAGCCACTGGGGCTTGGCTACTCTTTAATTTCTTTTTATGGGATGCTGAGACCTGGATTCAAACTCTTGATATGATGCTTGTTAATTGGCTGACTCTCTACCGCCTGAGCTACACCTCTAACTCCTTAACTTCTTATTATTCATTCCTTCTTCTCTTTTTGTTTCCTAATTTCTTTCAAGTTTTACAATATATTAAAATAGAACAATTTAGATCCTTTCGTGGCATTCTCAACTTATTACGTTTGTTGGAGCTTGATAAGAGACAAATTATTACTATTTCACTTCTCTTTTCCCTAACCATGCAAATAACAGGCAATTTTCTTTGGCTATTAGAATACGTCAATGCTACTGTTTTACACAGCACTCTAACAAATCACCATTCATTCATTCATTTTTGTGGCACTGCAGAGGCTTGAACTTGGAGCCTTATTTTCTTGCTTAGCTTTTCCCACTCAAGATTGGTGTCCTCTCACTTGGGCCACAGCTCCACTTTCAGCTTTTGGTTGGTTAACTGACGGTAAGAGTCTCATGGACTTCCCTATCCAAGCTGGCTTCAAACTGTGATACTCAGATCTCAGCCTCCTGAAGAGTTAAGATTATGAATGTGAGCTACCAATGCCCAACTTCTATTGACTTTTTAAAGTAAAATACAGTTCTTACCTTCTACTTGTTCATTTACTGTATTTTTCCCTCTTGGATCTGCATCCCCAGATAAATAACCAGCACATTTCAGTGGAAGACTCTCAGAGACACTCTGTAAAAATTAATATCAATACTAAGTTGCATAAAGATTTCATATTTTCAGATATATCTGAATTTCCTATTTTGAAAGCAGATATAAAAATAAAGTCCTAAATTGAAACCTGGAGCATTTCAGTAGAGAACCTCATATATATTTTTAAAATTTTTATTTTTATATGCTTATCAATTTTAAATAGCATGGAAGTCTAGAGGAAACATTTGTAGACAAAATATTACCTTATGGTCATATTTCAATAGGGAACTAACTTCAGAATAATTGAATCTTGTTTTACATTTCCGTGAAAATATAACAAGACACTGAAAAATGGGACATTTATCATTATTATTATTATTATTATTGTCGGTTGTGGGGCTTAAACTCTGGACCTGGGCATTGTCCCTGAGCTCTTCAGCTCAAGGCAAGTGGTCTACCACTTGAGCCACAGCACCACTTCTAGTTTTCTGAGTGGTTTATTGGAAATAAGAGTCTCGCAGATTTTCTTGCCCGGGCTGGCTTTGAACCACGATCCTCAGATCTTGATCTCCTGAGTAGCTAGGATTACAAGTGTGAGCCACTGGTGCCGGCTATATCTTTTTTTTTTTTAAAGAGACATTTATTATTATTCTAAGGAATACCATTAAACCTTTAAAGTACTTATAAGAATATAAATTATCTTAGTGTAACAATAAGACACTTGTTAACAAGACACTTGTTAACAAGAATCTTTGGAATGTGTGACTCTAATATTCTATCAGGAAGATAAAAATCTCAGGACAATCTCCAGCAGCAAACTGCTATATTGCTGTAGCTCATCTCCATTAGGATTTCCAACTCCCATTTTTCTCCATACTACTCCAAATTTACTGTCCTTGGATTTAAGGAAATATTCTCAAAATCTACTAAGTCAATGAATACTATAGGATAATTTTGTACCAGGGTACTTATGCCTATAATCCTAGCTACTCAGAAGGCTGAGATATAAGGATCACAGTTTGAAGCCAATTTGGTCTATGGGACTCTTTTTTTTTTTTTTTTTTTGGGTCCGGTCGTGGGGCCTGAACTCTGGGCCTGGGCGCTGTCCCTCAGCTCTTCAGCTCAAGGCTAGCGCTCTACCACTTGAGCCACAGCGCCACTTCCGGCTTTTTCTTTTTTTGCTTACGTGGTGCTGAGGAATCGAACCCAGGGCCTTGAGCATGCAAGGCAAGCGCTCTACCACTGAGCCACCTTCCCAGCCCCTCTATGGGACTCTTAACTCCAATTAACCACCAAAAACCCCCAGAAAGTGGGAGCTGTGGCTCAAGTGACAGTGTCAGCCTTGAGTGAAAAAAGTAAAAGACAGCATCCAGGCCCTGAGTTCAAGCCATAGTATTGGCACAGTGGATGAAAAAATAATATAAATAAATAAATAAAACCTCAGAATCCCAAGGTGATTCTTCATCTTCATCTCCTAATCCCAATGCAGACATCATTTCTAAAAGGCAGTCAAAGATTAATGAGAACACTTATTAAAATGAATTTGAAGTAGTATATGTCCATGTCTATGTCCTTACATGAAATTACAATAAAAATAGCAAGAATGAATCACAATTAGAAGCCAGAAGATAACATCAACAACAACAACAAAACATTGAAAAGAAATAGATACCATTTTTGGCAGGATTTACAAACTTTGGTGTTGTAATAACAGTATTTGAAAATCCAAAGAATTTTAGGTATTCAGTAACTTACCAGTTTTATTATTTCTGTGCCTTCCATCAACATGAGTTAAGTTGTCATTGTTCACTAGCTCTTGTGAAGCACTCTCAATAATATTAGTGTCATTCTCTCCTTTTCCAATTGCTGGCTCAGTTTTTCCTTCCTATAGAAACAATAACAGCAACAACAACAAAATCCAAGCTCAGAAAGCATATTATTTGCTTCCCCATTCACTCATGCAACCTGTCAATAAGATATTATATTTTTGTGTGTATATGCCAGTATTGGGTTTGATCTCAGAGCCTGATTGCTGTCCCTTAGCTTTTTTGCTCAAGGGTGACACTCTATCACTTGGGCCACAGCTTCATTCTCCAATTTTAATTGGAGATAAAAGTCTCATGGACTTTCCTGCTCAGAGACTTGCTTCAAATGAAGATCCTTAAGCCTTAGCCTCCTGATTACCTAAGATTACACATGTGAGCCAAAATGCCCCTCAAGCATCAAATTCATATTCTACAATTAAATGTGTATACATAGAAAGTCTAAAGGATAGCACAGGATGAGGCAGGAAACAACCCCCATAGGGAGGGGTAGCAATGTAAGTGGATAAAATTGCAATATACTTATGTGATAGACCGATAAAAGAGAAGGGTCGGTGCAGACCACAGAAGTTATGTATCATGTAAGAATGTTTCCAAGTAAGGCATAGATGGTGCATGCCTGTAATCCTAGTTATTCAAGAGGCTGGAATCTGAACATTGCAGATTAAAGCCAGCCCAGGCAGAAAAGTTCATGAGACTCTATCTCCAATTAACCACCAAAAAGCAAGAAGTGGAGATATAGTTCAAGTGGTAGAGTGCCATGCTTGAATGAAAAAGCTAAGGGGACAGTGCCCAGGCCCTGAATTCAAGTTTTAGTACCGATACAAGAAAAATAAAAAGGCCACGTTATAAATATGCTCCCAAAGAACCACTGGAGTCACAATGATAAACACAAACATAAAGAATTATCTCATCAAGACAAATTTTAAGTATGCAGAAGGGTATACCATCAGCCAAACAAGCAATCATATAGAGCAGGCAGGCTGGACCCCTATTATCCCTAACTAAGCAGATCCTGCTCCTCTGCTCAGATTGGTTGAACTCAGATTCGCAATCTGTTCTCTATTGGCTAGTTGAATATAAGATGTTTACATAAGGGAACCATAAAAGTCTCCCAATAAGATTTAAAAAGTACACAAGTAATCTCAAAACATATCCACACCCTCTGTCATTTCTTCTTCTTTTTTTTTTTTGTCGGTCATGGGGCTTGAACTCTGGGCCTAAGCACTATCCCTCAGCTCTTCAGCTCAAGGCTAGTACTCTACCACTTGAGCTACAGCGCCACATCTGGTTTTCTAGTGGTTTACTGGAGATAAGAGTTTCATGGACTTTCCTGCCTGGGCTGCAATCCTCAGATCTCAGCCTCCAGAGTAGCCAGGATTATAGATATGAGCGAACAACCAGAGGTGTATCTTAAGTCTAGGACTTAAGATAGTTAAAACAGAACTTGCATTTCAAAAATCTTTCCTTATCTCAAGCAATTCTTTCTCCTTTTTTACTTGTAGATATTGTCTTATCAGAATAATTAACAAGAGCCAAGCCAACAGGCAAAAGCAGGAACTTTTAAGCAACCCACTTAGATAGAAAAGACAGTTTTTCTCACATTCTGGCAGCAAGGTAAAGATGAATGAACCTAATGGGGAAGGAAGGAGGACTAGTAAACAGTATTTCAATATAAAGATGAGACAGTGAATCCTGGTAGAGATGAAATATGATAAGCAAGTACAAAATACAAAACTTGAGTGACTTGAATGGTGATCTGAAAGATGATGGGAATCCATCTTCAGTGTTTCAATGCTATTTATTATTTAGGAAAAAATAAGTTCTTTTATTTTTTTCCCTATTGGTTGTGGGTCTTGAAATCTGGGCCTGGGAGCTGTCCCTGAGCTCTTCTGTTCAAGGCAAGCACTCTACCACTTGAGCCAAAGCACCACTTCTGGTTTTCTGGTGGTTAGTTGAAGAGTCTCATAGACATTCCTGCCTGGGTTGACTTTGAACCATGATCCTCAGATCTTAGCCTCTTGAATAGTAAAGATTACAGGTGTGAGCCACCATCGCCCAGCAATAAGTTCATTTTTGATAGGACAAATGAATGACAGATTAACACAGAGCCAGGATAGGGTCAAGATCAATGTCTTCTGATTGTGACATATCAAACTTGAGGCATACAGAACAATTAGAAGACAGAATGAATGCATTAGAAGTAATAGATACTACTTATGGAAAGCATATTGGCTTAAAAGATAAAAACTTATAAATATAATAAACTAGTATACTGAAATAATGACAAAGAACTCTGAAAATTTTCAGCTGAGAGAACATAACTTTTCAATTATATATGTCAGTATTTGTTTCAAAGATATTCTCATTACCTATGCAAATGTTTAATTATGAAATATTGTAATTTATAAATTTTAGTGAAAAGATTTAAATATCAATTTGCCAAGTTACTAGAAGTTTCTTGTTGTTGTTTTTTTTGGGTCAGTCATAGGGCTTAAACTCGGGGCCTGGGCATTGTCCCTGAGCTTTTTCACTCAAGACTAGCATTCTACCACTTTGAGTCACAGCTCCACTTCTGGTTTACTTGTGGTTAATTAGGGACAGTCTCACAGACTCTTATCTTGAGGCCTGCCAGGGCTGGCTTCAAACCAAGATCCTCAGATCTCAGCCTTCTGAGTGACTAGGATTACAGGTGTTACCAGCCACTGGCACCCAGAGAAGATAATTAAAATATAAAATAAAATGTTCAATTTTAAATTGTAGGCCAGGCTTGGTGGCATTCCCTTCTAATGTCAACTATTTGGAATTCAGCTGCTTAAAAGGCTGAAGCAGGAGACCAGGCATTTAATACTAGCCTTGGCAACATAAGACACATCACAAAACAAAAAACTAAGTGTGTGGGGGGGGGAACAGGGGGAGAGAGAAGGAGAGAGAGGGAGAGAAAGGGAGAGAGAGGGAGGGGGAGAGAGAGAGACAGAGAAAGTTTAAGTTGCAGAGAAACAGAGTATGTAATTACAGAATTAGGCATTTTGAAAAGAACTGTAAAATCCAGTATTAAACATCTGCAATACTTCTTATAGCCTATTTTTAGTATCACTGCTTGATAGTTAAAAACTGGAAAAAGCCATAGTTCCAGCTATTCAGAAGAGATGAGAGAGAAGGAATGTAGATCAAGGCCAGCATGGGCAAAAGGAATATCCTACCTCAAACCAGGCTGGGAATAGTGGTGCAGTTATAATTCCAAGCAGTAGAATGGATCAAGTAGTAGAATGTTTCTTTAGCAAACATGAGTTCATATTCCAGTAACCAACATAAAAAAAAAGAATTTTAAGTGTATGTGTGTATGTGTGTTTCTGTACATACTCATATACATACATATGGAATCATTATCCTATCTGAAGATTTTTAAGTCTTCATGGCTAAGAATGGACCACAGTGGCAGAGCAAATCTGTAATACTGTGTTTTTCAAAGACTTTCACACATTGTTCAAATACTTGTCAAGAAGCACCAAATATTCACATAACAAGAATAGGGAAAATAAAATCTAATTAAAAAGATTCTTGAAGATGGAAGAATTTACTTGAAAAAAGTTTGATACATGTAAATATTTGAGCTTAAGGTACAGCAGAGCAGGGGAGCCCTCACTTAGCATAAGTTAGGCCTGGAGTTTCACAACTAGCCCCACCTAAACCCAATATAACCAACAAAAGAAATTACAACAGAAAACTTTGAATATTAAATTTAATAAAAATAAAATAATCATCTTCCAGAAATAATGTTAAATAATCTGTTATGAAAAAGTTACAAATTTTAATTATACTCACTTGATATGTACATCTTTTATATGCAGATATTGTTAGGAAAAGACAAGTCAGAACAGCTCTAGACAGAAATGATAGCTAGAAGTTTTTACTTTAAGAATGTCAGAGCATGTAACAAGATTACAAATCTTGTTCAGGGTTTAGGATACTCTGGTGGTAGTGTACTTATCTAGAGTGCAAGGCCTTTGGGTTTGATCTTAGCTACCACAAAAAATTTGCAAGAGAAAAAAACAAATTCCCTTTATTTATATAACTAGAAATTTTAATTCAACTGCTTAATTATAAAATTTCCCTTTCCTTTAAAAAATACTTAAAAGTTACTAGATTATACTCAAAAGAGTAAATTAAGATAATTTATCAAAGACCAAATTAGAAACCATGAGAATATGAGTTAAATATTAATAAATTATAATAAATCTGGTAATAGAATGTGACTCCCCCAAAAGACAACAATTCCACAATAAATGCCTTCAATGACACTGAAGTGAATGAAATTTCACAAAATTCAAAAGGATGATTTTAAGAGTGACCAATAAATTAAGGACAGCATGAATAACTGCTCGAATAAGGAAGATACCACAGGATACAAAAGAGGAATTTAGCAAGATTATCAAAATCTTGAAAAAATTGATATTTGGAAAATGACAAGCTTAGTTACTAAGTCAATCAAAAACCTTAGCTGAAAACCTTGACTATTATAACAATGAAGACTGAGATTGGAGAGATATATGTGCAAAGGAGCACAGGAAAAACAGTTAAGACAAAAAAAAGCAAAACAAAACAACACTATCTTACCATGGGATCAGGTGATAAAGAGGAAGGAAGAGAAAAGCTCTGGACTTTGACTGATGTTTTAGGAAGGCATTCAACCACATCTTCTTTTTCATTATCAGAATTATTGTTGTCAAACAAAGTTCTGGTTTCTACTTTCCTAAAGTCACATCTTGTTTCTATGATGATGAGAAAAACTATGTGAAAAAATATCTATTATTTTTAAGTCAAGCAATAGTACAATAGGCAGTCTTCAAATAGCTTACGATTTTTCCTGGATTGTTGTGCTGCAGTCCATAGTTCTTTTAAGTTTACTTTTGGAACATTCTAGAATTAAAAAAAGCATGAAAATAACAATGATCAAAACTGATAAAATAATTGTTATATTTACCACTACTGTATGACCTAATACAAAAGGCAGATTTCTCCAGAATGCAGATGTAGATTATAACATCATGTCTGCCATTTATTAACATACATATTCTCATGGAGTAAGGATTACAAGAGATTTGTTAAGAGTTACTTCTAAATGTTACTCCTCTACCTCTAACATGCTATTCATTCACTGCAAAAGCAATTAGAGATTATTGTTTTAACTAAAATAACCAGAAGTTTTATCCTACTATAGTATTTTAAAAAACTAATACTAAATTAAAATTAAGAAATTTACTACATTTTATATTCTCAATGTTTCTAGGATTTGCATTTGCATGAATTGCCTCTAGAAGAGAAAAATGTGAAGCTTACTTTTTAATCTTATTGAGATGGGTTGGAATTGCAAACTATGGATTAAGTCAAAAGCCAAAGGATTATATATATTAGGTGCCTTCTAAAAAAGAGGAAATAGACCAAGAATCTTGTGAGGAAGTGATTGAGGAAAGAAAGCCACAGACAGCTACTAACAGAAAGGTGTAACCAAATGTGCCAACAGTGGATACAGGGATGGACTGAAGAAAGAAATAATGAAGAAATTTTCTCTGCAATGAGAAATTTAGGCTAGAGTTAACTCATATGAAAAAGGGAAGACAAAAAGAGACACAGGAGAAGGGAGTAATTAGAGGTTGATTACACATGAGGGTACAAGAGAAAAAATATTAAGTATAGGGTTTGTAAAGAAACCTAAGAAAGATATGTATGAGTCAAGCGGAAAAGGTCAGATAATGTGATGTTAGGAAAATGAACCCTTAGATATGTATTTTAATGTTTTTTTCTTTCATGCATTTGTTTCTAACGCATTTATAAGATTATCTCTTTGTTGCTTTGTATGTCCCTCCCCCACAGTATAACCCCTGCTTTCACTATATTTGATATCAATATAACTTGTGGAGGAGATGGGGAAAAACAAGTTGTTTAAGGATACAGGTGAACCTGTTGCAACAATGAGAAGTACAAGTTGTCATGTCGAAAATGAGCTTTACGTCATTGGTGGGGGGAGGGAGGGGGGGAGGATTGGGTGGGGGTGGGGGGGAGCTGGGAAGGGATATGAAGGGTAAACAAAGGAGGAGGCTGCAATGCTTGATAAGAAATGTACGCATTATCCTGCCCATGTAATTGTAACCCCTCTGTACAGTATGTTCATAATAAAAAAATTAAATTAAAAAAAACCTAAGAAAGACTTTTTCCATATATTCCTAAAAATATTGATTTGTATTTTGTTATAATTACTTGGTGGTTGTTATTGCTGGTCACAGGGCTTGAACTCAGGGCTTGGGTACTGTCCCTGAGCGTCTATGCTCAAGGCTAGTGCTCTACCACATTAGCTACACTTCTACTTCATGTTTTCTGGTGGTTAATTGGAGATAAGAGTTTCATGAACCTTCCTGGCTGGGATGGCTCTGAACTATGATCCTCAGATCATAGCCTCCTGAGTAGCTAGGATTACAAGTGTGATCCACAGCATTAATCTTTTTGTAAAAACTATTGTAACAGTCTAATTTTATACTATAAGGTAAGTAATGCAAGTAGTTAGACATGGTTATCTGCAACTACCAGAAATCTTTAAAACCACAGCTATAACTAGGGAAAGAACAATGGAAAAAATAATGTTCCATCTATTTCCCACTTGGACAAAATTGGTATATTCATTGCAGCACAGGATAGGTCTCATAATAATCTAAATAATAACCTAAGTTCATAGTTATAGGACACTAGAATGTATGGAAACTGTATTCTATTTTTATATGTGATATTTCCTTGATGTAACTCACCTGATCTTATACTGATGAGTAGAAGGAAATATAATTTAATCACACTTTCAAAATTCAGTGGATTTTATTATATATGTATGATATTCATATATAATATACATTTTAATTATTTGGAACGCCATTATCTGTTTATTTATTCATTTTAAAATATTAAAATGTTTCTTGCATATAAAGCCATATTTTAGATGCTGCAGGACACACAAAAATATATTGTTAATCTACACAAGCTCATGATGATGTATGACATTAAAAATAATTATGTAAACTGGTACAAGGATGTATAAAATTTGAAATGTTAGATTATGACACAGGACACTGAATGAGTATTTTTAAAAACTAAAATTAAAAAATACAGAAATTAATGTTTTACCAAATTGTTACAGTCTCTGGCTTAGAATTGATTGTATTTTGGGGCAAAATGTAATTTTTCAATTAAATGCACAATGGATGACTTAGAAAACACCATACAATTCCATTGTAATACAAATTTTGAGATGGATGTTTAATTTGTATATTTCTACAATTTCTAATATTATGTTAGTATAAACACAGAAACCAGAATAGAAATAGAGAAAAATCTGTCCTAAAAATTATGGTACTAAAATAAAGTGCCTAGGAAAGAAAAATAGAAGTACAAAACTACAGGACATTATTTTATTTTTGTTTGCTGTTGCTGTTGTTTTTGTTGGCCATTGGGCTTGAGCTCCAGAACCTGAGCTTGCAAAGTAGCTGAGACACACTTCTAGTCCATTTTGTTTTAAGTATTATTTCTTTTTTCAAAAGCATCTTGCATTTATACGTGCACTAGCCTGGACCATGATCCTCTTATTTATGCCTCCCAAGTACCTGTGCCATCATGCCCAGTTTATACTGGTTGAGATGGAGGTCTCACAAACTTTTTTCCAGGGCTGGCTTAAAACCTAAATCCTCCAATATCCACTTCCTGAGTCACTAAACATACAGATGTGACCTACTGCATCCACTTAGTCACAGTAGTTAATTATGACACAAACAATCCTTGGCCAAATTTTATCTATTATAAAAAAGATGCCCTTCATATTTTACTTACCACTATGTATCTTCCAGTCCTTTCTCTAAATGTATTTATTAGTCTTTGGTATTTACCAAGTAAAAAAGCAAAACAGGGGCTGGGAAGGTGGTTCAGTGGTAGAGTGACTGCCTTGCATGCATAAGGCCCTGGGTTCAATTCCTCAGCACCACATAGGCAGAAAAACCCAGAAGTGGCTCTGTGACTCAAGTGGTAGAGTGCTAGCCTTGAGCTGAAGAGCTGAGGGACAGCACCCAGGCCCAGAGTTCAGGCCCCATGACTGACAAAAAACAAAACAAAACAAAACAAAACAAAACAAAACAAAAAACAGAAGTTCAGCTAATTACAGCTCATCTATAAAATGGTTTTCTCTGCTTAACATTCCATATAAAATAGTGATACATTTTATTTTATTTTTTGTCAGTCATGGGGCTTGAACTCTGGGCCTGGGCACTGTCCCTCAGCTCTTTAGCTCAAGGCCAAGTGCTCTACCACTTGAGCCATAGGGCTACTTCCAGTTTTCTGGTGGGTTTTATTGGAGATAAGAGTCTCATAGACTTTCCTGCCCTGGCTGGCTTTGAACCATGATACTCAGATTTCAGCCTCCTGAGTAGCTAGGATTACAGGCTTGAGCCACCAGCACCTAACAAGTGATGCATTTTAATAGTAAACCCTACAATACTACTTTTTTTTTTTCTGGTCCTGGGGCCTGAACTCTGGGCCTGGGTGCTGTCCCTCAGCTCTTCAGCTCAAGGCTAGCGCTCTACCACTTGAGCCACGGTGCCACTTCCAGATTTTTCTGCTTAAATGGTGCTGAGGAATGGAACCCAGGGTCTTATGTGTGCAAGGCAAGCGCTCTACCACTGAGCCACCTTCCCAGCCCTACAATACTAAATTAAGAGCAAGAAAAATACTTTCACAAAAGAACACTTTACCTTATTATCAAAATCATAGTCATCTTCATCTGATGAAGGCCAGGGGTCACCAGGACCAGGTGGTGTGTTGGAAAACCTATTTTTAGAACAAAAATAGGTAATAAAAATGGATACATTGAGTTCATTAGCTTAAGGAAACCTAATGAAAAGTTAGCTCTCTATACATTAAATGATTCTCTCTGATTGATATAATTCAACATTTTACTCTTCCTGACTCCATTTCTTGTTTTGTAAAATTGTTCAGTAAAGACTGTTAGTTTCATATTAAAGTATATCAGTCAATACAAATAATTTGGCTTCACAAATTAATTGTCCTGAAGACTGTACTAGAAACCCAACTAATGGCTGACAAGACTTTTCTTCCCAGAACTGAAACAAAATGTGGTTAACTTGCAACAAGATAGAAAGATGTTATCTACCAGGCATTGTTCAAAGACTAAGTTGGGTGAGTAAAATATGGCTGTCTCAGTTCTTTAGTATCAAAATCTTCTAATAAGAACGCCGATTGCTTCCCTTTACAATTGATGAAACAGTATAAGCAGTAGTATTTTGAAACATTTAAAATATCTGAATGTTAAATATACAGAAGTATACAATATAAAATATATATACTGTTACTGGCAATATTCTTTTCAGAGAGATTGACACATTAAAAGTTCTAAAAGTTCCTGTATAGGACATGCCTTATTCAAGTCGACAAAAACCAGTAAGTTTTTGGTATTTATTTTATTTTTTGTGTTTTGGCATAGGCACTTGAACTCAAAACCTTTTCTGTTCAAGTTTAGTGCTCTGACATTGGAGCCACAGCTCAACTTCTGGATTTTTGTTGGTTAATTAGAGATAAGAATCTCAAGGACTTTCCTGACTATGGTAGCTTCGAATCTGAATCTTCAGACATAAACCTCCTTAATAGCTAGAATTAGAGGCACAAGCCACCAGTGCCCAGATCTAGCAAGTTTTTGGAAACCTTCATAGGCTACTCATACACTTAAGGGGAAAGAGAGCTTGAAAAACAAAAGTCCTAATAGTCATACCGTTGTTTCCATAAGTACTATCCTAATATCTTCCTCTGTGTTTCCAATTCCAGATCTCTTTTCTGCAGGGCTCAATGGTATTCCTCAATATTTAAACCTTCAATTTTATGAAGGTGCATATTCCTAAAAAGACAGGCTCAAGCCGGGCGCTGGTGGCTCACTCCTGTAATCCTAGCTACTCAGGAGGCTGAGATCTGAGGATCGCGGTTCAAAGCCAGCCCGGGCAGGAGAGACCGTGAGACTCTTATCTCCAATAAACCACCAGAAAACCAGAAGTGGCGCTGTAGCTCAAGTGGTAGAGCGCTAGCCTTGAGCTGAAGAGCTGAGGGACAGCGCCCAGGCCCAGAGTTCAAGCCCCACGACCGACAAAAAAAAAAAAAAAAAAAAAAAAAAGACAGGCTCAGACAAGCTAAATGAAGATGCTCTCCATTTTTTTGCTCCTAGGAAGTAAGTCAATAGCATCTCAACAACCCATTCTTAAACATAGGCCTGTTATCAACTCCCCAACTGAAGCTCTGTGACTCTTTTCCAGCCAATCCTACCCTTTATATACAGGAAGGCCATAAACAATTGGAAAAAAAGCTGGGTGCCAATAGCTCATCCCTACAATCCTACTCAGGAGACTGAGATGTGAGGATCATGGGCTCAAAGCTAGCCCATACAACAAAGACTGTGAGACATTCCCCAATTAACCACCAAAATGCTGGAAGTGGTACTGTGACCCAAGAGGCAGAGTACTGGACTTTAGTGGGAAAAAACTAAAGGACCAGGCTCTGAGTTCAAGTCTCAGTAGTGACGCGCGCGCGCGCACACGCACACACACACACACACACACACACACACACACACACACACACAAGAGAAAAAGAGTAAAAGAGAGAGTGAGACAGAGAGAGAGAGGGAGAGGGAGAGAGAGAAACAGAAAAGAAAAGAAAAGAAAAAGCAAGCAAGCAAGCAAGCAAGCGGAAAAGAGATGGAGATGAGGGAATCTGCCATAGGCCACAAATCTAGTTTCCTGTGCTCAGTACTTCCAGTTCCCTGGTGCTCAGTCACCTTCTATAAATTGAGGTGTCAAAAGCAACAGAGAATCCCATATTCCTGTCTGCTAAAAGACTTCCCAGTTGTTCAAATTCTTGACAGCTTTCAAAAGAAACACTAGCTGTCAGTTCCTGTAATTAAAGAAACCAAAAGCAACAATCTGTAGAAGACTCCCTTGAACATTTTTGACTCCAAAAAATAATAAAACATCTACACATAGATATTCTTCCCTTTCAGTAAAGTGATTCTTCCCTAGGATGTGGCATATATTACTGATATAATGCATATGGCATATGGGCATAACCAATTTAGATCTGCCCTAAAACCTTTTCTGATTAAAATGAGTATTAAGAAGCAGAGTTGTGGCTCAAGTGGTAAAGTAAAAGCCTTACGTGGTAAAAGGTAAGTGAGGGTTCAACACCCTGAATGCAAGTCTCAGCACTTTCCTAAACAAAAAACAAATTAGACTCTCCAAACTGACCAGATGGGAACTTCATGTATGTATGTATTATGTATATATGCATGTGTATGTATGGACAATGAGTTCAAACCTCAGGTCTAGCACAAAAAGAGAGAGAGAAAAGAGGGTAAGACATGACAGAAGGGATAGGTTTGATTGGCATACATTTTGTGCATGTATGAAAATATCACAATGAAAAGAAATATATCTATACATACACCTACACACATAATACATACATACATGGAAGTTCCTATCTGATCGGTTTGGAGATCTAGTTTAGCTATACATTAATTCTGATTTGTAATTCCCTCAATCAGCCTGGTTATATTCTTAGTTTGTCCTATTATTTTTGACAAGTGTAGTGACAAACTGTACTTTGTTTTTATACAACCAAAACAAAAAAGGTTTGATTCACAACTCTCTAGCAAGAGTGAAGCTCTGAGTTCAAATTCCAGTACTATCCCCCAAAATGTAAACATAATGTTTACATAACATAATAAGCTATCCAGCTCAGAGTAGAAAACTCAACAAATCTTAGTTTAAGTGTATGTACCAATTAGTTAAGCAATAACTTTTTAGATCTATAAATCCCTACCTGGTTAAAGAATCATCTTCGGAAATTTCATCATCTATTAAAGAGTACAAATAAATTTTAAATCAATAATAGAAAAACACAGAACAACAAAAGATGTTAAAGACTCTAAAGTTAGAGAGACTATTAGGAATGATTATTAGTTATACTAATGGTAGGCAACTAATGAATTAAGAACTCTAACTTCATTTACTTGGGAGTTATCAAATACAATAAATACTGGAGTTTATCAAATTCTGATGCCTAAGACTAAACTGCTATGTGCAGTGACCATAATTATAACTATATATCAGGATGACAGACTCAATTATTGGTAATCGAATCAGGAACCATAAGCCTACAATCTCAAACACAGATATGGTTTTTCTGGACTAATGGTACTAGAAACAATTACAAGACAGTATACTCATTTTGTTAAGACACAACATAGCTTAGCCAGATTTTCAGTTTAGGATGAAACATCCTATCACATGGGACCTATATCTACAGACACTGTACTTAGTAGCCTGTCAAGATAGAGGAAACAGATCAGGGACAAAGATGCTTGCAAAGACTTTCTAGCTGCCAGATGAGAAGAGTTCAAGAGATATATAGAGTGCTGTCACTAACCCTCTTCTGGGAAAAATACTAATAATCTCTCCTAGTCTCCTAATCTCTCCTAGTTAGGGTCTATTGGCTCATACCTGTAATCTTAGCTACTCAAGACCTGAAGATCAAGGTCTGAACCAGCAGTGGCAGGCAAGTCTGTAAGATTCTTATGTCTAATTCTTATGGGTGTGTGTGTGTGTGGGGGGGGGGTGTTGAGGGGGAGGACAAAGAAATAGAACTAGACCTTCCTAAAATGAGGAGGTTATCTCCTACCTATGGAATGGTTTATTCCATGACAGATAAAAATGGCAAGTAAATTTGAGAGTTTTGAGGTTGTTGTTTTTGCTGGTATTGGGGCTTGAATTCAGGGCTATCTATCCTTAGATTTCCTGCTCAAGGATGAGATTTTAGCACTTGAACCACAGCTCCACTTCAGGCTTTTTGCTAGTGAATTGGAGATAAGAGTCCCATGGACTTTCCTGCCAGGCTGGCTTTGCACCTTGATCTTTAGATCTCAGGCTACTAAGTAGCTAGGACTGCATCAGGGCCTGGTAAAACTAGTATTTTAAACTAAAAAAACATTCACTACAATATTCTAACTACAGAATTACTATGGAAAAAAAAGTCTCCTAAGACATCAAAAAATCAGTGGTTACCAGAGATTAGCAGATGAAGAACAAAAATGTAGAGAACCCATGATTTGTAGAGCACAGAAACTATTCTGATTATAACCTATGATACATACATGTCAGACATTTGCCTAAATCCTCAGAACATATAGCACTAATGGTGAACTCACCTGTCATTATCTCAGAATCACCATTGTAACATGTCTACTATTCAGCACTCCAAGCTATGCTTGGAGAGCACAGGGTATATGGGGGAATTTCTGAATATTCCTCTCAGTTGTGCTATGAACTGAAAATTGTCCTTAAAGTATTAAGGTTTCAGGGGTATAGCCCAGTGATGCAGCATTTACCTAGGATGCATGAAGTTCTGGATTTCATTCCCAGCATTGTAACAAGAAAAAATTAAAGAAGTAAATTAATAAAAAAGGTATTTACTGAATCTATTATCATATATTACATATGTTACAGCAAGACATAAGTCACTATAAAAGTGGGTATAACTAAAAATCATAGTAAGAGAATATGAGTATTCTCTCCTGAACTGAAGAATTTGAAAACACATAATTCATTTAGTGACAAAACTATAATAAACTACAATAATGTTCATTTAAAAAGTATGATTTGCTGTAATGTGAATATACAGGAAACATGTAGCACACTAATTTAAGTGTTTCTTTTGTGTCTGTGTGTTGGTACCAGGACATAAACTTAGGCCTGGGTGCTATCCCTTAGCATTTTCACTCAAGGCTAACACTCTACCACTTGAGCCATGTATCATTATCTGGCTTTCTGCTAGTTGATTGGAGACAAAAGTCTCAAGTACTTTCATGCCTAGGTAGATTTCAAACCAGCACCTCAGCCTTAAAAGTCTCTCTTTTTTTAAGTGTATTTTTTTCTTTTCTTTTTTGGTACTGGGAATCAAACCCAGGACATTGTACTTGCTAGGCAAGTGCTTTGCTACTGAGCTACATCCTAGCCCTCTTTTCTTATTTATACAAAAATATTAATGATTTTAGGGACAAAATTTAAATGAAAAACTTGCTCAATAAAAGTGTTGCAGATTATACATTATAATTTCATAATAATTCCAAACACTACACTAAAAGAAATTAGTTAATAATATAAGCGTAATTCTACACTGTTTAAATTGTTCTTCTGTGATCAATGTTTTTTTGTCTTTTTTTGTTTGTTTTTTTGCTGGTCCAGGAGTTTGAACTCAGGGCCTGGGCTCTATCCCTGTGTTGCTTTTGCTCAAGGTTAGCACTGTACCACTTGAGCCACAGCTCCACTTGTGGCTTTTTAAAAAAATTTATTGGAGATAAAGAGTCTTACAGACTTTCTTGCCCAGGCTGGCTTCAAACTGTGATCCTCAGACTTTAGCCTCCCGAGTAGCTAGGATCACAAGTGTGAGCCACCAGCATTCAGCTCAGTTCCTTATTCAGACACTTTTCTAGGGCAGGTCCACCAAATGTAATTTTTTAAAAATTTAAAATCAGAAATTTTACCTGAATGTCCATTTTCAGAATTTTTAAGTCTCTTTTCTTCACAGTCAGAAAGTACTTGCCTTTTGCTATGTAGAAAAACAAAAGATAAGTAAAATTACTATTTGAATACTCATACAAAAAATGCCTGCCAAACATATTAAATTCTGAAGTCTTTCAGAAAATATCTGATTCAATATTAAAACTCTATGTCATATATGCTTCAAATGTCTAAGCTCTTCAAATATTTAAGAATGCTTATAACTAGAGAAGACAATGAAGTGAAACATTTATGGGTTAAGTGATCTACAACTCAGCACATTCATTAGTTTAGCTTGAGAACATGGAACGTATCTTGAACTCTCAAGTTGTAGTTCTGTAGCCAACAGCCATTTCTCTTGGGTGAGTCATTTTTCTCAGTTTCAAAGTCTTCTAAAAACTAAGAGGTTTTATTGCTTCAGCTCACCAGGTTCTTAAATTTTTTATTTTATTTTTTTGTGCTGTTCTGGGGCTTGAACTCAGGGCCTGGGCACTCTGTCACTATCCAATGGCTTATCTTTACTAAAGGAAAGTTTACCCAACTAAAGTTATTTATCTTCCCTCTGTCCATGTGAATTAAAAATAAAAATACCAAACTACATTAGAAATTAAAAATAAAAAACCTGAATGTCACCTGGTAACAATAATTATAGGAGTCAGTTAAAGATAATGTAACATCAATATTCTTCAAAGAAAGCAATTTGAAACACAGTCCTCCAAAAGAAAAATGATTTGCAACCTCATATATTTAATAGAGCATTTTAAAAGAAAAAGTATATAAGAAGTACAGGTAGAAGAATACTATGAAAGGTATCAGGTACCAGTGGCTCACACCTAATAACCCTAGCTACTCAGGAATTCAGTAGAATGAGATACGAGGAAGGGGGTTAAAGCTAGCCCTTGCAGGAAAGTCTATGAAACACTGATCTCAAATCAGAAAAAAAAAAAAAAAGCCAGATGTGGAGCTATGAGTCAAGTGGTAGAGTACCTGTTTTAGGCAAAATGGTAAGGGACAGGCCCAGGCTCTCAGTTCTGAACCCAATACTGGCACATAAAAACAAAACAAAACAAAAAACCAAAAAAAATCTGGAAAGTGTTAAGAAGTTCCACAGTAAATCAAAAAGCTCATAGTTCATATTATATAGAACCATGAATCTCTATAGCTTTATATAGGACCATAAGACAATCAAAATCAGATTATAAATAACAATCAGTCAACAATTAGAGAACATGAATCCTGTTTATTGTTCTTTATGTTACCTAGCCCAAATAACTGCTTTTCTCCTTGATGGCCTATTCATATTTTTCACTATATTCTAACAATTAAATTGTCTTCCTACTAATTTAAAGTTTTTGGCTTGAGTGATTAGTATCACTTGAGAACACTTCACTAAAATGGTGTTTTTTTTTTTTTTAAAGTACTATACCTTTCCAGCTCATCAACTGCACAAGTCTTTGCTTTGTTTCTTATGAAAAATTCCACGATTTGCTGTTTCTTTTCTCTTAGTGCCAATAAAAGTGGTGTGAGATCATCCTGGAAGACAAGTTTATAATTCACAAATTATATATTTCTTAACTGAAAGTAAAATCTTCTACATGGTGCCATGAATATAAATATAACGCAGAGTGTTTATATACAGTAGTCTCTTTTCCTTCTCCCACTACTTGGCTTTAAATGCCCCTCTTCTGCCTAAACTGGCAATATGAAATTTCAACCTCTCAAAAACTCAGGTCAAACTCTTCATTGCTGGTAGGGTACTGGTACTTACTCATATTGGTCTAGCTACTCAAAAGGTTGAGATCTGAGCATCATAGTCTAGAGCCAGCAAAGTCAGGAAAGGCCATGAGACTCTTAACTTCAATTAATAAAGCAAAAAGCTAGAAGTGGAGGTTTACCTGGAGTGCTAGCCTTGAACAAAAAATTAAGACGAGTGCCCAAGGCCCTGAGTTCAAGCCACAGAACCAGCAGACAAAACAAAAACAAACAGAAAAAAAAAAACCCACTTCATTGCTTTACAAATCGTTCCTTGTATGACAGCATTTACCATGGTATTTTAGAGGAATATGATTGTTCCTCATATAAACGAAGAATATCTGCAGGAAATAGATTGTATTATCTCTTCTAAGTATTTTAGTAACCTAATGAGCTAAGTTATCATGTATAGAGCAGGACTTCTCAATCCATATTCTGAAAAGTATTTATTTGCTTTTCCAGAAGTACCATGCCCGGACAAAAAGATTCCATGACCATTTCTTTGATAAGTACATTAATACACTTGACAGTCAAGTTTCAGGGATGCAGTTTTAAGATCTTTCCAACAGCATGGAAGTTTTGTTCAGGTTTTACAAAATTGCTTGATTCTCTTGTATTTATGGTGCCAAGATGCCAGCTTCCAATGTCAGGCTCTCCTGCTCCAAATCAGTCACTACAGAAATGGGCTCTGAATTAAAAGATATAGGTTTCAAATGGACTGTAACTACTTATTACTAAATAGTCTATACATTTTTCTCCTATAATAAAGATCTTTTCTTAGCTTTTAGAAAGCTCAATAAAAAGTCATTCTCCTTTATAATGATAATTCTAGTTCCAAACATATGCTACTGTTTTTATGCTGGTTCCAATTTTAATGGCCATAAAGTTATTTTTTTGTTTTAGGTAAAATATAAATTTTTTAAAAGGTACACTGTAGTATCAATAAAATTATAATGCTGATATATATGAATTGTCTTTAGCATAAACCAGTACAGCCAGTAAACAAACCACTTGCATTTTTAAGGACTAGGGCTCAAGGGATAGACTATTGTTACACTATTCATAATCTACTTAACTTTTTATTCATAATCTACTTAACCTTGACTGTCCTCAGGATTCATTCTAATGGGGATGACTATTTATATTATAGGTAAAGAAAATCTTAGGATAAAAAAAAAAGCCAGCACTAGTGGATCATGCTTGTAATCCTACCTACTCAGGAAGCTGAGATCTGCAGATCAGGGTTCAAAGCCAGCCCCAGTAGAAAAGTCTGTCTTCAAATAGCCAGCAAAAATGAGGAAGTGGAGCCATGGCCCAGTGGTAGAGTGTTAGCCTTGATAATCATGAGTTCAAATCTCAGTACTGGTACACACACACACAAAATACCAACTTCTATTTTTCTTTTAAATATCAACTTCTAAATTTTAAAATTCAACCCTATCTCTAAGATCATCAGAAAAAACCTCTTTTTAATAAATTATCATAAACTGTCTTTAAACCTCTAAAATGTGCTTCACAATATACTATTTAAAAAAAAAGAGAAGTTGTAAACTGTAATTTTTGTAGAGATCATTTAAAGTAGGTGACAGCAAATGGAGATCACATGTGACCTATATAGGGGCTACTCTCAGCACAGGCACTAAATAGGCCTGTGGGTTCAAAGACCACATTCAATTCTTCGAGAGTAGCTGGAATTTCAGATCTCTTCAGCAGTTCCTGAAATTAAATTATTGACTCAAATTATGGAGGCAAATTAAGTATATCTATAGGCTGTACTTAGGTCATAGCCCTTCATTTCCCCCTTGCTGAGGAGGTGAATGTGTTTCCAAAGCACATATTTGCAAAATTTTTTCTTTCTTTAGTATCATGTTTTACCAAAATGTTAGGCCCGGAATGTAATAACTTTTCTAACATTGATTAAGTGTATAATTCATTGTATTCAATTATCCTAGACTGTTAATTAAATGAATAATTAGTTGCACAGGCCTGCTGAAATTAAATGATTAAATATGAATCATCATAATATTATCATTGTTAAAAGAAATGGATTTCAAGTAATTTAACTGTATTTTTTGTCTTTTGTATTTTTTGTTTGGGTACTGGGGATTGAACCCAGGATGTTGTATTTGCTAGACAAAGCTTTGCCATTGAGCTACATCCCAACTCACAAGTAATTTAGGAATCACATAGATGGATCTATATACCTTGTTTCTTGC